>NC_028646.1:44539948-44558818 GCF_001406875.1 Solanum pennellii | reverse complement strand
TATATATATATATATATATGAACTTATGATCCTAACATATGATGTGCTATAAAAAGTTTTAAATTTTTTAGTAGAATTATATGTCTATGTGTCACATCACTAGACCACAACCTAGAAGATACGACTTTCTCGGAGTGCACATGGCGTACATGACCTCTCAGAGGTCCTATACAAGACCTTGACATAACTTATACCAAGGAAGTAGCTTAAGACTTTCATTGGGTTCGTTGTGCAATGACCAAGAATGACCTAATGTCATTACATGAGTCTAACTCACCTCTTGATTATCCTATCCTAACACCTATGGTATCATTAGTTTCATTATGTGTACCATTTGAGGTTGGCCTCATTCATTCATTAGGAACTTTAACTTTAACCGAAAAGAGGTGGAATCACCGGACAAAGTTACCCTAAACATGCTAGCGTACATGAAAATTTAATCACGCCAGATCCGTATATTTGTAGTATAGGTTCTAAGACTAGGAGATATAAGGGATCTATACCCGGTATGCCGGACAGTCTCATCTCATGAGATTTACGTGAACCTACGCCCTTCTTGAAAGAAGGCATCACGACTCATAGGTTGTCAATCGGTGTTTAGTAAAAAGTTCCATTACATTCAACTCATACGTCATGGAAGCTGGCTTCTAGTATGAGGACATCATAGCTCAATAGATGATTTCTCATATCATCTTTAGTATTAAGTGTGTTAATCTCAATACTTTCATTAGAGTGTGCATAGAGACTTGTATCTTTATTAACTTTACACTCTCATAGGTTAGTACGTTTTGGTAACATTTACTTAGGCTCATTTGAGATTGCACTCATCTATTACATTAGCCTCATATCATGTTGTCACCACATACATCAACATTAGCACATTTGCACTTCATAATTACTAACCCCTTTTTACGTGAATAATCATTTCATCATATGCCAATGCGCTTGGCCATTTCGGTGTTTCATACGCTTTCTTAACCCTTCTAGGGTTTTATCATTTCATTACATAATAGTCATATCATTGTATGCCAATGCACTTGGACATTTACTGTGTTTTACACTCGTACTTAACCTTTCTAGGGTTACATCATTTCATTACATACATCGTAGGTTCACTTATTTTTAAATGTATGCTAGACTTATGGGTCTATATATACAAGACATGAGGCTTCATTCATAGTTTGTTTAAGTGATTCATATATTCCTAAGATTATAAAAGACTTATGTATCTTGTATGTATATCAAGATCTCGATTTCGATCTAAGTGTGCAGCATTATTCTTGAATATTTAACTCACGTATGACTTATGCGTCTATACGGAATTAAGGCAAGGGAACTCGGTTTTCAAATCTCTTGAACAACACTTGCATTTTTTTTATTCATTTTGGTTTGATCCATACGATTTGGGGACCCAAGTTCGACCCCTAAAGCCTTTATTTTATTTTCCCTTAATTTCTCTCTTCATTTTTAGCGTAATGGAACTAAGAGGATGTGGGATCTAACCCCCACAACCCATTTACTTTTTACTTCATTGCCTTTAATTTTCTCTTCTTTGGCCGAGAGTTCATGGGTTCGATTCCCACGCCTCACATCTCTTTTATTTCATTTCCTTTGACTCTCCTTCACTGCCTAGAGGTCGTGGGTTCGATTGCCACGCCTCACATCTTATTTTTATTTTCTTTTACTCTTACTTAAATCTGATTGAGAGGTGGTGGGTTCGAATCCCACTCCTCTCATTTCTTATTTTTTTATCTTAACAGTTACATTTTCCATCCAATACCATGGTTCCAATCCCCTTCACCACATTTATTTTTACTTCTTTATTTTCATGGTTTTTAACATGGTGATGTCACGGGTTCAATCCTCCATGACCTCACTTTTTTTAGTTCATTTTTATAAACATTTTGAACCCCTTTTGCTGACTGAAATTCATCACCAGAAGATGGAAGTTTTCTTTTAATTTTTCAGCATCCTATCATCAAGTTACACCCTATATCTAAGGGAATTTCGTAGTGCATTTAGAACGTTTCAGATGCATTTTCATGGATTCGTTTAGCCAAGAGATCATCCCTCAAATCAGCCATATTTCAACTCATATGAACATCACATTTACATCAGCATGTGTACATGAAATATAAAGAACTACCATGCCATTTCAAGTTCTAAACCATGAATAATAGCCATGGAAACACACACATACACACGTAGTTACATTTTTGGAAACATCAACATAAGTCACATATTCCAAAAATACATATAATCACATAGTCATCACAAAAAACAGGTTTCATCGCTAGTTTTCTACCAACAAACATAACCAACCTATGATTCAACTGGAGCTAGTAACAGGGAACAATGCTAGTTTTCGGAATGGATATTCTAAAACTTAAGGGGTCTCTTGGGAAAGTGACCAAGAGAGAAGAGAACCCATACCTTTTGGATGTTCAAACCTCGACTTGGTACCCAAAGAAAACACACGTCAAAAGACAGAAAAACCCTCACTTTGCATAACGTGTTTGATTAGTTATTTGTTTATAATTTTCGTTGTGAGTTCTTCAAGTGTGAAGAAATTTGGTTTACCTACTTTTTTGCTTCATTGAAGAGGTATTCAAGGTGGTATATACTATGGGATTAAATTCTAGAAAAAAGCGAAACTAGCCACCTATCAACAAATGGATGTGGCACAAGTGTGGTTTGAGCAATAAAGGGATGAGAGACCCATAAGGGCAGATTCGATAGATTGGGGAGAGTTTAGGATGGCTTTTATTGATATTTTTTTGCCCTTAGAGTTGAGGGAAAAAAGTTAGTGGAATTCATGAACCTCTATGAAGGGCTAATGAGGGGGAAGGAGTACTATCTCAAGTTCACGCAACTCTCTAAGTATGCCCCAACCTTGGTAGGAAACTCTAAGGCTAGAATGAATAAATTAATAATGGGGGCGTCTAGTTTTGTTAAAGAAGAGTGTCAGACGACAATGCTCAATCATTATATTTATATCTGTAGACTTATCGTGTATGCCCAACAAATTAAGGAGACTAGGTTAGGAAGATGAATACAGATGGAAAGAGGGTTGGGCCGAAGGAACAAAATCAACCAAAGTCTAAGAAGAGGTTATATAATCAATATTCGCCCATAGTGAGCAAGGATAGGTTTTCTAACCCAAATTCTAAAGGATGGATTGGAAATGGCTTTACATTTGACAGATCTAGATGTAAACATGTAGGAAGAAAAATTTAGGTAAGTGTCTTGCCGGTATGAATGAATGTTTTGGATGTAGAAATAAGGGTCATAAGAGAGAGATTTCCCAAATCTCAAGGAAAAGGGAAGTACACCAACCAAGTTCCTCAATATGGTCCGGATCGTAAAACTCAAAGGAAGAATAAATTCTATATGCTACAAACTAACAAAAAAACTAATCCAGAATAAAGGACTTGTTGTGTCATAAATCCTTATGGTTGTATTCAATTATTCTTTTATGGGCTTATCCAAATTGGGAGAGAATGATTTGAGTAGTAAGGTGGTTGATATCCTTATCTTTACCTTATATTCTTACAGAAGATTGGACCAAAATTCTTAATGGTTTTGTTTTTCTTTGGTGAATTTCATATGAGTATGAGTTGCATGTCTCCTTATGTTATGTCTATCATTTATGATAATATGTTGCATGCTCTTGATGATGTTATGATAATATTAGTAATTGATATATGTACCTCTCATGTTAATGTGCATCTAGTGAAATTTTCTTATTTTCCTTATGAGTTGTCATTTAATTAGGCCTAAGTGTGATTTAAAAGTTATTGCATGTTGAGCCTTATAATGAAATTATGAGCATGTTTAAAGTTGGAGATGGTAATTCCTCCAAAATTTAATTAAAATGATGAAGTATGTGTGCTCTATGAATTGTCGAAATAGTTCCAAATTGTTGTGTTGCTTACAGTGCATAATGATGTGAAGTTTGTACTATGAAGTTGTATTTATGATTAATTGTGTTGTGAGCTACTAGTTGAGCCATTAAATCCTTGAAAGTGGTTTAGGTCATTCGAGAATGAATGTTTTCTAAATGGGGGAGAATGTAATAACCCTCAAAATGATCTAAGATAAATTAGAGCCTCACATAGGTTTTATGAGTTAATGGTGTGTTAAAATAATTAATAATCGCTTCATAATTTAGTTTTAAAGAGTTTGGAAGTCAAACGTCAAAGAACGACCAAGACGTTTGGAAACTAGTCTTGTGTGTGCTAGTGTGACCTTCCATGTTTTATGTGTTTTGATGTGTCGTTTGGAGTGTAATATAAGTTGGGGAGTACCTAGAATCTAGATGGTCATTATTATGGTGAAAAATTTCGAGTATGACTCCCCAATGACCACCCTAAAGGTCCTTTAGGAGGACCCAAACGTTTGCCTAAAAGCTGCCAAAATAGCCCCAATTACAACCCTAGTTGACGAACCTTAGACCAATTGATTCCCCGTCAAAAGGGGGCGTGGATCCACACTTAGTTGTGGGAGCTTAGCCCCTACATTGGGGAGTTTCATTCAAAAATGAAGGACCAGCATCACACCCCGTCAACCAATTAACGGTCTATCAATGGGGGGTCGTGGTTTGGTCTTCATTTTTCCACTGGGTCTCAGCAAGCCTAGGGGTGAGTTGTTAAATTCAACCCACGATCTAATTAAATGATAGACGTTTATTTTAGGTGTTTAAATGTATTTTCAGTTATTTTGAACACCTAGACCTATAATTAGACTTCACTTTTAAAAATTAAAACCTCTCTTCTAATAAAGTTCTCTCAAGACTCCATGGGATATTGAATCCAAATTAGAGCTAGGATTGCAGATTTTCATTGGATCCTTCATCAATTTTCCTGGTATTTCAACTAATAATAAATGGTGATTTAATCCTTTATTCTTCAAACATTCAAGGATCCAATCCAAAGGCTTTTCAAAAGATCTCAAGATTCTAAAATATCTATTTCGAAATCTTAGCAAGGTTTCATGCATTAGAAGGTTTCAATGGATGAATTATCATGTTTTCAACAATAACTTATTGTTTTATGATAAAAAAATTCAATGGGCCCATGAGCATCCCAATTCTCTAATTGTTGGCCTGTGAACTGGGTTTGATGAATGTGATTGGATATTGTTAGAATTATATTTACACTATGTTGTATTATCGTTATGTATTGCTATCCATGCCTAATTATGATGAATTGTTAGAGAATTGAGTGTAACAACCCTAAAAATGTATATGATACCTAATGCCTAATGTGTCTAGAATGCGAACTATTAGACCGGGTTCACAAGGATTGATACGCGTAGAACAAGACCTCGGAACCCTTGCTACATAAAATCAAACAAACTTGAGGAGTTAGTTGAGCTAGGAATGGTTAGGTCCAACCATGTAGGACTCTCGAATACGAAGATTTACTCGAAGGAGTCTTTACCGGACTTAAAAAGAAGAAATCTTAGGTTTAGAGGGTCTAGGGGTAAAATGGTCTTTTTCAAGGCTAAGGTTTGTATAGTAATTACCCTAAATATATAATTAATTATTTAATAATAAGGTAAAGGACCATTTTGGGGAGAGATGCCCGAAATTGGGTTCTTGATGTAAAGTCCTGCTCCACCTGGGTTCGAACCTAGGTGGTAGCAATGAATTAAACTGTTTTTAATTTAACTTGGTAAATTAAGTTGATACTCACCACCTTAGTGCCATGATAATTATAAGGATTAATCCCTATGAAATCTCAGAATCTAGAAGCGGGAGTATTTGCATTGGGCTTCACTTGAGGACCAACTACTCTGTTAGCTTGGGCCAACATGGCCTTAGCTTGAGTAGTGACCACTTTAGCTTGAATCATCATGAGTTGGGTTGAAGTTTCAAAGACAGTCGTTATCTCTGCACTTGACATATCCCTACAACATTGGGAGCTTGAGGATCTTGGAGCACTTCAAAGGGAACCTACTCATTCATATTCTCTTCTTGAGCCTTCCTTTCATTAGATCCTCTTGTATTCAAGCTTCCATGTCGTCTTGAGAGAACTTTATTTGGAAGAGGGATTTTTATTTTTAAAAGTGAAGTCTAATTCTAGGTCAAGTTGTTTAAACAAACTTAAAATAAATTAGAAATCTAAAATAACCGTTTATCATTCAATTAGAATGTGGGGTGAATTTACTAATTTATCCCTAGGTTGGTCGAGACCTGTCAGAAAAATGATGAACAAACCACGACCCCCATTGACGATTGTCAATGGTTTGACGGGGCATGCTTCTGGTCCTTCATTTCTTAATGAGACTCCCCAATGTTGGGGCTAATCTCCCACTACTAAGTGTGGACCCATGCCCCCTTTTGACGGGGCGTCAATTGGTTTTATGGGCTTCAACTAGGGTCGTCAATGGGGCAGTTTTTGCAGCTTCTTGGCAAATGATTGGGTCCTCCTCAAAGAACAATAAGGTAATCCTTAACATAACCATCTACATTCTAGGATCTCTTCAACTCATTTTAGACTCCAATCGACACATATAAACACATAAAATATGCAAGGTCACACACCGTCTTGGTCATTCTTTGGTTTTTGACTTTCAAACTCATTAAAACTGAATTCTAAAGCTAATTTTCATTATTTTTACACATTATAAACTCCTAAAACCCATGTGGGGCTCTTATTTATCTTAGTTCATTTTGAGGGTCATTAGAGTCTCGCCCACATGAAAACATTTGTCCTTGAATGATACTAAAGCACTTTCAAGGATTAAATGGCTCAAGTAGCATCTCATAACACACTTCATCATAAATACAACTTCATAGTCAATGAATCAAACTTACAAGGAACACCAAATTTACATAATTGTACACTCTAAGAAACACAAAAATTTGGAACTATTTCCCCAATTCAAATTGCACACATACTACACCATTTTCATTAAATTATGGAGGAACTACTTTCTCCAATTGGAGGAACTACTTTCTCCAACTTCAGACATGCTCATCATCTCATTATAAGCCTCAACAAGCAATAACTTTTAAATAACACATAGGCCTAATTAACATTACCACTCGTAAGGCAAATATGTAAGTTTTACTAGATGCACATTAACATGAGCGGTAAATAGATCAAGTACTAATTTTATCATAACATTATCACGATCATGCAACATATTATCATCAAAGTCACGCATAATATAAGGAGACATGCAACTCATACTCATATGCAGGACTCTAATGCACAAAAAAACCATTAACAATTTTTGTCTCAAACTTGAGTAAGAATAGAAGTAAAAAGATAAGGACACCAACCACCTTAGTACTCAACTCGTTCTCCTCCTCTTTTGGTGAACTCATCTAAGAACAATTCAAGACAACCACAAGGAACTATGACTCACCGGGACTTTTATTCCAGATTAGCTCTTTTGTTAGTTTGTAGTACATAGAAATGATTCTTCATTTTAGTATTAGGATCTGGACTATCCTGAGGAGCTTGGTTCGTGTCCTTCACTTTTTCCTTCATGTTGGGGAACTCTCTCTTATGACCCTAATTTCCACAGCCAAAACATCCATCCGTATTGGAAAGACACTTAAAAAAAATTTCCTTCCCATATGTGGTGCATCTAGATCTTTCAAAAGTAGAGCCACCTCCACTCCCTTCTTGAGAATTTGGGTGGGAAACCCTATACTTGCTAACCATAGGGGAATATTTATTATAAAACCTCTTCTTATACTGAGGTTGACTTTGTTCCTCCGCCCTATCCCTCTTCCTATCTTTATTCATCTTTATAAGCTCAGTCTTCTAAATTTTTTGGGCATACATAATGAGTCTAGAGATGTACATATCATTATGGAGCATATTTGTATGACACTCTTCTTCAACAAAACTAAACACCCCCATCACAAGCTTATTGATTCTAGCCCTAGAGTTGCCTACCATGGTTGGGTCATACTACGAAAGTTAGGTAAACTTGAGAGAGTGTTCTTTTCCACTCATTCCCCCTTGATGGAGGTTAATGAATTCCACTAACTTTTTCTCTCTCAACTATAAGGGGAAACACCTATCAATAAATGTCGTCTTAAACACTCCCAAATCTACCGAGCCTTCCCTTACGGGTTTCTCATCCCTACGTTGCTAAAACCACACTTGTGCCACATCATTTAGTTGAAAGGTGACTAATTCTGCTTTTTTCTTAAAAGTTTCACCTTGTATCTTTAACCTTGAATCCCTCATTAATGAAGCCTTGTGGATTCTCATCACCTTAGAGCCATGAAAATTAGGCGGATTCATTCACATGAAATCTCGGGTTCTAGAAGTCAGAGTACTTGGATTAAGGTTTAGTTGAGGTCCAACTCTTTGGTCATCTTGGGTCGTCATGGCTTGAACTTGAATAGTAACGAATTGACCTTGATTTGTCATGAGTTAGTTCAATGTTTGGAAGGTAGTCCTTAACTACACGCAAGACATATCCCCTTCAACATTGGGAGCTTAACGACCTTTGTAACTTGAGGGGAACCTTCTCATTCACATTGTCTTCTTGAGCCCTCCTTGCATTAGACCCTCTCGTATTCATGTACCTAAAATCACATGAATAGGATTAGAAACTCATATAAATAGACTCTAAGGCATGACTTCAAGAATATCAAGGAATTGTAACTTTTATCGTCTTATAGCCTCTCGCTTATAAATGTTTCAAGACTCACGCCAATGAATAAGAATCTACTACACATGGCTTATGAGACTTTGGACCCTAAGACTATCTCAATAACCTTATGCTCAGATACCAAGTTAGTCATGACTGAGAAGTACCCAGTACAAGTAACATGGCATACTTAACCTTTTGTAGGTCTTGTACAATCCTCTTAGTTTTCGTTCATAAGATTTTTTTGAATAGTAGTTCGGAATTAAAACTTTTCATAACTATAAGGAAAACTCATTTGTAAAACGTATGAAGAACTAAGTCTCATCAGTACAAGCCATATTAGACGCATCTTATTATCATAGGGTCACGACCCTTATATAGAAAAGAATCTGATGTCTAATACAAAGAATTAAGTAGAACGAAACTAGAAATAATATCCACATCCTCAAACATATGAGGGCGTACCAAGAGCCTTGACATAACAATCTACTTCCCATGCTTCAACTCCATGATCCTCCCTACCTTCCACATAAATTTGTAGAAATAGAAAAAAATGAAGTTAGTACAATTAATTCACTAAGGACGGCAATATGCGAAAATTGCTTTAAAGAGGACATTTTAGTTGAAATATCTTTTTCATGCTATTTTGATAAGACATCGTATAAGTCACCGTCTACATACAAGGTAATACACCCATAATTATTAACATATAGGCACATTCATTATGTAACCCATTCATCATTTAAACCCTCTATAAAAAATTATCCTAAGACCCACCTAGGTAAGACATGAAGAGACCGTCCATACAACCTCTTCAATATGCACCTAAGTTGTCACCATTAGAATTTATGCCCTAAGCATAACCGGCATATTCGTCCTCAGAAAAGGTCTTATACTATCCCTTAGCATACATAATTTTATATCATAGGTAGATAAAAATGCAGAAATATTAAAACTTTACTTATGAAGCTCACATAGACTTCATATCTAAAATAGTCTATAATTTGTCTAACACAAAAAATCGATCATAAGAGTACATGATTTGTGACATAGCCCTTATAACATTACATTAAATCTTATAAGAAAATACAACATAGTCTTTAAAAGATACGAAATATAACAAAGTATTTTGACTAATCAAATAATAGGAACTAAATTGATAGGCTTCATCCTCAGACTTGAGGAATCGCCAACTTTGTAATGTATCCACGCTTCTTGTGAATTGGCCTTGAAATTCTTAAATGTCCCGAACCTACATTATTGTAGAAATAGAAGAAAATACGGGTTAGTACAAACCACATCTGTTATTTATGGAAACATAAGCAAGTAGAACCTTTAAAAACATGCATAAAGGGAATTTTTTTTATAAGCATGCTTAGTTAACCTTAAAATCCTTTATGCACATTCCAATAGCATATACATGGTCATAACATAAAAATAATAAGACATATTACATTCATGTGCGAGAGTAACATCATAATAAAGTCATATCAACATTACATTTTTTAGAGTTCATTTTATCTAAGTATTACAAGAACCTTACTCACAAGGCCAATCATAGCCTACTAGTGCAATGCTCTTATGAAGCCCCATAAGGCCACATAAACCAAGTAAACTAGTAATGAGACCATAAGCAATGCCTTTACTTCATATAACAATATATCATGTATTGTATCATCTTACATAGCAATTTGGACCAATATCATGCTCATCAAATGAAACCAACATCATATAAGATCAACATTATGTAGAACCAACAATATTCGATGCATTCATAACATAAATACATATGAACCCCTCCTAGGACTCCTTTCAATGTCCACTTGTGCAATGCATAGGTAAAGTCACATAACCTTACCTACACTATGTAGTACCCTTTAATTCATCCTAGTTAGTGTAAACACTTTCGATTTAATATATTCATTTTATTTTTGGGAACATTTTCCATTACCAACTGTTGGACATCTGACCTAAAAAACGAATCCTGTGTCATGAAACCCTACAACGAAAGAAGGTGTTATACTTTCCAAGGTAGAAGTCATACATAATTGTAGTATCGAGGTGGATCCACTAGCTAGTGTTCATATGGGGCACGTAGTTAAGGAACAAGGAGATTATCACTAGAAATTCTCTTTCTAGTAATCCGCATTGTAGTTTCCATCTATTGAGAACATTGGTGAACCTACCTTTCCTCTTGGGAAGGAACACCTCTCATTATCTAGTTCATTTAGTGCTAAGATAAATTCCCTTTTTGAAGTGTCTTTCATAATGTCTTTCTTAAAATCAATTTAATATAGGTCTTAGGAGTTATCCCATCACATAATCATGTCAATAGCTCATATGTTTTATGATAAGAAAGTCCGTTAATCACCAAACCATAATCATGTGAGAACATTATATACTAATCATAGTACTATGATGCCCATAAGAAATCACCCCTAATCCGTCATAACCATTCATCATAATATCACATCCATCAGGTTCATACAATAATCATACATCCATAACTTCATCCATAATACTTCAATTGAATAACATTACCAAGTATAGACCAACATTAAATCAATAAAGTTTTCATAATCTTGAAAGTCATACCAATAGCCTCCAAGAAACTTCTTCAAGACTTCACCGACAATTCCACCATACTTATCCAACAATACAATCATCATCATCATACAACAGTAAACTAAGCAATTAAACATCGAATACATCATCCCTAATTATTAATCAATCTAATTTTCACAAGTTAGGGATGCGAGAAGATGAGTATTCATGGGTCTATATAGATAATTAGGTCAAACATTTAAGGGATACATCAATCCACACATAAACATACGAAAATCATCACTAACAATCTAATTAAGATGAAACAACTAGAGTTAGAAAGGAGACCCATATAATTGGATGAACAGTAGACTTTTCAAGAACATTGAAAAACAAACTTTGAAGAACCACTTGAGGAAAGGATTTCCAAAAGTGAATAGATTCCATACCTTGTTAAATCCTAAATAATTGTATAGGAAATCCTTAAACTTGTTGTCCAATGGGGGTCTTTAAAGTAGTGAGAGAAACTAGAGAGAAGTGAGAGTTAATTGAGTATTGGGATTTATGAGTTGGTAGGTTAGTTTAATGATTTAGGGGGTTTAAATATTCGTAAATTAACTAATTCTAGTTGTTCCTAATAATTAATTAATTTATTAGTTACTTACTTAACCACCCTTAATTAAATCGTCTTGAGGTAGTGTCACACGGTTCAATCGACGAGACCCTGTTGTCCCATCCAAGGACCGTGATGGTAAAACGTGGTTTGGGACATAGACTGATTTTCAGAGCTTTACAGGAAAAATGACTAAGTGTGGACCAAAGATCAATTTTGACGGGGTGTCGTCCCATCGATGGCTCGTCGACCCCTTCGTTGGTTGCACACTGTCTTTTGACAGCTTTTCGAGTAAAATGTTTGGTTCTTCCTTAAGGGACCTTAGGTGGTCCTTGGGGAGTCTTACCCATACGTTTCAAACCTAAACAATCTCTAAGGTGTAATATAAGATTTTTTTACCAAGTTTGACTTTTATACGACTCTTCAAACTACATGAAACACCTAAAGGCACAGTAGGTCATTTCACTAATCTTTGGACGTCGTGGTTGTCCCTTGACGTCTAGGATTTAATAATTCCAAATAAAGTTAATTAAATTAGTTTAATTCTTGAATTTTCATATTCACCATGTATAAGACGCTAGTCTAGTTCATGGAATTTCCTGGGTGTTACACAACTGTTACTTAAAACCACCGAAATATTTCATCTCAACTCAACAAGTCAATATTCATTGCTAGGGACACTAGAGGAAACATTCATGCATTAAATAACTTCACATAAAGACCATGCCCTATCATAACTCAAAGTTACACTAGTTCAAAATGGAAATAGAATCCCATTATACTATTCCCAGTTAGTTCTTATTTTGAACCACCGTAGACTAGGCACATCACATCCAACAATTTACATAGCCTTCATTAACATTAGACATAAGACCAAAATGATTTATTAACACTAGACATAAAGTTAACTTACTTCATCATAATCTTATAGTAACCCATTCATTCTTTAAAATTACAAGGCCACAATAAGACTCCCTCAAAATGGCTACTTGTGTAATGCATTGATGGCTTCCCATTCCACCACCTACCCTAAGAGTACACCCTTAGGAAGGCCCAGTGCATGACATTAATTTGAATGGTCTATCTTTAACGAAAAATACCATGCAATTTTAACAAGGAATCCCAGTATTCACCCCTACCGGATAAGGGATCCCCACTTGCCTAAGGTAAGGTCATTCATTTAGCCTTTACGTGGAAAACCACTAGATAATCCTATGAGGGCGCATAATGAAGGGATAAGGAGATTGCTTCTAAGTACTACATCTCAAATGACAAAGAGAACCCATTTGAGGAGGTTACTTTTGGATACTACATATCTACTCACGAATAGTATCCACCCTTTGTCAAATTCCCTCGGTGTTAAGCATTAGTCCGCACGGAGTTTTAGAATTTCATTACATTCATCAGATATAGGTTAAAGGATTGCTACTATATGCTACATCTCAGCTCATACAGAGTATCTACCCCAAAATAGACTCTCATTCACTACATTTTCATTGGCTTCATTCATTCATTGTGTGTTTATGTGAGAAAACTTTTTACATAACCACCATCATTCATTACATTTTCTTCCAACCATGATCATGCTACGTTCATCATAATCCACATATAATCATACTTCAATTAGTCATGCTATCTTCATGACACACATTCATGACTTCATAATGCATTTCTAGACATATACAACATAACATCACTTTACTTCACATTCAATGCCTCTAAGGTCATAATCACAATTCGCATATATATTAATATACATTAACTAAACACCACCACGAGAACTGGATCATACCATACAAGATCAATTCAATAAGAACTAGAACAATTTAGGTCAACTTACCATTAATCCATGCGAGGATTATATCTTCTTAATTCTCCAATAATTCATCATAATTAGGCATAAATATCAATAAATAACCATAATATGAAATAGTATAAAAACAATTCTAACAATATCTAATAACATTCATAAAAACCACTTCATAAACCAAAATTATAGAATAAGGATGCTCATGGATCCATGGAGTTTTTAATTATAAAACTATAAATTATCATTGTAAACATCCTAATCCATCCATTATAACCTTTTAATGCAAGAACTCATGCTTAGACTTCAAAATAAAAAATTTTTGGATTTTGAGATCTTTTAAAAAGCCTTTGGATTGTCTCCTTGAAGGATAGAAGAATCAAGGATGAAATAACCATAACATATTAGTGTAATCCTGAAAAAATTGATGAAGGAACCAACGAAAATTGGCAATCCTAGGTCCAATGTTGATTCAAGATCCCATGAAATGTTGAGAGAACTTTATTTGGGAAACGGATTTTGATTTTGAAAAGTGAAGCCTAATTCTAGGTGTAGGAGTTTAATACAACTTAAAATACATTAGAACACCTAAAATAAATGTCTATAATTTAATTAGAATATGGAATGAATTGGGATGGCCGAGACCGTGGGGTCAATGAGTTGACAAGGCATGATGTTGGTCTGTCATTTTTTACTAAGACTCCCCAAAGTGGTGGCTAAGCTCCCACAACTAAGTGTGGAGCCACGCCCCGTTTTGACACGGTGTCTATTGGTCTAAGAGGTGTCGACTAGGGTCATCAATCGGACTATCTTGGTAGCTTCTTGGTTAACGTTTGGGTCCTCCTCAAGGAACCTTAGGGTGGTCCTCGGGGATTCGTACATGGACATTTCCACCATAAACAAGACCATATATATTCTAGGGTCGATTCAACTCATTTTAGACTTCAAATGACACATCAAAACACGTAAAATATCCAATCACACACTAGCACCCACAAGACGAGTTTTCGAACGTTGGTCATTCTTTGACGTTTGACTTTCAAAATCTTTAAAACTGACTTCTAAATTTATTCTTAATTAGTTTAAATCATTATTAACTCACAAAATCCATGTAAAACTCCAATTTATATTAGTTCATTTTGAGTGTCATCCTTGTATTCAAAACAAATAAGATATATTTCTGCATTATTCTGAGCAACTTACTATAGGTTTTTTTAAAAGCTAGAAATCAATCGCAAAGGTGATATAGTTCATTTGATCAATATGATCTGTAAAAGTGATAGGAAGGAGATACATGTCTTATGTCATTAATTACATTTGTTACATTATTATTAATATTAATTTTAATAATTACATTTGTTAATATCATTTGGTTGCGCAGTCTAGAAATTCATTCTAATATTGATCAGATTGCAGGAACATATATTTTATTGTCGATGGTTTTGGCCCATTGTTTTATGATGATAGCATTGTATACTAATGGTTTTCAATTTCCTATTTGAAAAATAGCTTGGTCATTAAGTTAGTGTTGGTGAATAAGATTTTAGAGTTAATTTTAAAATTTTTAGCCTTGAGAAATTTAATTGAGTATTCATAAATTTTTGGTAACAAGCTCATAGATCTACCTTTTCCGACTAGTCAGCAACCATTAAGGTCCACTCTTGCTTGATAGATTTAAGTTATATGCCTTGGGCCCCCAATTTTCAAGGGTCTCATATTTTCATCAAGAAAAAATTATGTGTTCATTGTTTTAATTAAAAAAATAAAAGTATAATTTTAAACTTTAATTATTTTTAACGTCATTCAAATATAAACAATAAAGAAAGCATTATTTTATATGTTTACATTCTCTTCCCTGACACTCGTATTATTTATCTTTTAAAATTCTTTTGCAGTTTGTTTTTCGATTTTTTATTTATAGTAATACACTGTGAAAAATATAAATTAATAGAAAAAAAGATTAAACAAAGTGACTAACAATTTGTCTTTTGTTTGTTTCTTTTTAAATATTCAAGTATTACATAAACATATTAAAGTGGGGTTATACCAAGTAATCAATTTGTCCAATCATATTTTATGCTTCTAATTCTTTACTTTATGTAAGTTATGTTACAAATTTATATAATGATTGCCTCAGTAAAGAATATTTTTAAATATTGAATAGATAAAATATTATCTAAAATAAATAATTAAAAATGATATTAGAAAAAATTCATTTTAAGAAAACATATCAAGTAATAATTTGATTTTAAAAAGTTAAAAAAATAAACAACTCTATTTGATATTTAGATAGATTTTAGGCCTCAAATTATGTTGACCCTCCCCTAACCACCATCTAGCCTTCTTCTCCAGCAGTTCACACCACAAGACCTCCATTGCTACTATTTCCCGTATTTAAACCACTCAAAACCATCCCCCCTTTCCAGCCGACGAGAATACCGAAACCAACCACATTGGAATCCAGCTTCCACCATTGTCTCCCTTCCCTACAACCACCTAAAACAAGAAAACAATATCACTATAAACTAGACCCACCACGCAGCCACCATAACCCCTTTATTTTTCTTCTTTTTCCAGTGAAAAATTCACTGGATATGACCTCAAAGCATATCCCGTGAACCAGTCCCCATCCCATTTCTCCGTTACAATTTTTTTCTTATTTTGCAAGTAATCTGTTGCGATACAAACGAGCTTTGAGCTCCATCTCATCGCACTCCAGTGAACCTGAGCTAGAAGCTCCAAATACTCAAGAGCACTGCACCCAAACACGACCAATTAGTGATTCTAGCACCGCACAACAACTCAAACTTTACCGTTCAATAGTTGTGAGATTTCCAGAGCTGCAGTACTCAAATACACCATTGAACCCAAACCTTTCCGGAAAGGTTTCCAAAATTTAGTGGTTAATTGTTGACATCTATCTTATATGATACACAAAGGAACTCCATTGAGTGAGACAATCTATTGAATATATGATTTGGCATAATCTTCTGTTGAATTTGTACTCTTTACTAGTAAGAAATGGATTGATTTAGTCATCTAATCTACAACCACCCAAATTGAATCATGTGGCCAGCTCGATCGCGACAAGCCAATAATAAAATCCCTGTTAATCATTCCTCACTGACATTATGGAAGGGCTATGTTCTGAGCCACACCATCGGGTCTTTTATTCTCTACCTTGACTTGTTGGCAATTCAGACACTTAGCGACAATATCTGCAATGCACCTTTGCATACTATTTCACCGATAGACTTATCTTTAAATCAATTTAGAATCAAGATAGATTAATGGTTGAAACTATGAGCATTTTGTATGATTCTCTCTTGGAGTTCATCCACCTTTAGTACACACAATATACCATAATATCTCTACACATCATCTCCATATTGTTAAAAATACATCACCATTTGCTTATGAACATTTGTTTTCAATTCAAGTAAAACAGGGTCTTGTTATTGTTACTCCTTCACCTCACACGCTATTGATATTCGGCCCCTTTCATCACCATAACTCCACCTTCGCTGGAATCCGATTGACGCAATCCCTATCCGGAAAGTATATGAACTTTCTTAGTCAATTCTTTCTTGCCTTCCTCAACATGAGTCGTACTTACCATAAATAACTTGTTCAAAACATCAACAAGAATATTAGCCTTACCCAGGTGATAGAGGATATGTTTTAATCCTAGGAAAAATCTACCCACCTCCCTTGTCTGATGTTAAGCTCTTTCTGATTGAAAACATACTGAAAACTCTAATGATCAATGAACACATCTATATGAACACTTTTGAGATGGTGATACCATATTTTCAAAGCAAATACTACAAATGCTAACTCAAGATCATGAGTCAGGTAATTCTTTTCATTATTCCTAATTGTTTTGGAGGCATAGGTTATAAGTTTTCCGTTCTGCATCAATACACAACCAAGTCAAACCCTTGACACATCACAACACATAACAAAGCCTGTTGTGCCCTCTGGCAGGGTCAACTCTAGCAGTAGTAAACCTAGTTTTCAATTCTTGAAAGCTTTTGTCACAAGCTTCAGACCATTGAAACTTGAATTATTTTCTGAGTCAACTTAATCAATGGGCTGAAATAAATGAAAAGCCCTCCGCGAATTTTCTGTAGTTACAAACCAATCCCATGAAACTCCTTATATCAGTTGGAGATATGGGTCTTGACCCATTCTTCACTTTCCATCTTCTTAGTGTCAACTTGAATCCCTTCACCAGATATAATATGGCCTAAGAACGCCAAAATCTAAGAAGTTTCTTATTCCGCACTTCGAAAGATATTAGAAATATTTCTCCCAAAAAATATGCAAGTCCTCACATAATGTTATAACCTAGACAAAAATGAAATTGTGAGGCAACAGATAGAATAAAGACTAAAAAGGATGCTTTCGACAGTTACAAAACCACAAATTATCATATTTTTATCTCTTCTATTGTCAGAGGATGATCTCTTATTAGCAAAGAAGCAGGGTCATCAAACATTATTTTAGTAACTAAACCAAGGATCTTGATATTAGACAACACAAAGTCAGCAGCAAACCAAACATCCCTTAAGGACATCTCCTCATCTTTATACATTCAAGAATGGTTTTTTTGTACAATATAGATATAGAAAAATAAGTAGAACTTCACTTTAACGTCCTCGAATACGTTTGATTTTAGCCCCTATTATGCTTCCGAGGTTTGTTTCTTTACATCCTTTTAATTTCCACTACTCCCTCAAATATTTTGAGGTTACGTGTGTGCTAGTAAGAATGAAAGGACTATAACTATTGTTTTTGTTTGGGTAGAGGTTGTGTACACATATCCGCAATAAATTTCCTTAAGCGCTAAAAATGAACAGTAAATAAAATAAATGAAAGATAAATGTGATTTTATTAATGAATATGTGAGTTTAATTTTGTTGTTATCTTGATTCTTTTCTCCTAAGATTTTCCATATTTCAGGGCCTTTAATAGCTGTCACGACCCAAATCCGGGGCCGCGACTGGCACTCACAGTTTCCCTCCTATGTGAGCGAACCAACCAATCTAACCCTTATCATTTTAACATATATCAACAGAAAATAATGCGGAAAACTTAAACTCATTAAATAAAACAAATCAACATCTATTAATTCCCCAAAATCTGGAAGTCATCATCACAAGAACATCTATCTCAAATTACTAAACTAAGAATGTCTAAGAACAAAAATAACTAAAAAGCTAGTCCATGCCGGAAGTTCAAGGCATCAAGACTTGAAGAAGAAGACCCAGTCCAAGCTAGA
>NC_028646.1:44468614-44532423 GCF_001406875.1 Solanum pennellii | reverse complement strand
CAGGTGGACTGTGACGGCCCGTCACACCTGTGACGGTCCGTCCTGCACCTCCGTCCTGACGGTCAGAGACTCGTTTCCCGTACCAATTTCTCAAGAGTTGAAGTGTTTTGCAACGGGAGCTTACGACGGCTCGTCGTGGATGTGACGGCACGTCCTGCAGGTCCGTCACCGATTACAGAGAGTCGATTTTCAGTACCCAATTTCAGAATTCTAAGTATGCTGAAACGAGACATCTGTGACGGGCCGTCGTGCCTATGACGGTCCGTCGTGATGTCCGTAATCTTAGCCAGTTTTTCCAGAAATAAATCTGCTGCTCCAAACGACTAAACAGGTCGTTACAATAGCATATTTCTTGAATGTAGGATGATGTAGACCTCTTTGAGATGTATTTGATCTTTGAAAACGTTGGGAAGCACTTTGTCATTGTAAGTTGATCTCCGAGAAGAACTTAGTTTACAACTTTGGTGAAGTGCTATATAGGTGGTGTTTTAGCTTTATCCAATTGCAGAATTCTTGTTAATGATTTTTCCTAATCCCTTTGAATATCATGTTTATCACCATTTAAGTTGTAGGCTGTGGACAAGGTGGCTTGTGATTGGCCAAAGGATGTCATTTTGACACTTGGCGGATTGTGATTGGTTCTTGCATTTGATTGGGGCTAACACCTCATTAGGACACAATGTGTTGGTCTTGGATACCTAGTCACTATGACATATGGCACGAGTTTGGTCTTCAGGGATTAAATGGCCTTGGACTTGAATTCATCAAAAAATTTACTTGTTATTAATTATTCAACCAAAATAAACATGGATTTATCCAAATTATGTATGAATTAAATACAATAAAGTTTGTGTGTCTCGAGATGCCCCTACTTCAAGCCTTTGTGAAGTGTAGGTTTGCGGATTCTTGATTTCGAGATTTGAAGTATTACAAATCCCACAATATCACTCTTAAGATATTTTCTTGACTCTATTTCTTCTGATGAAACAAGTATCATGATACGGTTATGTGCAATCCCATTTCGATGTATTCCCAAGGACTTCTGTTATTTCAAACCACTCGAGTGATGGTATAAAGGAATGTCTAGAGAAAGAGGGTTAAAAAAATCAAGGCGACAACGTTGTATGACCTTTAAGTGCAAAAAACATTAACCATAGACTTGAATACAAATTTTGACACCAATACTTCCACACAAGTCCCCAAAGTTTAATTTTAAATAAAATAAAATAAATGGATTTGTTTTTTTGTTTTTGCCAACGTTCAACTTAGAAACGATTGATAATTTACTAATAACATCAAATTTTCATTCCATTTGTTGATTTTTTAAGAATCACTCTTCAAATCTTAAAGACTTATTGTTTTCCTTTTGAGTGCTAGCAACATCAATTTAGATGAGGAAAAATTTATTTGATAGATTTCTTCCTATTTTACCACTATTTGCTTGTATAAAGAATTACAACGTGCATAAGAAATGCTATATAATCACCTTTAATGTATAAAGGATTCATAAAAAAATAACTGGAATAATACTTTTGAATTGAAATTAATATATTTTTAAAATAAAACTCCGAACTCGGTGTGTTCTTTCTATATTTTGTACAGTTCTGCCAAAATGCTCCTTTCTTGGTGTACAAAAATTCAAACGATGCACAACCTTTTTCAAGTGAAACTAGACTCATATTAGTACAACATATCCAAAAAAAAGATTAAAAACATTTCGTATTGACGGGAATTGATTTTTGAAGTTGGCCTCCATATCAGGAAATTCTCCTCAAAGTTAGTTATGCGAAATATCGCAAAAATGTTCCTTTCGCGGTGTAGAAGCATTCAAACGACGAGCAACTTAATTCTAGAGAATGTAGACATTATTTTATACAACATATACAAAAATAAACATAAAAAACTTTTTTATTAAGGGGAATTTATTTTTGAAGTTGATCATCAGTTTTTGAAGTTCTACTCACAGTTATGTGCAATTTCACAAAAACATCCTTTTTTCTGTGTAGGAGAGTTCAAACAAAGATCCTCTTAATTCTTGAGAAACTAGACTCTTAGTATACAACTTATCCAAAATGAAAATAAAAATCTGTTGCATTTACGGGATTTGATTTTTGAAGTTGGTCATCACATGTAGAAGTTTTCTTCAGAGTTATGCACACTCTCGCCAAAACTTCCTTTTCTTAGAAACTATTTGCATTGACGGGGATTAAATTTTTAAGTTCGTCTTGAAATATGGAAGCTCTCCTCTTATTTATGTACAATGTTGCTAAAACACCATTTTCTTAGTGTACGAGTATCCAAACGACGAGCAGCTTAAAAAAACGAGAAACTAGAAAATTTGAACTACAACATATAAAAAATAAACACAATTTTTTGTACTGACGGGAATTAATTTTTGAAGTTTGTCTCCTAGTGTGGAAGTTCTCCTCACAGTTATACGCAATGTTGATAAAACACCCTTTCTTGGAGTAGGAGCATTCAAATGATGATTGAATAAATTCTGAAGAAAATACAATCTAAGAAGTACAACACATCCAAAAAAATGTTTCATATTGACAGGAATTGATTTTTGAAATTTGTCCATGAATGTGGAAGTTCTCCTTACAGTTATGGCAAATCTGAAGCAACATCCACAATGAAGCATGAACTGTGTTGTTTCTCTCTATGACATCCTTTTAACTTGAACCTTCATGTTATTTAGTCCGATCAAGTTCTCCATCTTGTAGAATCAAGAATCTTCGGCAGCTACTACCATGTGCTTCATCACTTCTTCTTCTCTTTTTTTTTTTGTAGGTTCACAAAGGAGCGCCAACGATATTGATATCTTATCAAGAAGAATAATATTACACCATTAATTGGAAAGGAACAAGTGATGTACCTACACATCTTATAGTAGCCTTCGAAGATAATAATTTAGTGCGTCATCTACTTTTATAATCGAGGATTTGACAAACAACCATTTGGTGCTTCACTTTAAACTTTAATTGTAGAGTTGGTTGAGACAGTCAGCTTCTTTAGATTTAATTGGAGATTTGAATAATCCACCTACCTTTCTTGCGGCATTGGGGCAGTAAACTTGTCACATCGAAGTCAGCTCACAATTTCATCTTGGTAGACTCTTTAGTTTCGCACGTCTTTAGTAGAAAATTCATAACTCAAAGTAGGAGTGTTGAAATCATGAGTTTCTTATTTCGTTTGGAAGACGATTCAAAGAATCCTATTTTTATCTGCGTGCCCAAAGTAGAAAGTTCATAACTCGAAGTACGACTATTAAAATCAGAATTTTAGTTTTCTATTTGAAAGACGGCTCAAATATCAAAAACATGTGAAAAATTACTACCAAAAGCTTCATGGATTTATAAAAATATTTCTTCAAAGTAAACCCAATATTCTTCCCTGCGGAGTTCTTCAATGGCGTGCTTTTGTATAAGAAAATCATAACTTACAGTAGGAGTTCCTGAATCACAAGTGTTTTGTTGCAGAGAGGGATTCAAGAAATTCAATGTGTGTAACAATAACGATCAAGCTTTTTATGAATTTTCACAAATAGGCCTTTAAAATTCTCAGATCCACTCCAAAATATAATGATTTTTTCAGATATGAACGGCCGTGGTAGAAAATTCATAACATAGAGTAGAAAGCTTTGAATCACGAGCAATTTTTTACATTGTGAAGTAGACTCCAAGAACTGAAATATATGTAAAAATCATGGTCAAAACCTTTGCGGATCTGTACAAATGTGTCTTTGAAGTCAACTAAGAAGCCTTTATTAACTATTCTCCTTTTCTCATTTATGATTCATTTGAGCTCGAGTGTTAGCTACATGATTTTAAAGAGCTAGTGTGATGATCACGCAATGCCACCAAAACCCCCTATTTTTTTACTCATCTAAATGATCTTAGAGTGGTAACTCCAAGAGCCTACGTACCTCAGTGAGCCAAAACAAGTAATATTGTAGTTCTAGATGATGAGTTTCGTATTGGACCTTACACAATTTATACTCTTGTGGGCAAAAAGTAACATGTAGTTTATTCTTGTACTGAAAGAAGCATTGTAACTTACAGTTTAGGACCAGACGTTGTGGCGAATTTCAACCTGCAACTTAGGCTCGTGCATCTAGGAGCATTACTTGTAGTTTAGGCTCATAGATTGAGGAGGATTTCAACTTGTAGTTTAGGCTCATGTATTGAGGAGCATTACAACTTACAGTTTAGGCTCCTTGTGTCGAGGAGAGAATTTTAACTTGTACATTAAGCTCATAAATCAAGGAGATTTCAAAATATAGTTTAGGATCATACATCAAGGAGTAGTTCAACGTGTAATTTAGGTTTGTACATAAAGGAGCATTTCAGGGAAGAATTCCATCAATGTAACTGTCTTTCTAAACATTTGTGAAGAAGCATTAATGTACTTAAATTTGGTGTTTGATCTTATGTTTTCACATTGTTGAATCTAATTTGTACTTGATTTTGTGTTGACTTTTAAAAGTAGTAGTTAGAAGTACCTTTATTCTTTCGCCTTTCGAGAGCAGCCAAGTCCAAGTGTCACCACTCTCTTCACAAGATAAGTCATTTACTTTGGATGTGTTTGTTCTTTTCATCAAGGTGTAAACATTAACTATTTCAAACCTCCCAAATTGTAGTATCATGACACCTTCTTTATATTTTGCGATACCACAAGACGTAGAACTAGTTAAATTGAATCTTTTCTATGATCAAGTTTGAAACTAGAATGGTTAGTCACAGTTGCCTCATCATCGTCAATGATGCTCTTTCCCTATCATACCAATTTCATGATCTTATCCTTCAAAATGAAGCATTTTGTTGTATGATGACCGATGATGTGGTTAAATTTACAGTATATAGGATAATCAACTTTATTGGATTCTTTGAGTAGTTCAACTCTCTGAGTTGAATGACTTTCTTGAATAACAACTCATCAACAACGCCAAGAATGTAAAAGTGGGGGAAGGGATACTCTTTCTCTCTTAAATCCTTCATTGGAGATTAATTTTTCACTTACCCCATTTGTTGATTAACCGAGAACGCTTTCAATTTTTATCTCACGAATGTCTTCAAAGAAGTCGTGGTTACCATCATGGACTCATTAGTTGTGTAGTATAATAACTCTTTAAATTGTGTATCTTCTTTTCTTGTATTAAAAATATGTGATGTATTTCCATGGCTTGCAATGCTCAACTCCATGTCATGATCACGTGTACCTAATTCTTCAAAAGTTTGAGGCTTAATTCCTTGAAGGATATAAACAAGACCCCAATGCATCCCTTGTATTCAAATTTTAACAGGAAATATATCAGAAAATTGCAATATAAGATCAACATTCACCAACGATTGATTTAGCCTACTACATTTCATCCTTACTTTGTTTTGTGTTTGTCAGTTCCATTATGATCGTTGTACGAGGGTTACTGTAGAAAGGATTCAGACATTGATTTTCTAGTTTCTCCCAACAATCAATTGATTCAGTCTCAATGTCATACCTATCAAAGATGTTTTCTTTTAAAGAATGTACACAATTCTTTACATGAAGATCACCATATGTACCGTCCTTTATAAACTCTCAACAAAATGGGGAATATGTTCTTTTAGATTTCCCCTTCCATAATATTGTTGCAATTTTTGTGGTTGATATCCAATTGGAATTAGTAAACCCTCCATTCACTTACTATACGACACTGAATATCCTAAGGAAATTTTTGGAAAGCCACTATATGGAGATTTGATAGTGTTAACAATCATATCTTGCAGACGTTGAACTAGTAGATTTACCACCAAAGTAGATTTATTTGCGGTTCGCGAGTCAACTGACTTGGTGGGAGAATCAATAGTAACCTTTTCCTGAGTTGTTTGCTTGTGATGTGACTCTCCAGATTTGTTGCGATCTAACTTACTTATAAGTTTGGCAATATGGATATTTTTGTCATCAATAAATTTCTTCAAGGCTCTAATGGTTTGCTCCATCATTTTGAATTTCTCATCCACATCAGTTCTTTCAACCTTCAAAGAGTTAACCTTTATTGAAATTCAAGAATCCGTTCAATTCTTAATAAAATATGAAAAAGAAATATATTTTTCATATTTCTAAGCTAAGATAAAAAAGATTTGCAAATAAAAATGATAATGCTACAACCAGTCCATAAATTGTTCACCTAAATTGAAGTCATGGTGAGAAAGTTTATCAAACAACTTAGATGCAATGTTTCCCCTAGGCTTTGCAGTTTTGAGTGTCTTCTGAAACTTGATCTTTCTTGGCATCTCCAAGGAGGTTAAATAGTCACATTCATTCAAGGAACTTGTCTTGATCTCGCGTCATGTTATTGGATCAATATCATTAAAATGACTAATGTGGCAACAATAGATTCCTTGAATGAAATATCATTGATCTTTTTGTAGGCTATTGCAAATTTGAACTTGCTATTTTTTTTTGTAGGAGGATGAGATGAAGAACAAAATTGGTCCCACTGGGCGTTCCAAATTTGTTCTCAAAAAATTTCCTTAAGCGCAAATTAACTACAAGTAAAATAAATAAAAGATAAATGTGATTTTATTGCCGAATTTGTGAGTACAATTCGATTGTTCTCTAGATTCTTCTGTTAAGTGTCTTCGTGATTTGAGGGCCCTCAATAGCATATTTTTTAAATGTAGGATGACGTAAACCTCCTTGAGATATATTTTCTCTCTGTGAATGTGGAGAAGCACTTCGTCATTGTAAGTGAATCTCGGGGAAGAACTCCGTTGACCACTCCTTCGAGGAGCTATGTAACTTTTTGTGTAGCTTTCTCCAATTGAAAAATGCTTGCTGAAGAATTTTCTTAATCCCCTTAATGTCATGTCTATCCCCCATTTATAGTCGTAGGGAGCGGAAAAAGTTTCGTGTAATTGGCCAAGAGATGTCATTTTAACACTTGGTGGATTATGATCGTTTCTTGCATTTGAATCAGGGCTTGACCTTCTTGGTCTTGGATACCTAGTTACTATTTAATGTGGCATGAGTTTGGGCTTCAAGGACAAATAGACCTTGGACTTGAATTTAATAAAAATGGACTTCTTTATTTGTAAAATTCAAATTAATCATGTTACCCAAATAAACATGAATTTAATCCAAATTTTGTATCCAAATTTCGTATGAATTAAATCAAATAAAATTTGTGTGTTTTTGTCACGGCTAAAATCCTGAACCCAGACGAGACCGACGTCGTTTACCTCTCAGAGCTTGCAGACAAGCCTGCATATGTCATCGTTACTTCATCTAGGTTAATTTTAGTGGAAAGCTTGTAGACTTTTTGTTTTCTTATTTCAACCATCTAATATAGAAATAATCAAATGAAAGAAGCAGTTCATAATTGCATTGAACGTATTCTTGCCAAAACGGCACCAATACAAAGTCTGAAATGAAAGGGGAAATGAAACACTAGTGGAACATGCTCCACTATCTAAAGCCTACATCTAAGGTAGATATTAATAGTAGACATCCTTGAAAGCATGAGGGCCTACCAAATCCGATGAAAGCTCCATGTCCGGATATTTGAAACGTCGTACTGTAAGCTCTAACGTCCACGTGTGCCTGCACCTAAAAGAAGATATTTGTATGGGATAAGTACACACTTGTACGAAGTATGGGTATATGCAAGCACAAACCGAGGACATGCATGGGTAAGAATAGATCTTTCCTAACAACATGATCTATTGAAAGTTAAGTCAGTTGACTTTCCAAATTTGGATTAGGAAAGGAAGTAGATCGCCAAATTTAGATTAGAAAAGTCATGCCATTTGAGTAACATGCATGATCATACTTATCATTTTTTGCAAGAAGCACATAACGTATTCCACATATCATATCACGTAGTTCACATCATTTTTCATATTCCATGAGACCTAGGAATCATAGAATTTACATTTTTTTTTTTACATTAGGACTTCCCAAAAAAAGGGCTCAACATATGGGACCTCAACTAGGGAGCCTTCTTTAGCAAACACAGAGTCTGTATGATTCATTCATACGTACTTCATTTTCTGTCTGTTTCATTCATTCATACGTACTTCATTTTCTTTGATATACTGGTGCAATCAATAGTCATACCTAGGATGTATTTTAAGACTCTCATTGGGTTTGATGTGCAATGACAAAGAATAACCTAGTGTCATTACTTGAGTCTAGCTCACGTCTTGATTATCCTATCCTAACACCTTCAGTATCATTCATTTTATTATGTGCATCATTTGAATCTTTCCTAATTCTTTCTTTGGGAATTTTAACCTTAACCAACATAGATCATGTGAGCATCATGAAATCCAGTGTGTAATCCCCAAACTGAAAAGAGGTGGATTCATCAGCCAAAGTGAACCAAAACATGCTAGCGTATATATAGAATTGAACCCTGCTATATCCCTGTATTTGAAGTATAGGTTCAAAGACTAGGATATATCTATAGAACCATACACGACATGCCGCCCAGTCTCATCTCATGAGAGTTACGTGAACCTCCGCCCTTTCTGACGAAAGGTATGACCGCTCCTATCTTGCCTATCGGTGTTCAGTATAAGGTTCCATTACATTCAACTCATACATCATGGAAGTTGGCTTCTAGTATGAGGACATCATACCTCATTAGATGATTTCTCATCTCATCATAAGTGTTAATTATGCATTAACTTCAACACTTTCATTAGAGTGTTCGTAGCGACTGGTCTCTTCAATAACTTTACACTCTCACAGGTGAGTAAATTTTGGTAACACTTAATTAGGCTTATTTGAGATTGCTCTCATATTTCACATTAGCCTCCTATCATATTGGTACCTCATTTATTAACTTTAGCACCTTTGCTTTTTATAATTACTAACCTCTTTACGTAAATGTTCATTTAATCATATGCCAATGCACTTGGCCATTTAGTGTGTTTCACACTCTTCCTTAACCCTTCAAGGGTTACATCATTTCATCACATACATATTAGGTTCACTTAGTTATAATGCTAGACTTATGAGTCAACACATACAATCCATGAGGCTTCATTCATATGATTATGTGGTACAAGACTTATGCATTTTGTAGATATGCCAATATATTTATTTTGATCTTTAGAGGCAGCATTCATTAAATATTTACTTACATATGATTTATATGTCAATACGGAGTTGGGCAAGGGAACCCGATTTTGAATCTCTTTGACAACACTTAATATTAATTTAAACTTGTTAATTGCCTCTTTTTTAGATTTGGGGGTCCCTAGTTCGATCCTCATCAACCCCATAATATTTCCTTTCTTTTTCTCCTCTCCTTTTTCATTTAAGTCAAGGATGTTGTGGGATCAATCCCCCAAAAGCTCATTATTTTTCTTTTTATTTATCTCTTAATTTTCTCACCTATCCAATAGGTTATGGGTTCAATCCCCACTCTCCACATTTATTTTCTCTTTTATTTTTCTCCTACTTCTCTCATCCATTCAAGAGGTGGTGGGTTCAATCCCCACTCACCACATTTATTCTTCCTATATTTTTTCTCATGAAATTATTATGTAATTTTCATTTGGTGAGATCATGGGTTAAATCCCTAGTTACCTCACATTTTAAAAAAAAAATTAAAAAACATAGCTAATTTTCCTCATCCTTTGCCGAGACTCCAAATTTCCAGTTTGGTCTCTTCCAATCCATTTTCCTCTCAATCTTGTGTTAATATATTTGTTGTATATTTCATGTAATGATGTCTTGGGTTCAATCCTTTTACATTCATTTTTTATTGCATTTTGTATAACTTTGTTTGGCCGAACCAAACTTACAAAAATGCTGGAAATTTGTTTACTATTTTCAGCTTCTTTTAATCATCATTCATAAGTTATTTGTTAAGGCATTTCGTGGATAATTTGGTGTATCTTTACCATTAGATACAGCAACATTACACTACTTTTACACCTCATGATTTACACAAACATTCGCACATAAAATTCAACCATAAGAAAAAAACATATCATTTTTACGGCTTAAAACCGAAAATCATGTCACGGCATACACATATTTTCACGAAATTTCGGCAGACATACTTCATCGTTAATATAATTCCTAACACATAATCATGAACACATTATCACGAAAATCACAGTTCCTACCTAATCTACCAGCAAACATACCAACCTTAGATCAGTGATAGGAGCTAGTGACAGGGAACATGTAAGGGGGAACAATCCTTGTTTCGAAATAGAATTATCTGAGACTTAAGGGTCTCTTGGGAAAGGGACCAAGAGTAAGAAAACTCATACCTGATTTTAACATTGTTCAACACTTGAAGTTGCTGCCCAAAACCCACCACCAATTAACGTCTTCCAATAACTCTCACACCTTACCCGACTAGAAATTTCGTTAACTTTTCGTTTCTTAGATTAGCTTGTTCGTTTGTATTTTTGTAAGTTCTTCAAGTGTGAAGAACTTTAGTTTTTTTTTTGTTTTGTAAAGTAGAGAGAAAATGTGAAGTTGAGAGAGAGGAAGACATGAGAGAGAGATAGATAGGCGTAAAAGAGAGAATTGTGAGGTAGTGTCCCTTTAAAACTACGACTTGTTGGCATGACTTAGTCAAATTAATTTGTAATTAATAATTATTAAATAAAATCTGATGTTACCTTTTTTTTAAATAAGCCATTAATTATTAATTTATTAAGTTAATATACCAATTTAAATAAAACAAATTAAATCATTGCTCCTACGTAGGTTCAAACCCGGGTGGCGCAAGATTTTGCTAAAAGGGCAATTTCAGCCCTCTCTACCAAAAATGCCCCTCCACCTTATTAATTAAACAATTAATTACATATTTATTGTAATTATGAAACTACCCTTATCTTGGAAAAATGCCATTTTACCCCTAGACCCTCCAAACATAAGATTTCCCCTTTTTTGTCCGGTAAAGACTCATCCGAGTAAATATTCATATTCGGAAGCCGTACATGGCTGGACCCAACCTTTCCTAGCTCAAATAACTCCCCAAGTTAGTTGGCTTGGCTGTATTAAGGGTTCAGAGGTCTGTTTCTACGCGCATCAATTCGTGTGAACCCGGTCTAATCGTAGGCATTCTAGACACAATAAGCGATGCTTAACATATCCATTTTTAGGGTTGTTATATTACAACACATATTTACTCCTTATGTGTGCAAGAATTTTCACAATTTATATATTGATTATTATTTCATATTTTAAGCCGCATAAAATAATGCATAGATTTCCTACCTAACTTACATAATAGTATTATAAATAAGTGTAAGCAAAATTGCAACCAATTGTACGTTTCACTTGTACACGGTCTTTCTAAATAAAACAAAATACCATGTCTAATATATCAAACTATCTTAGAACTAGAAAGACATATTTAAATTATAGAGGAAGTTGGGTTATTATAGGTCGATTGAGAAAAAGTATCAAATTTATCGGATATCGAATATGTTAACTCTTGCAGTTATGGTAAAAATTCTAGAAGCTTGAACAATACCTTTAACTTAAGAAAAACATAACAAGTAATAATAATAAATATGGTCAATGAATTGTGAAGTAGAAGAACCCAGAGGAACTCGTGGGTCTCGTACACGCACCTAAGACCTATATTAATGCCTTGAACATACATTTCAACATTTATCCCTAGTATAATTAACATTAATACCAACAAGGACTATTTCTCTAGGGTATACAACTTTCTTTCAATATATAGTTTCAGAATACAAAATTTGTTATCGATGAGAATGAGTATTGATGGGTGATCTTAAAAATAAAGGAATTTCTGTCATGCCCCGAGCCAGCACCATGGTCATGCTCGGCACTCGAGAATCATTGTTGGCCTCATGAAAACCCTTAGTCCTAATCAACTCTCTGCAGAAGACTTACTCAATATATGATTAACTAAAAAGTACTCAACTAATAACAAAATACTTTAACTCAAGTGTAAAGATGATTGACATAGAACATTGAATAATATTCAAACTAGCTATGAGGGGAAACTTAAGTTTTAAAAATTAACAAAATAAAAATGGAAAAGAATCTTTAACCACCTTTGGAATTTTTGTTTGGAGCCTTATACTTGTTTCCCATGGAAGAATCTTATTTCACTAATTTTGGACTCCTCAATTTGTTGTGCATAGACAAGGAGCCTAGAAATATCCATGTCAGTAGCATTGATGTACGACACTCTTTTCCCATAAAGCTAGACACTCCAATCATAAATTTGTTCATCCTAGACCTAGGATTGGCTACCATGGTTGGGGCATACATAGAGAGTTGGGTGAATTTGAGAGAGTACTCTTGCACACTCATTCCCCCTTGACGAAGGTTCATGAATTCAACCATCTTCTTCTCCCTCCATTCTAGTGGAAACAACCTATCTAGGAAGGCATCTTTGAATTCCTCCAAATAAGCCAAACCTCTTTCAAAGGGTCTCTCAACCCTCCATTGCTCAAACCACACTTGAGTCACATCTTTGAGGTGATAAGCGACTAACTCCTCTTTCTCCCTACGGGTCACACCCGTAGCATATACCACTTTGAAAACTTCATCTATAAAACCATGTGGATCTTCATCCACCTTAGTTCCATGAAATGTAGGAGGGTTCATCCTCTTGAAATCACGAATTCTAGAAGCGGGAGTAATAGCATTTGGTTGGGGTCCAACTCTTTTGTTAGCTTGGGCAACAAAGTGATTGTTGACGACATGAGCTTGAGACATCAAGAGTTGGGTCAAGTTCATTAGGGCATCCCTCAACTCCGTATTAGTCATATCTCCTTGAAAAAAAGGGGCTTGAGGCATAGGAGGCACTTAGGGCACTTGAGGCTCTTGAGGTTCCGGGGGTAGTTATGATTCTTGAAAGGGAACCTCTTCATTTTCTTCGTATAGGTAAACAATACGAACTTGGACAACACGGGGAGGGATCCTCTCATTAGGTACACAACACTCCTGCCTTCTAGCGGTTGATCTCCTCGTATTCATGTCCTATAAACACAAAAAGAAGAGGTTGACAAAAGACACCTCATATTACTCAAATCTAAGGCACGACATAAGAATAGAGAAGAAAGTAAAACTTATATAATCATATAGCCTCCTGTCCATGGATGTGTCGCAACTCACACCAATGACCAAGATACTAATAGATGTGGCTTATGAGACTTTAGAATCTAAACTATTCCCATAACCTTACGCTCTGATACAAAGTCTGTCACAAATTGAAAGTACCACTTAGAAGTTATGGAAAACCCTCGATTTGTGGCAAGGAGTACTTGACCCCTTTGGGATATGGTACAAGCCCTTTAAATATCGTTCATTACATAAGACATGAAAAGTAGTGCGGAATTGAAGCTTTTAAAGACATTAAATAATAAATAGTGTTTCACAAATATTTAGATAATCTCATCGTCAAAAATACAACTTAAAGACACGACATAATATCTTAGGGACACTGCCCTTTACATTAAATTGAAATACATATGAAGACTTTAATTAAGAAAATTAGAAAAGGACCATGCCCTCAAATATATGAGGACATACTTTGTCTTGAGAGGATCTTTCGCAAGCTTCACCTTCAAACCTGTAAAAGCGTACAATCTATACTTATAGAGTATAGAAAAGTATGGGGTTAGTACAAAACAATATACTAAGTATGGCAGATGAAAAATATGCGAAAAGGGACATTTCAGTAAAATGACATTTCATGCAGAATAAGTAAAACATTCATAAATATATAAGCAAAACATCATAAGGAACATCATTTAACACTAAGAGAAGGATTTCCATAATTTTAACAAAAGAATACACTTTATAGTAAAAACCACAAAATATTACCGTGACTCTATTTAACCCTTACAGTGAATTAAAAGACTCAAAAGTAGTGAATTTCTAAAGCATTGCCAATGAGGAAGAGAGAATCGTTTCCGTTGGAGTTTCCCCATTTAAGGTCATCATAAGACTCACTAAGGGGAGACATGAAGAAAGTATGCACATGCCTCCTTCAATACCCACCCAAGAAACCCTCAAGACTACCTCCCTTTTTGGCATACTCACTTGGGAGAATAAGCACCTACTCAAAGGCAATACAATAGAAGAGCGCCCAACAACACATGAAAAATTCCCTTTAGGAATGCCTACTTAATTCAATGAGTAGATGGCGTCCCATACCACCACCTACCCTAAGTAGTACACTCTTTTAGAAGACTTGGCACTAAGACTCCCCTTTCGGAAAGTCCTACCTAGTGAAATTTATAGATAGTGTCCCATACCACCACCTATCCTAAGTAGTACATTCTTTTAAAGAAATTTAGTTCATCAAATTCAAATAAGACTCACCAAGACTCCTGTTCCAGAATACCTACCTAGTGCAATGGATAGATAGCATCCAATTCCACTACCTACCCTTAGTAGGACTCTTTTTTAGAAGACTTATCACATTTATTACTTTTGTGTGAGGTTAGCTTAACCTATATAGAACATGATAGAAAGACATGGAATCCTGACATTAACCCCTATAGGATAAGGGATCCTTACATGCCTAGAGTAAGGTTATTCTTTTTAGCTTTTACATGGCTTTCCCAATATCTACACCTATGCGGGCGCATAGTTAAGGGATAAGGAGATTGCTACTATGTAACTCATTCTCTACTAACGAGGAGTACTCATCTCATGAGGTACAGTGGAGTACAACATCTCAACTCACAAAGTGTAACCACCTCTTCTTCATATCCTCTTGGTGCTAGACATAACCCCCACAGATTCTAAACATTATATACTATAAGTTAAGGATAACTAGTGAACACCACATCTCAACTCACAAAAGTCATTCATCCTTCGACCTATCTTAGAAAGCTCTTACGATGTAGTAAGGTCGCTACTAGACATTTCATCTCAACTCTCGAAGAGTGTCCACCTAAAAACTCCTCTATTTTCTCAACTTAGGTTCATACATTAATTTAAGTGTGTTTGTGTACTCGTGAACGCATCTTGCATATAAGCATAATTTCATTCACATTAGCTTTTATACATGCTTTAGACATATATTCATCAATTCACACACTTTACATGCTTCACGAAATCATATACTTCACTTAGGCATATTCTAATCCAAACATGCAATTAAACTTCACAAAACACAAAACAAGACTTATCTACATTATCACTTCATTTTACATTTTGGGACTTAAAATCCACACTCCAAATACATACTAAGTAATATCAAGTTCATAAAATAAACAGCGCCACCAAGAAGGTGGATCATACTACTCAAGAGCAATTACTCAAGAGCAATTTATCATAACAATTACACAATATAAGAAACTCTCCATTTAACCAAGACATCACTACCTATATTAATTTTCTCAATATTTCCTCATAATAAAGGCCTTAGGTCAGTACCTAAACCAAAATAACAACACAAGAAAACGAAAGTTCATACCCTTCACAAACATATCCATTTAACCCATTTCTTAAACTAAAAGTTTGAAATATGCATAAACATGAGTTCATTAGGGTTTTGAAATTAAAATAATCAATTGAAACTATAAAAATACATTTGAATCATTAAAACACTTTTACAAGAATACCCATGGTTAAAATAACAAATAGAAGAAAGTAGATTTTGAAAGCCCTTTTTAAAATATTTTGGAATTGACTCCTTGAATGGAAGAAGGTTCAAGGATTTATACCATACCTAAAATGAAAGAAAAACCACTGATTTTTGATGTATAAAACGTTTTAACCAGCCCTCCTAGCTGTTCTTGACTTCTAGCTTCCTAAGAGACTTGAGGGAAAATTCTAAGGTAGAGGAGTTTTGGGTTTTAGGAAAGTGAGGTCTAAAATTAGGTCTTAGGGTTTAAAATACATTAATATACTTAATAATACCTAAAACTTACTTCATGGGGTCATAAAATACTTGGGTTGAATTTACCAAACACCCCAAGACTTCACAGGGAATTAAAGCTTTTTTGAGTGATCATCGTTGACCCTACCAACGACGGACCGTTGGTCAACCAATGACCCATTGTTGAGGGTCCGTTGGCGTAGTCTGCAGCCCTATAACCGTGCAGACCTGCAGGTCCAATAGAAGGACCATGTCTACGAGCCTTCGATTGGTGAACTAGTCGTCGACTAGTCCCGTTGGTGGACACTGCCAGGAAGCTTTGGACTCCAATCTTGGTCCCTTCTCTTCGGGCCCCTCATAGGTCCAAGGTGGGGTCGTACCCAGACGTTAAAACCCTAATCATATTAGTTTAGATCTTAGGAACACATCACAAAAAATTCGAGTAAGACAAACACGTAAAACTCACTCACACTCATCAAGACACACAAGTACTCTCTAAGGCACACTATACGAACGTCCCAGACCTTCTTGAACCTTTGACCTCCAAACTTAACAAAGATTCACACACTGCCTAAAAACACCAATATAACTCAATGTAACTTCAAATTATTTCAAGAAACTCTCACGAGGCTCTAGTTCACCTTAGTTGATTTTGGGGCTTTAGAGATGAGGTAGATTTTGATATCATTCTAGCAATGAACTAACTTAATGCCTATTATGCCTTATTGATTGCAAAAATCGAGTTATGAAGTTACAGTTTCCTAATAAGTAAGTTATTGAGTGGATGAGTAGTCCAGTAGTGCCTAAGGATCGTCTCATTTCATACCATAAGGCTAGAAAGTTAGTTTACAAGGGGTGCATCTATCACTTAATTCGGGTTAATGACTATAGTGTTGAGACAACACCTTTTCAGTCAGTTCTAGTTTTTAGTGAGTTTCGAAAAGTCATTCTAGATGATCTTCCAAGAGTCCCTCCTGAGAGAGAAATAGACTTTTGTATATATATTCTTCCGCATACTCATCCTATCTCTTCTTCTCGATATAGAATGACTCTAGCAGAGTTGAAACATTTAAAAGAGCAGTTGATATATCTTATTGAGACTTTTTTTATTGGACTAAGGGTCTCACCTTGGGGCGGTCCTATCTTTTTTGTGAGATAGAAAGATACATCTTTCAAAATTCGTATAGATTATCGTCATTTGAATACGCTTACTATTAATAAAAAGTATCCTCTTTTGAGAATTGATGATCTCTTTGTTAACTTGAAGGTGCCACTTGTTTTTCTAAAATGGACCCCAGATCTTGCTATGATCACTTTAGAGTAAGGGAAAGTGATATCCCTCAGATAGATTTCAGGACCAGCTATGGTCATTATGAGTTCCTAATTATGTCCTTAAGTTTGACCAATGCTCCTGCACCATATATGGACCTTATGAATAGAGTATTCAAGTCTTACAAGTCTTATTTAGATATATTATTACTGTATTCAATGATTGAATTCTAATCTAATCGAGGACTGAGAAAGATCATGCTAGTCATCTCAGAATAGTTGTCCAAAATCTAAAGGATAAGTAGTTATATGCTAAATTATCTAAGCATAAAATTTTGCTTGAGTCTATGGAAATCTTGGCCCATCTTGTTTTCGGTAATGGGATTCGATTTGAAACTCAAAAGATAGAGGCAGTGCAAAACTTGCATACACCCACATCCCTTATTGATATTAGGAGTTTCTTGGGATTGGCTGGCTATTTTAAAAGGTCTATCGAGGGGTTTTCATCTATTTCATCCCCATTGACTAATTTGACTCAGAAAACAGTTAAGTTTCAATGGTCTAAAACTTGTGAGGAAAGCTCTATGGAATTGAAAAAGTAGTTGACTACTATCCCCGTATTGACCTTACAAGAAGGTACACAAGGTTTTGTGGTATATTGTGATGTATCTAACTTGGAATGGGTTGTATATTACTGTAGAATGAAAAAGTTATAGCATAGACCTCCAGAAAACTTAAGATTCAGGAGAAGAATTACACAAACCATGTTATAGAGTTGGATTTTGCAGTATTCTCTTTTAAAATATAGAATCATTTTCTTTATGGTGTTTAGATGTATTCACCGATAATAAGAGCCTTAAGTATGTGGTTAGTCAAAATGAGATTTATCTTAGACATAGAAGGTTGTTAGAATTATTCAACTACGACATGAGTATTCTCTATCACCGGGTAAAACAAATGTTGTTGCACATGCTTTAAGCATGTTGTCTCCCATGCTGAGGAAGAAAATAAATAGTTCACAAAATATGTGCATGGACTTGCACTATTAGGCATTGATGAATGTATTCCAACGAAGGAGGATTAGTGGTGATGGATGGGTCTGAATCCTCATTTGGTGTTTGTAGTGAAAAACAAATAAGACTAAGACACTACTTTTCTTGAATTAAAAGCAAATGTTCATAAGCAAAAATTTATGGCTTTTGAACAAGGGGGATATGGTATCTATTATTTTAAATAGATGTGCATAATTCACAATACAATTTCAGAAATTTTTCTAGAAAAGTTTGGGTTCGAGGGTGAATCTTAGTACTGATTTCCATGCCTAAACAGATGGTCGACCATAGCAAAGAATTTACACATTAAAGGATATGTTGAGGGCGTGTGTGATCGTAATTTAAAAGGTAATTGTTATGACCACTTCCCTCTCATTGAGCTTTCTTATAAAAATAGTTATCACTTTAGCATCAAGATGGCTCCTTATGACGCTTTTTATAAGAGAATATGTAGATCTCCTATTGGATGGTTTAAGGTTCATGAAGATGGTTTATAGAACCCCACTTAGTTAATCAAGATTCTGAGAAAGTGAATATTATTCAAGAGTGGTTGAAAATAGCGTTGAGTTGCCAGAAATCCTATAAAGCTAATCGGAGAAGAGACATAAGGTTTGAAGTAGATGATTGGTTTTACATCAATGTTTCAGCCATGAAGTGTGTTATGAGATTTGGTTAAAAGGGAAATATTAGTACCCAATATATTTTCCCCTATAGGATATCTAAGTGGATTGACAATGTAGCTTATGAGAAAGAGTTACCGCAAGAGTTAGCTTCGGTTCATTTGGTATTTCACATTTCCATGTTGAAGAAGTGTATGGGTGATGCTTCACTTATCATCCTACTGAAGATATTTGTATAATGGATAACTTATCTTAGTAATAATTCTTGTTCAGATTCTAGACGGCCAGTTTGCAAGTTTAGAACTAAGGAGGTAGCATTGGTCAAGCTTCTATGGAGGAACCTTTTTGTTTAGGAAGATACTTGGGAGAATATGAGGAGGTTATGAATTAGAGGTATCCACCTCTTTTAAAATGGAGAAATTCCAAATTAAGGTTCTAATTCTTCTCTTGGCATTTATTTAAATTAGCATGTTCTGTAATATATTTCTTGTTGGTAGTTTGAGATGAATGTTGTTACACCTTCAGTCTAGTTAGACTAATCTCATTCAATGAAGCATTTCCCGAAGGGGAAGATATTTTAATACATCGGTTTTAAAAGAACTAGAATTAGAAAGAACTAAAATTGGAAATAGAAAATTTTTTAAAGTAGTGTTAATTATGTGTTTATGATAAACTTCAAACGATCATAACTTTCAGTATAGAATGATTTAGGTGGACAATCAAATTTCACATGAAATTTCATGGAATACTCTTTCCAATATAACCAAGTTTGCTAACTTTCAATCTTTTATGAGGGAGATATGCCCATTAGTAGTCGGGTTGTCTAGTAAAGGAAAGTTAGCCGGATTTAAGATTGGGTGTTTTTTTTTCCTTATCCAATTAACTTAAAATTAAATTTCATAATAATTAGGGGGGGGGGGGTTCTTATCTGATTTTGTTCAGTTTTACAAGTACCAAAATATGCTAGGACTTAGAGAGAAGTTTAAGAAGAGGAGAAAAGGAGAAAAGTCAAGCGTTCATCAAGTTTTTGAGGACTTCATTGCGGATTTCGCCAAGGTTTTTATACATAAGAGGTTTGTGAGTTCACATAGTATTCAGTTTTTTCACCCACGTGTCAATCATGAATATTTCGATGTTATTTCTTTTTGAAATTGAAGATTTGAATTCTTGATAAGTTTCATTGAAGTTTATTTTAAAATCATGTTTCTTTTTGAGGTTTGGATGAGTTCTTGAGATAATCATGTAGAGTATTAAGGTTGTTTAGTTAGTATATTTAGTGTATAATATTGTTGGACATTTGAAATTCTGTGATTGGGAAAGAAACCATTTGATTTTAAATAAATTGGGGTTAGAAAACAAGTATGGAAATTCGTTAGGTTTTTCAGGGCAGGGGGCTGCCGTACCGCACCACTCAGAGTACCAAAGAAAGTGTTCTTTAGTTTTACCCCACAGAAAGTCATTCCACAGTACGCCTCAACATTCCTTCCGGAGTTTAGGGTTTGGCGCCGTATGCACTCAGTACGCCATATCGCAAGGCTATCTACCCTTTCTCATTTATATCCATTTGACTTCCCTCAAATCGTACCTATATATTTTTGTAGTTGTTTTATACACTCTAGGGTACAAATAAACATCAAGATATTATCTATAACGTTACATCATAACCCTTGAATCCATAATTCAAATTCAATGTAGAGCTAAGAGTCATGTAAGACGCTTCTTGGAGTCTTTTCAAAAAATCTTTTACAATTGTTTTGAACTTATTTTAAGACTTAAGAATTGAGTTCGCGGAAGAAGTAGAGCCGATTTAATTTTTTTTAATATGGTATATGGGAACTAAGTATTACCTGGAGTAAATGTTTTCACATTTAAGATGAGAGGAAACACCATTTTCCAAAAGTGTTTTCATAACACTTTTAGTACCATCTTTTAAGAGAAATATTTTTTTGAGTAATAATCTCAAACCACAGAAAGAGTTGTGTTTGTAAATATGTGCTAGTTACATCTTGGGATTTGTATTAAGCACCAACATGTGGACGAGTATAGATAACTCAAATTTTTCATAAACTACGTAGAGAACGTGGGTAGAAAGGTTCATACTTCTTAGATGATTTCTTTAATTTTGTTTAGCATAGACTGGTGGATCCACTTATTAGTAGGTTCTATACCCCAATAAAGAATAGGAATGTTCTGGAAGCATGGGATAGACGTAGTATTATCACATAGCTCCTATTGATGGTTGTCGCTTAGATAAACTCCCACAAGGTAGGTGTTTCTTTCATTTCCAGTTCAAGATTCTGTATTATTTTACATTTCTACTCGCATTCTTTTACATTCTATATACTAGCACATTTGTCCTACATATTTTATGATGTATATAAAGATAATAAGAATCAACATTCAGAGCTTCGTTGATCTACTTGAGCTTCAGAGTCATCTGGTAAGCCTATTTGTTTTCCGGAGGATCCCTTTTATCATATTTTGTCATTTCAGTTGTTAGGATGATTGAGGGTCTTCTCCCAACATCTGTTATAGTATTAGAGGCTTCATAAAAATTTAGACATTATTAGTTCATGACTCTTTTGATTTTCAGTTGTTCATGTTAAGACTTTAGTTTCTAGTTTGGCTGAATGAATCTTTTTGTGTTAAAAATTCTAATTTTATCTATTGAGACAGTCAATTAAGATTGTAACTCAGTGAATTTAATATTGAGTAAGTCTTTAACTAAGAGTCTATCAAGGCAAAGGTTCTCTTTGGGCAACTGATGGAGATTGTAACTCAGTGAATTTAATATGAGTAAGTCTTTCACTAAGAGTCTATCAAGGAAAAGGTTCTCTTTGGGCAACTGATGGTTCTCAAATGCCAATCGCATCCTAGGTGTAGGCTCAGGGCGTGACTAATGTCCTATATCTTCATCATTAAACAACGTCCATAGGTCATATGGCATTAGTACATTGAATATATATGCATGTAAACAATGAACATAACTTGAAAGCCTAAACTTGGAAAGAAGGAAACCATACTCACCTTAACTCTACTCAACTCAAATTCAACTCATGGATACTATACAAAACACACTATAGAAACAACAATAAAAATGAAATTTATATAAACCATTAAAAAAAAGAAGATAACAACTCAATGTATTTAAAAACATAATAGTAACTCAGTTTGTATATAAAGATACAAAATAACTCATTTTGGGAGATTCTCTAACCGACAAACATCTCTAGGAGTTGTGTGATGAAACATCGTCTTGCCCATGCTGCTAGAACTTTCCTTTACCATGCCAGAGAATAAACATCATCAACTTCATGGATCCCAAATCTATTCTCAAAAAAAGCAATAAGGAGTCATATACCAATGTTGGCTACAGGGTTTATGAGGACTTTGAGTTGTTTGAACTCATCCCCGTATCGGTGCTCAATACTAATCCCAATCATATAACTCGTATATAATATATTTAAAAAAAGTCCTCATCCTCAAACTTTGGGAATATTGCTCAAAAGGTTCTCTAAAAAGAGACGGTACTCGAAACTCCTCATCAACACTTTTGGAAATTAGTATTTCCTCTCATTTTAAATGTAAAAACACGTACCCTTGGTAATACTTCATTTACAAATATTCATTTTGAAAAATGAATCTCTACCATCTAATCCTCATATTCAAGTACTTAAGTCTTAAAAAAAGCTTTTTTAAAGTTGCAAAAGACTTCTCATAATGACATGAAGGAACTCTTAAGACTTTACTCTTAACTCTACCTTGAATATGAATTATGAATTTAAGGATTATGATGAATGTTAATAAATATCGTCTTGATGTTAATATGTATTTTAGAGTATTTATAATGAGAATCGGGTGAAGGTACACCTTAAAAAAACTGAGACGGGACAAATGATAGAAAAAAAATGTAGGCAAGCAACCCTGGCACGATGCACCAGCCTCTTAACTTCAAAGGACTCATTGTGGCACACTGCTTGCAGGCCGCCCTATCCCTATTAAGACTTCTGGGGTGCGCCTCCCAACCCCTCCCAAGAACATTCCGGAAAAAAATTTCTTCTCGATTTCTGGCCCTAATTCACCAAAAACTGAATGGTTTATTCTGAAATCCTCTACATTTGAATGTCCAACCATAGTAAATTCAACTCATAAACAACCCTCTAACATTCTTCTTAAAAACTCATCAAACCTCATTATTAAAGATTTATGAAACAAAACATCAAGAAACTAATGAAGAACATAATTATTTAACCTAGAGAACAAAATGATGGATTAAAATCGCATGATTGATGTGTTGGTGAATGAACCCAAAAATGTGAGAGCTTACATACCTCTAGGGATCAATCCTTGGCGAAATTCCTCGAGAAATCTCAAGAACCTTGACGAACGCCTTAAACTTTTCCTCTTTTGTCCTGTTAAACATTTCTCAAAACCCTAGGCCTTATTTTGAATTGTGAAAACTAGCACAATTAAGCTTATACCCCCATAATATTGCTAAAATTTTTAAAGTTAATAGGGGTAAGGAAAAGACAAATATACCCTCTATTAATCGGGTTCCTTTTCTTAGCTGGACGGACTGACCAAATTTGGCGATGTCGGGTATAGAATTAGAGATATTTCATTTCATATCTTATGGGCCACCTAACTCATCATATACTAAAAGTTATGGTTGTTTGAAGTTGGCCTAAAACTCACAACTTAAGCTTAATTTGAATAAATCTTAAATTTGCTCTTTCCAAATTAATAGATTCTAAATTTAGCCTTTCTAAGGTGATGCGTTACAATTTCAAATACAACACATATGCCAAGAGTCCATCCTCTCATAACAATAAATATATATAGCGAAAAATCCTTTTAAAATAATAGTTTTGCTTTTGAAATAGTTCTTATCTTGGTGTAAAAACATTTAAATCAAGTAATACATGATCAATTAACAATATAAGATTTTCGAATAACAAGTATTTCCTTAACGGAAGGTCACTCTCATGTTCAACCATAAATTGAGAATTTAAATGCTCATGCTCCTACTAATGGTGCAAATTTGTAACTTTGTTCTCATTGTTCATCTTGTCTGACCCGAGCCTACATCCTGACGTGACTGAAACTAGAAAACTATCATTACCCGTCAAGCGAACCCTCATCCTGGTTAACTATACTAGTGTATAAACACAACCAGTTTTGTTGGTTGAAGGTGCCATGTCAATACGATAGGTGCATAGAAGTACAAAAACATGAGTTCATGGGGTAATCGGATCCTACTAAAGTTTAGGCATGTCTCTGGAATTTTGATCATACTGTAGGAGGTACTTGTGCCTAGATAAAGGGTAACATGTAGTTATTGGTGTTTTTTTTTTAAAATTAGGTTATTTCAATATTTTGCATAGTTTTTTCGTTTACAAAAACATCTTAAATGTTATCATATTTTACGAACTGGACTCATCTTATCAATGATCTTTCCAGAAGAACTCTTTTTGAGAGGTTGTGAATAAGTTTTCAAAAGGTTAAAACTTTTTATTATCAACATTTCAACCATAATCGCGAGATATTTTTTTAAAAGAATATTTTCATTATTTTGCATGAAAATAAAGAGGTTAGGGAAGAAACATAGAAATACATCGAACACGGCACATATCACAAGAATATACATGTCAGGGGGTAAATCACGAAATGTAAGGGGCAAAAGGCAACCCCTTGTGGTGACTTGACTAATTAACTATGTTCAGACTTGGAAAAAAATTGTGGCACAATCTTATATCTTAGCTACATTCTGCAAACCATAGATAAAATTTCTCCAAATGTCCATGAATAAATATTCTCCAAATTTCCAAATATGCTAAATAATATTATTTTTACTAAAAGATAAAATACATATTTGATAGTTTCATCGTCACAACTCTTCAAGAAATGCTTTTTATCTTCTCAATCTAACTATCCATGTGTACTCTTCAATATTTCATCTCTTAAACCATCAACTATCATTATTGAGTTTCTACTTTGAAAAAATTTATTCTTTTGTATCGTCTTACAAGATACTCTAATCTCTATATTATTTATACATAAATTATTCATCCAAGATGAACCTTTAATGAGTCATAGTCCCATATTTGCCATCAGTTTCAACAAACAACAGTACTCAAATAGAGGTATATATGTTGTCTTGTACACCCTCCATCTGATATTGTCTCTAATGTTGCGCTTTTCAAAAGTCAACTTAACTAATTTACAAAGTTAAATTCGATCACTTTTATTCTATATTTCTTATTAAAAAAGATAGATATTATAAAACTATGTGAAAAGTACTATTAATTGCAATTTTTTGCATATTAGTATGATGAAAAATACATTTTAAATTGTTAGTCAAAGTTTCTATATTGTGATTCTAAAAATAGAAATCATGACAAACAGTACCGGACAAAGGGAGTAACTATTAGTACTCTATAAATGATAATTATTTCTTACTTAAGGTTTTTGTGTTTTTTTCCTTCAATTAGAGATTAGGAAGTTTCTCTTGGAAATAGTGAGGGAGAGGTAATGGTATATCTTTATTTAGGTGTATTTGACTTGCAATCTGGTATAAATTATTAACTAACGTGATAATATGTAATTATTTAAACTATAGGAAAAATTAATAATTATGATGGAAATGTTTGTAATTAGGCAGTCTTCTTTAAGTAAAATCATGAATGATTATGAAAAACAGATTTAAGAATCAAATATTACAAAAAATCAATCTAATGAGTCAAAACTACTTGCCAAATGGCTAAGCTTGGATTGGGCTATAAATAAGGGTGAAGATACATTATTTTTGACATAAAAATGAAGCTCACAATATTTTATTAATTCATCAATAGAAGAGTATCTATTATTTATCAAAGATGTGCCATGAATTTTTGGTTTGATTTAGAGAAAAAAAGTTATTTTTACTAGGTACAATCGATGGTCATGCTACTATTTAACTTTTTTTATGGTATCAAATTCCAACAAAAACATGCCCAGTGTTATCAAAGTGCAAATCTTTTTATTTATTTTCTAACTTATCATTACAATTTTGTTTTTTTTTATCACTTTATTTTACACATAAAATATCTTGATTTTAAACATAGATATCTAGAAAAAAAAATATTTTCATTTATTCAAAGGTGAAAAAGGAAAAATATCACATTCATATTGAATAAAGACAGGGTTTAAAAGTGTAGAAAAGACCGCACCTAATTTAAATAAAAAGAATTTACCCAATTTGATGGATTTTCTAGGTTTAACTGGGGTAGTGAATATAAGTCTGAGTGCCTAGACTTTAATGAAAATTTTATACAATTTCAAATATCTAAGCATGTTCTCACTTTGACCGATAAAGAAAATTGCGTGAAATAAACAATGTGTAAGGCGCATATTAAATTGTCATGAATAAATGATCTTATTATTTATTTGTTGTTATTTTAGGAATGGTTGGACGGAGACGGACTCGAAGTACTCCAACTGTGAGTGATACTAACAATCAAGCAAGAAGTCAACCTAGAAGAGTTCATGAAGGATAATATTCATTAATGTTTCTAATTATAATTCAGAAATTATTAGACATGATGTTCTAAATTCTATTTGAAATATCTTGAGGGATCAAAGAGCAAGCTTGAAAGAGAAAAGGGAGAAGAAAATATGCGGAATTTAAAGAGATCCAAATGGACCCTTCATCACCCATACCAGAATATATCAATTATTTCATATGAAATGAAGAGAATTCATCCATTTTATATGGGTCTCAGATTAAGACGCTTTAGTTATTTTTATTGCTTCTGTAAAAAATCATTAGATTAACGTTTTTATTTGTCTTGATCAAAACGAGATTTTTATGATATATCATTCGTGGAGTATGACCATAATCTAAAGTTCATCCCTGTGTTATATAAGTGAACAAAAACATCGATGAACTATCCAAGAAGTTGCAAAATTCATCCTTTAATTTTGTCTATTTTTTAAAAAAGAAACTCACGCACCAACAAATAATGTGTCATGTCGAATGAATATATGTACACATGGTCAAGCTAACCAAGTTAGGTGATTTTTTTTAATTTTTCAAAATTGAGGGTTTAAATTATATTCAAACAAAATATATTCAAATTCTAAATATCCTTTGAAAAAAAAATACTACTCCTAGTTCAAAATTTTCAAATGAACTAATTATTTTTTTGTTTTTAATAACTAAGTTTCACTAAATTTTGAGCATTTCTGTACAAAAATGTGAACATTGTATGTATAGTATATATAGTGTCGGATTCAAGATTTTCATTAACTGAATTAAAAAAAAAGAATAGTGGTTTCAACCACTATACCGCAAAGCCAACTTGTAATCTCATATCCAAGAGGATCTAAATAAATATATATACATAAAAATTCTTCAAAATACCTCAAATATACAACGTAATTTTTTACCGAGGGGGTACTCTAAGTCTGTCCCTAAATATATACCCTTAATATTTTAGTAAAGTAAACATCTAAATAGATGGATGTAATATATTTTAATGATTTTTTACATAATTTTTCTAATTTTCTTAACGTACTGTATGAATATTTGAAAACTTATATATTGGTGCAGGTCAATTTACTTGATGATGCAAAGAAAAATACTCTATAAACTAAACAACACACGAAAGTTAAAGTCAAGATTAATTTCCTATTCATATCCTATTTTTTTAGGTAACTTAAATCTTTTTGTCGTGGCCAAGACATGATCAAATTTATAAAAAAAAAAATTATTGGTTCAATCAGTTTCTTATCAAAAATAGGTTTAATGATTATTGTTGTTATTTTTTGGATAGTATAATGATGTATTTTACTCACTTAGATAATATGAGGATATACATTAGATTTGAGCCATAGTTAAGAAATGATTTTAGCCAAAAAAACCCACTTAAAAGTCAACTGGGAGGAAAAATTATATGTAGAAACTAAAATAAAGAAATATTGTCTTCTAAAAATATGTCCTATAACTCATTTTTATCAACGTTCTCTTATAAAAAATCTAGCTGATATTTTCACTCATAGTGTTATAAATCCTTTTCACCCGCGTAATATGAAAGATGACATTTAATATATAGACAAGTGCTTATATGACTTGATATTTTGGATAAATTTTATGAAAACCTGTTCTTTATCTATTTGTTAAATTTTTGTGATATGAATGTATTATTAACATTATGGCTAAAACTTGATTAAATTTTTTTAATATGATACAGAATAAGAAATAATTGCCAGTTTTTAATATCCAATTGATCTGCAAAAGACGATTGAAAATTTTGTGACCCTAAATTCTCTATTAAAAGTAAAAAAACTATGAGAATTGATTTTCTAGCGTATGTATATCAAATCCATTAGTGATGAGTGACTCTAGCCTAATTCTCGCTTACAAGTATAAGCAGATTATGACTTCAAAAAGTATAATTGCATACCTTAACAAAGGTGCTAAGTTGTATGACAAAACTTTTAATATATGAAAATATGTTCTTCAGTATATAATTTCGACAACACCTAGGGTTTTATGATATGCATATTGTTGAGATTAAAAGAAACAAAGAAACAGAAGAAGTAGAAGAACAGAGTGTATCTGTCAATGGTGAGACTCCATTGATGGAGCTTGAGAAAGAACTAAGAGAAGAACAACTCTTTTGATCTGCATTGATAGAATGCTAAAGGAATGAATGTGTGTTGATTACAATGAACAAAAGAACTATATATACAATCGAAAAACTAATTCCTAACAGAATAACAATGTGCAGCATTAACTAACTACCTGTAACTAACAAATTGAAAGTTCCTAACTAACTGCTGACGTGTCCTAACTAACTGCTGACGTGTATAAATATCAATACCCCCCTCAAGTTGGAGGTGCGACGAGAAGATCCAACTTGCTTAATATTGAAGCATGATTCACTCCGGTGAGTGCTTTGGTAAGAATATCAGCAAGTTGTTCCCCAGTGCCAATATGATGTAACGAAATCAACCCTTCTTGAAGCTTAGCTCGTACGAAATGGCAATCCACTTCAATGTGTTTTGTTCATTCGTGGAATACACGATTCTTGGCAATGTGTAGAGCTGACTGGCTATCATAGTAAACAGGAAAAGGACTAGTACATGGTATAGTTAGTTCTTTAAATAATCGACTTAGCCATACCAATTCTCCAACTACTTTTCTAATAGATCTATATTCAGCTTCAGCTGAAGAAACAGAGATAGTTTCTTGTTTCTTCGATTTCCAGCTTATAGGACTTGATCCCAATAACACAATATAGCCAGTAACAGATTTTCTTGAATCAGGACAAGATGCCCAATCCGAGTCACAAAAGGCGTGGACCTAGGTCATTAGTAGAAGACGTGAACAAGATTAAGGTTGGATCCTTTTTAAGGTATCTAAGCAAGTGAAACGCAGCCTGCAAATGAGGTTCTCTAGGATCCTGCATGAACTGACTTAGGTGTTGTACTCCATATGCAATGTCCAATCTGGTGTTGGTGAGAAAATTTAATTTTCCAATTAACTTTCTGTATGAACTGGGATCTTGCAGAGGTTTTCCTTCATTGGCTATAAGATTGATTGAAGAGTCAAGAGGAGAAAGTAGACTAGAGTATTCTGTGCATTGATACTCATTGAGAAGGTCAAGTACAAACTTCCTCTGTGATATAAGCATTCCAGTTTCTGTGTATAGTATTTCCAAGCCCAAAAAATAGTGTAGCTTTCCCAGATCTTTAATTCTGAATTGATTATGAAGATAAACATTCAATTGATCAATCTCTTCAACATCATTTCCAGTAAGCAGAATATCATCCACATAAACAGCTATGAACACAGTGGAAACACCTTGTTTTCTATAGAACAAGGAATAGTCATTCAAGTAGTTTCTGTAGCCTCTGGATTTCAAAGCATCAGACAACTTGGCATACCATTGCCTGCTTACCTGTTTTAAACCATATAGTGACTTGTTAAGTTTACAAACCATGTCTTTAGTAGTAACATCCAATCCTTGTGGAATGTCCATGTATACCTCTTCATGCAACTCTCCATGAAGGAAAGCATTATTAACATCCAACTGATATATATTCCAATGTTTCTTTACAGCAGTGGCTATCAAAGCTCTCACAGTTGTCATTTTGATGACTGGAGAAAAAGTTTCTGTATAATCTACCCCATAATGCTGAGTATAACCTTTCACAACCAGCCTTGCCTTGTACCTCTCTATGCTCCCATCAGCTTTATGCTTCACCTTATTAACCCATCTACATCCAATGGACTTTTTACCAGCAGGGAGAGGCATGAGTTCCCAAGTGTAATTGTCATGCAGAGCAGTCAATTCTTGTGTCATTGCATCTTGCCAGGCAGGATTCATTGCAGCCTCATTAAATGATGATGGTTCACAATCATGTGACACACTCAAAATAAGTGACTGACTATCAGGATACAAGGATGCAGAAGCTATGTGATGGTGGTTAGAAAATGTGGCATGTAAAGAAGTCATGTAATCTTTGAGATAAACTGGAGGTTTATGGGATCTAGTAGATTTTCTGATGGGAGGTTCATCTTGTGAGGATGTAAGGTTTGGTGAAGGAGATGAAGTTAAAGTGGGATCACATTGTTCAGACTCTGAAGAGCTAGGATTAACATCATTATCAAAGAAAACATTATCAAATGTAGGATTTGAAGAAGGACAGTTAACAGAAAAATTAGAAATATTGGAAAAAGGGAATACTGATTCATGAAATACAACATCTCTAGAAATATATATTTTCTTACTACTCAAACTTAAAACTTTATAGCTCTTAATACAAAAAGGATATCCTAAGAACAAATGGGGTGTAGCTCTTGGTTCAAACTTTGTTCTTTGATGTTTAGGTGTAGTAGGAAAACAAAGACAGCCAAAACTTCTCATGTGAGAATATTGAGGCTCTTGATTATACAATATAGTTAAAGGACACTTGTTGTGAAGGATGGCAGAAGGAAGTCTGTTTATTATATATGTAGCTGTAAGTATACATTCCCCCCAATACTTGGTAGGTAATTTGGAATGGAAAAGAAGGGCTCTGGCTGTTTCTAAAAGATACTTATGTTTCCTTTCTACTACACCATTTTGTTGTGGTGTGTAAGGACAAGATTTTTGGTGTGATATTCCTTTGGAATGAAAGTAAAGAATAGATTCTTGATTTACAAACTCAAGACTATTATCAGATCTTATGACTTGAACATTAGTTTTGAACTGATTTTCTACCATGTTAACAAATGATTTTATGATATGTAAGGCATTACTCTTGCAGCTCAACAAATGTGTCCAAGTAGTTATACTAAAGTCGTCAACTAAGGTAATGAAATACTTGAAATTGTCATGAGTAGGTATATGGTAAGGACCCCATAGATAAACATGAAGAAGTTCAAAAATCTTTGATGTATTATGAGTTTTAGGTGGAAAAGAAAGTCTGGTTTGTCTGGCCATGGGACATATATTGCAGATAAAAGGCTGTTTGGATTAAAAATATACAGCAATGGATGTAATCCCATTCATCTTTACAAAAGGTACATGCCCAAGTATATAGTGCCACAACAACTCATTACAGGACTCATGATGTAGAAGAGGCATAGAATCAGAAAGTATATTATTTGTATTACTAGGTATAGTATTCATTACAAAAGACTTATCACACTGAGATTTGATCAAAGGATTGCAACAGTGAGAGATAGAACTACAAGAATGAGAGAAACATTGAAACTAAGAACCTAGTATAGAAGATGAGACATTTGAAATGAATGGACTGTCCTTTTTTCTTTTTAAACAGTTTGAGCAAAGGAAGTACAATCCATATTGTTCTCTACCAATCTCCAGAGGCCTCTTCATTGAAGGGCCCTGCAAGATACAAGATGAATTAGAGAATGATACAGTACAGTTGAGATTTAGGGACAAGGAGCTGATAGAAATAAAATTATATTTAAAAGAAGGAATGAACAGAACTCTAAACAATGTGATCATGTCATTAACTTTAACATCTCCAACTTTGGTCACCTTAACTTTGTATCCATTTGGTAATTTAACTAAAAGAGGATATGGCAGGTTAGAAATGTGTGAAAGATGGTTGATGTTAAAGGTCATGTGATGTGTAGCTCCTGAATCCAGTATCCATAAATCAGTTTTTGACTTGAGACAGCCACATGACAGTTTATCAAAATCAATACATGAGTTGCAAGCTATGATACCTGCAAAATTTGCTGCTCCACAAGTTACATGCTCTTCAGAATCTACATCTCCAGATTGTCCTAATTGAATGTGTTGTAAAAGATTGATAAGCTGACCACATTGTTCATTAGTAAGATTAGCCTTGTAGGTTGGATTAGAAGCATCAGTTTCTCCCATGTTTGGATCTGCAAAAACATTAGCTGCCAGTCCTTTACCTTTGGCATATCTATTATTTGCATTGTGGTTGGCTAGCATCCTTTGATTCTGAGCATTGCTGTATCTTTGTTGATTGAAACCTTGTCCATTTGAAGTATTATTTTTATTGGGGTAACCATGTAATTTGTAACACTTGTCAATGACATGTCCTGATCTTCTGCACTGTTCACAAAAAGGTCTAGGCCTATTATTTGCAGGATAGTTGTTTAATGAGTAATTTGTTCTGAATACTCTCCCTCCAGTCGAATTTGATGAACTAGCAGTAGTAGAGTTTGCCCTTCCACACGATGGATTCGATGAACCAACATGTATAGAAGAATTCAATGAACTACCTTCAGCAAACATCTGACTGTGTGGCTTAAATTCTCTTTGTTTTTCTTCTTGTACAAGCAGTGCAAAAGCTTGAGCCATGGATGGTAATGGATTCATCATCGGAATGTTGCCTCAAATAACAGTATAAACTTCATTAAGACCCATTAGGAATTGAATTAACCTTCGATCTTACTCTGCCTTATCCATAGTCTCCTTTCCCCCACAACTACAAGTACAACTGCATTGATTCTTGATACTCAAATTACTCAACTCTTCCCAGAGCTTTTTCATCCTAGTGTAATACACAGTAACATCAAGAACACCCTGACTCAAATCATTGATATCTTTTTGGATTTGAAACAATTTAGCACCATTCGTTTGATCATATCGATCTTCTAACTCTTTCCACAATTCAACTGCATCAGAAACATACTCTACACTGTCTGCAATATCTTTGCTAAGAGAATTCAAAATCCAAGATATGACCATATTGTCACATCTCTTCCATTGGCAAAATTGAGGTTATATTGAAGAAGGTCGTTTAAATTCTCCAGTAATTAATCCCAATTTGTTTTTCACAGAAAGTGACCTCATTACACCTCGTCGCCATGATCGATAGCCAACTCCTTCAAAACTGACTGGAACTAAAATCAAACTGGGATTATCAGATGGATGTTTGTACAGAGGATTATTAACATCAATTGTGTTTCCTCCTGTTCCTGGTGTGGAACTTTGACCTGTGATTTCGATCATGATGAATTTGATCTACTGAAATGATAACAGAAAAACTGAAGCAATGAACTGGAATTTGACGAAGCAATGAACTGGAATTTGACGAAGAGAAGAACAGTGATGTAAGCCTGCTCTGATACCATGTTGAAATTAAAAGAAACAAAGAAACAGAAGAAGTAGAAGAACAGAGTGTATCTGTCAATGGTGAGACTCCATTGATGGAGCTTGTGAAAGAACTAAGAAAAGAACAACTCTTCTGATCTGCATTGATAGAATGCTAAAGGAATGAATGTGTGTTGATTACAATGAACAAAAGAACTATATATACAATCGAAAAACTAACTCCTGACAGAATAACAATGTGCAGCACTAACTAACTACCTGTAACTAACAAATTGAAAGTTCCTAACTAACTGCTGACGTGTCCTAACTAACTGCTGACGTGTATAAATATCAATACATATTATTCCAATGAAATTTAGTTCTTCTTCATGAATAGACTTCACTCACATGATTTTACTTGTATTCCCATATTAATAAATGTATTTTGGTGAACCCTTAAAATAGAAGCATTTTCATGGTTCAAATTTATGTTCGTTTAGACGCATCTTTCAGATTATCAAATATCATATTTGAAGGCACATTTAGATAAACGGTTTCATCACAAAATTATTATCTGTCATATTATCTACTATGAATAAAGTGTAGGAAATATGAAAGGAAAGATAATAACTTTAGAAAATGCTCAAGTTTATTATAGTCTACATAAGACCACTTGAGATGATTAAAATCATCAACTACATCATTATTTATACTACTCAAAATAGAAAACAAAAAGACTTGCACAAATAACTAAATACATGTATCACAATTTACTAGATACATGTACTACGAAATTCTAAAAGACTTCTTGAAAAACTAAGAGACAATTTTGGAAGACTAAACATTGATGCATTATTTCCAACACTCACCCTTAATGCATTTGCTTGATAACTCCAATGCGTTCTCGAAGATAGCAAAATTTTTCGCTAGGAAGTGCTTTGGTGAAAATGTCAGCAAGTTGTTCTCCTGTCTGACAATAATGCAACTGAATTTCGTCTTTCTCTTGTGCTTCTTGGATAAAATGATACTTGATGACAATATGTTTTGATCTTTCATGGCTGACTGGATTCTTGGCAATTGCAATTGCTGATTTGTTATCACAATGCAGAATAGTCCTTTTTTTGTTTTGTTTTTCACCAATTTCTTCAAATATTCTCCTAAGACAAATAGCTTGAGAAGTAGCCTTGGATGCTGAAACATATTATGCTTCGGCAGTGGATTGGGCAACAACACTTTGCTTTTTTGATAACCAACAACAAATGTTTGATCCAAATAAGAAAGCATAACCAGAAGCACTCCTCATGTCATCTATACTTCCAGCCCAATCACTATCAGAATAATCAATTAAGTTCATATTTCCATTAAATTTGTACATTATCCCATAATCAATTGTTACTTGCAAGTAGCGTAGAACACGCTTTGCAGCTCCAAAATGCACTTGGCTTGCTTCTTGCATGAATCTGGATAATAAACTAGCAGTAAATATAATATTTGACCTTGTGGAAGTAAGATATAGAAAACTTCCAATCAAAATCCTAAAAAGTGAGCTATTAACTTTCTTTTCTCCATCGTCTTTTCTAAACTTCTCATTTGCTGCTAATGGTATGGCGGCAGACCTGCAATCCATCATTTTGAAATTTTGAAGAATACATTTAGTATACTTCTTTTAAGAAATGAAAATTCATTCTTTCACTTGAGAAACTTCGATGCCCAAGAAATAATTTAGCAATCCAAGACCACTCATTATATAAGCTTGCGTCATATCTTGTTTGAAATTTTGCATCATCTTTACATCATTTCCCGCAAAGAGCAAATCATCCACATAGAGACAAACAATGATAATGCTGCCATGTTCTTTCTTCACATACAAAGTGGCTTCACTTTTATTTCTCTGAAAATTATTTTTCACAAAGTATGTATCAATTTCATTGTATCAGGCTCTTGGAGCTTGCTTAAGCCCGTAAAGAGCTTTTTTTAGTCTATGCACCTTTTATTCTCCCCCTTGAACAGAAAATTCTTGAGGTTGCTCAACATAAATCTCTTCATCAAGTTTTCCATTCAGAAATGCTGATTTAACATCAAGTTGAAATATCATCCATTTCTTTTGTAGAGCAACAACAATTACAGTTATAATTGTCTCAAGACGAGCATCGGGAGAGAAAGTTTCATAAAAATCAACACTTGGTTTTTGCGTGAAGCCTCTAGCAACCAACCTTGCTTTGTGCTTCTGAATATTTCCTTCCTGATTGAGTTTGATTTTGTATATCCATTTTAGACTTACAACTTCTCTTTCTCTAGAAATAGCCACAAGCTCCTAAGTATTATTTTTTCCGATCATTAGAATTTCTTCTTCCATGGGTTTCTTACAAACATCATGTTTTATTGCTTCTTCATAATTTTCCGGCTCAACACCGGCAAAATTAAATCTTTGATAAATGTCGCTCAACATTTTTGTTCCTCTTGGAGGCGGTTCTTCATTATCTGAATTTGGAATTTTTTCCCCTTGAGAAACATCTTCATCTTTCTCATCCTCTTCTTGATTTGAAGATATGATAGCAGTATTCTCTATCTTTTTATCCTCCCAATTCCATGTTGTTTTTTCATCAAAAATTACATCTCTACTAACAACAAGTTTGTTAGTTTTGACATCGGGAAGCCTATATCCTTTTGTAACATCACTATAACCAAGAAAGACACATTTTTGACTTTTTTAATCCAATTTTTTCTTTTTTCAGTAGGTAAATGAGCATAACAAATACACCTAAATTTTTTTTAAAATGACTTACAGAAGGTTTAATTCCACTCCAAGCTTCAACTGGTGTCTTCTCCTTTAGTGGCTTTGTTGGACACCTGTTAAGGATGTGAACTGCTATATGCACTGCTTCTGCCCAATAATATTTTGGCGAACCTTTCTCATTCATCATAGTTCTGACCAATTCAACAATTGTTCTATTTCTTCTTTCAGATACACTATTTTGTTGAGAAGTATACCCTGCTATAAGTTGCTTCTGAATGCCTTCATTTTTGCAATATTCTTCAAATTCTTGACTTGTGTATTCACCTCCTCGATCACTGCGAATGGTTTTGATGTTGCAACCTCTTTGCTTCTTAACAAGGGCTTTAAATTTCTTGAATGTAGAAAATGCTTCTGACTTTTCTTTCAAGAAATAAACCCAAGTCATTCTTGAGAAATCATCAATAAAGATTAGAAAATACCTTTGACTTCCAAGAGATAGAGTCTTCATTTGTCCACAAATGTCGGTATGAATTAGTTCTAAAAATATACTTGCTCTTCAAGACACCTCTTTTGGAAAAGACTTCATGTGTTGCTTTCCTATTATACAACTTTCACATGTATCCACCTCAGTATGTGTCTCAGGAAGGCATTGCACCATGTCCTTTTACTTGGGAAGCTTTAAACCATGAAAATTCAAGTGACAAAATCTTTTGTACCAAAGCCATGAATCATCTACAATTTCATTTTTAATGCATTGTAATGAAATTGCAAAGGGAAGTTTCTTTTTATCATCTTTAATTCACCAATGACTTGATTTGGCTCAATTTTATCATAAATCTTATAATAATTATCTCTAAACACAAGAAAATAACCATTTTCCACAAGTTGACCAACACTAAGAAAATATTCTTCCAAGTCAGGAACATAAAGAACATCATGAATTTGCTCACCGCATTCTTTCATGTTGATCGAAATAGTACCCTTACCTTTCGCATCAACTAAGGCTCTATTACCCATCTTCACTTTAGTAGTGATGTTATTATTAATTGAGAGGAAAGAATTTTGATCTCGAGTCATGTGATTACTACAACCACTATCAACATACCATTCATTGCTTTTTGTTGAAGCATCAGATTTAGTAGCAAAGAAAACATTTTCTTCCCTTTCTTCCTCATGTTTTTTACAAAAATTTGCTTGATCCCATTTCTTTTTCCAACAATCCTTTTCAACGTGGCCAAAACATTATACAAAAGTTACATTGAGGCTTGTCTTTGTGCCAACATTTTTCTGCATTGTGATTAGTCATTTTGCAAACTTTACAAAAAATACTAGAGTTTTTCTCACCTTTTTCTTCAACCTTCTTTGAAGAACCATCATGATCCTGCTTCTTTTTTGGCTTGTAATGTTTCTTCTACTGATTTTTTTTGAGAAATTTTGAGGATTCTCATTTATTTTAGACTGGAAAGTCGTCTCCTCGGGTTGATCTTCACGAAAAAATCTTCGCTTCTCGTGTGCACGAAATGATCCAACTAGCTCTTTGATGGAAAGCTTAGAAAGATATTTCGTCTCCTCAGTGGTAGAAAGGATGTACTCATACTTTTCTGTAACACTAATTAAAATCATTTCAACAACTTGTTGGTCACAAATTGTATCACTATGATTTCTCATTTCATTAACAATGTTCATGACTCTTGTGCAATATTCATCAATTTTTTCAGATTCTATCATCTTTAAATTTTGGAACTCTTTTCTAAGAGTTTGATGATTTATAGTGCGTACCTTTTTCGTCACCATAAACCTCAGTTCCAGAAAATCCCAAGCTTCCTTTGCAGTCTCAGAAGTAGCAATTTTTGTAAAATATGCTCTTGAGAATCCCATTTGCAGTCTCAAGGCTTTTGCATCTTGACGATACTTAGCCTCATGATTTTTCATCTCTGCTGCTGTAAGACCACCATTGTTTTCTGGATCTTCAAAGACATTTGCTACAATAGTCCACAAACCTTAAGCTTTCAAATGTGTTCTCATTCTTATCTTCCAGTATTCAAAAGCAGTTCCATAAAAAAATGGAGTAAGAACAACTGAAGAATCAGCACCTTCATTTGTTTTGAATGCCATATTATTTTCTTAACCTAACCCAAATTAAGAACGAAAACCTACTTTGGTACCATGTGAAATTAGATCTTAGGCCTAACTCACACTCCAAAAGTAAGATCAAAGGGAGGAGGATTGCCCAAGACTTATAAGGAGTCCACCCATCTCATTAACCACCGATGTGGGACTTTTATCATTCTTAAACACCCCACCTCACGCCCAGTGCTTAGCATCTGGTGCGTGGACAATTTTGATTTTGGGTGTCCCAACATCAGGTGAGACGGGCCCTGCTCTGATACCAATTCGTAGGAAATACGAAAGGAAAAATAATATCTTTAGAAAATGCTCAAGTTTATTATAGGCTACTTAAGACCACTTGAGATGGTTACAATCATCAACTACATCACTATTTATACTACTCAAAATAGAAAACAAAAAGTCTTGCACAAATAACTAACTACATTTATCACAATTTACTAGTTACATGTGCTACGAAATTCTAAAAAGACTTCTTGAAAAACTAAGAGACAATTTTGGAAGACTAAACATTGATGCATTAATTCATACATGAAGAAACTGAACTTGAATAAGGAAAAGAAGATTTTGTCTGATTACTATACAGGCGGTGTATTTATAATTTTCAGCTCAACGGTAACTAATAAGCTCACTCTAAAATTATCTAACTTAACTGCGGTGTATTTATAATTTTCAGCTAAACTGTAACGAATAAGCTGAATTTAATATTATCTAACTTAACTAACATCGTAACTTACTGACAATTGACAACTAACTAATTAACCAACTATATAAGCAGCTATATATGACTGACTCTGCCATCAACTAAGTGCGGTAATCACTTTTTATTATTGGCTTATGTTAATTGCATATTTCCGTTGGGACGATGCTAAGTTCATTACATGTACCTAACTATTTTTAGATTAAATTTAAAAATAAGATGTGAATTGTATACCCTAATACGAAATGATAGAAACAAGTATGTCATGCAATTGAACAATCTCTCATATATCGAGTTAAATAGTATTTTGCTTTTCACATCCTCTAATTCATCTGAGTTTAGCCCTTGTTATGCTTGCAAGGTTTGTTTTTTACATCCTCTGCATTTCCACTACTCCCTCAAATAATTTTAGATTACGTGTGATTTTGTAAGAATTAAGGGACTACAAAAATTGTCACCGTCTCAGTAGAATTGGCGTACGCCGATTTACTCCAACTTTTGTGGGCAAGAATCTACGCATTACTTTATATACTGATTCTTATTCCAAATTTTATGCTATAAAATAATGCAGCGATTCCTACCTAACATACAAAATTAGTATTATAAATAAGAGTATGAAAAGATGAAGTCAAATATCGTGTAAGTTTAACTCGTAAAAGAGCTTTCTAAAATAAAACAAAACACCATGTGTTGGTGTAATATAACACAAATACAACAAATTACAAAATAAAATGAACAAAATGTATAAACAAATATTCAGGCTGAATCATGGATATATTTTTCTGCTTAGAAGATTCAAGCCCACCGTGATATAATCTAGATCGATCCAACAGTAATCCCCTTAACATGTCCCTCCAGCATATAACAACCCAACAACATTGTAGAACTCAAGGAACTCTAGATTAGTTGGAATGTCCAAAGATCGACATAAAAACACCTTCCATAAACATACAAATATTTTCTTTTGTATAGTAAATATTGATGATATCTTAGAATACTTTCTTTGTCTTAACTCTCTCTTGCACTACAAAATCTTAGAATACTTTCTTTGTCTTAACTCTTTCTTGCACTACACTTACCTCTCTACACGTTAAAATATTTTTCACACTCCTCATATTGTTTGACATACTTTACTAAGGAAGAAACACTACTATTTATAGGTGAAGAAGTATCTCATATAATAAATAGGAAAAATGAGGTGTATGTAGTAATGTGGGTAGATAAATATGATAGATGCCAAAATTAGTTACAAGAAACTAATGGTCATATGAGTTATTAGAAACTAATGACCATGAGAGTTACAAGAACCAACAGTCATACAAGTTATAAGAACCAATTGTCACGCCCCAAGCCTACACCTTTGGAGAGACTGACACTCGAGAACCATTGCTGGCCCCAAAAGTACTCTTGGCTTTACTTACCTACTCAGCGTTAGACTTAAACACAAAATATAGTCTCAAAATATAACTTAAAAGATGTAAAGCTTTGCCAAAATGGCAACTCAAGTCTTAACGTATACAACTAAAATTAGAAAGACTAAGGAACTATAGCTACTCATCTAGGAAGACTCTAAAACAAAGAGGGATGCCAGGACATGATCCCTTGTTATCCTAACAACTTAAAAGCTACGCAAGTATGAAAAGGATCCTCCATAATGCAAAGAGGCTCACCACCTGACTCTGAGTTATTAACCTGATCAACGAGGCAGTGGATACTCATCCTGTTACTTGTGTCTGCGTCATAAGATGATGCAAGCAAACTGGCATCAGTACACTGAATGTACGAGTATGCAAGTGGAAAGTTTACCATAACATAAGCTTGGAAGGAATATGAAAGAAACATTTACCTTGGCTTTACTCAACTTACGAATAAGATACTCAAATATAGTGAAAACAACAATAATAGTGCAATTTATACAAAGTATTTAATACACTAAATAAAAACTAATTTTGGTAAATAAATGTAATAACAAACTTAACATTAATCATATAATTACTCAATATAGTTTCCGTGGGAGGTTATGCAACCCAGAACCAACAGATGAGCGTACATAGTGATACATCGTCTTTCGCATACTGCCAGCACTATCTTATTCTTCGCCTTCTTATAGGATGCCTTAACTAAGTGGATCCACTAGCATATGCTTAAAAGTACTTGAGGAGTCATCTAAAAAGTATGATCCTTTACTACTCATGATAGCTACATCAATTATGGAGACGTATCTCCATATCGGTTTTCAATACTACTCCCAAAATATACTTAAATCATATATTTTAAAACAAAATTTCTTTCTTTGGTTTGAGATAATTACTCAAAACTTAGCTTAAAAGATCTTTTGGAATTAGTGTTTCCCTTTCTTGTTGAAATGTGAAATAATATCTTGGGAATATTTAGTTCCCATGTAATCTCTAAATAAAGGAACCCAAATTCTTTACTCTTTCCTTAACTTAAAACTTAAGTCGTAAAACACAGTTAAAATGTTTGCAAAAGACTTTCGAAAGAACTTTGTAAAAATTTTTTGACTTGATTTTTCACTTTTAAAATTAACTTTCCATCTATTGTATTATGGATTCAAGGTCCGTGATCTCATTTTTATGGATGATTGATTATATGATGTTTTGATGTACCTTAGAGTATTGGAATCAACTAGGAAGTGTTGTATATTTTAGAAGGACTCAGATAAGCTTTACGATGAAAAACAGGCACATCCTTGACGCGCCACGCCAACCCTTATGTTACTTGGCGTCATTTGAGGTACAATGCTGGTGCGTCACCCTAGATCTCCTGGTGCAATGGGGGCGCGTCTCCCCGGCTCTCTTGGCGCAAAAGGGGCGCGTCTCCCGACATTGCACCAGAAAAAAATGATGAAATTTTCTTCTCATTTTCTGACCATAAAATTATTTAATTTGTTTTTTTTTCAAATTCACATTAAATTTATGTAGCAAAATCATATACACAAGGATCTTACACAAAGAAACACTAATACTAGACATTGAAACTCAAAAGCTCCCTAGTCTCAACTTAAATTCAAGAATGAAAGAAATTCAAGAACACCCTTAAAAAAATTCAAACTTCCAATCCTTTTTGGATTAATTCGTGTGAAATAAACATGTTTGACACGTCGGTGAATGAACCCAACACTATGAAAGTCTCACATACCTCGTAGCATTAAATCCTTGGCAAAATCCTAACAAAATTGTGCTACTTGACGAATTTTGCCTTTTCATCTACGTTTTCCTCTTTTCTCCTTTCTCCTAGCCCAATCATGAATTTTCAATTGACAAAACAGATCTTATTCGAGTTAGACACAATTAAGCTTCTTAAAATGAAATGAAATAACAGGGTGAGGAAAAGACCAAACTACATTTCCAAAATCTGGATTGACCTTTTCATATCCAAACAAGACAACATTCAATGTGCATATCTTATAGGTACGAACTTGGAACCACGTAAACTCGGCAATGTTGGAAATATTATTCCAAGATCTTTCCTACGATATCTGGAAACACACCTAACTCATCCTAAGATAAGTGTTTTGGTCGTTTGATGTTGACCAAAAATCCCACATAACAAACATAACAAATTCTCTAGATTCTTATATTGTTTCCAAAAATGACTACTTCCAATTTTATCTTCTTTCTAGTTATGGGGTGTTACAATATATCCCCCTTGAGAATTTTATTCATATAATGAGCTTACACTTAGTAGGATAAGGGTGAAACATCTAATATTCATCTCAAACACCCAACAAGAAATGTAAAATACAACATGCATGTAATCTCATAAATTAAAGAGTACTAAGAAGATAATTAGTACCTTGATTGAAATTCTATGGACTCAAAGAGATGTAAATATCTACCATTCATGTCCACGTCAGATTCCAAAGTAGCTTCCTCCTCAAATTGAATCCTCTGATGCTACCTCTTTTGTTCTAAACTTGCGAACATGGCAGTCTAGAATCAAAAAAGAAACTTCCTCATGAGACAAGCTATCCTTGATCCCAATATCTATAGTTGGAATGATCAATGAAGGATCGCCCATGCACTTCTCAAACTTGGAGATGTGAACTACTGGATGAACCGCTTGTGGATTTATTTCATGGGTAATTAAAAAGGTAATTCCTATGAGGTATGTGAGATCACATAGCGTTGGGTTTGTTTACCACGTGCAAATTATTACTTATTTCACCGTATTTAAGTCTTTGAAATTTTAGAAATTGAATTTTTGATGGTTTTGTTGAAGTTCCTTTGAGTTCTTGATTGTTGAAATTTTTGAGGAGTTGTTTGATCCTTATTCATGTAATTAGTTATGATTTCAAGTTGAATACTTCATTCTTTGAGAATATAATAGATTGTGAGTTTTTGGGAATAGAACTAAGTGAAATTACAGGGTTTAAATATTAATAATGGAGAACAAAAATGGGTACATTTGAGGAGATTCATGGGGTTGTCGTGCCCCTCATAGCCCAACAGAGGGCCTTAGGATCTTTGACATCGGGGCGCCACACTAGCCAGAGCGCCCCAAGTCATTCTCTAAATTTTAAGAGCTGTCACCTTAAGCCTTTAGATCACCTGTGATCGCCTTTAGAGTCCTATTTATCGGGGTGAAGTGTGCCACGTCTATAGTTAGGACGCTGCAAAACTTAGGAAATTTTCTCAGTTCTTTCACACTCATTTCATGAGTTACCGGTCTATCTCTAAAAAGATTCTTCTAATTCATGTTTGCATGTGTTTTCAGTTTATCATGTCTCCATGGAGAGCTTTCAGAGGTCGTCTTGCTAGGCATAATGTTGAGGAGCCAGAGTTACCAAATGCACCTTAGGTGCAACCTTAAGAGGAAGTCACTAAGGCTCAATTCAGGGAAGCAATAAGGTTAATAAGTCAATCTGGACTAACCAGGTTGGGAAACAAAAAGGAGCTCGACAAGAAGAGGTTGACACTTCAAGGTTTTGTTACTTCTTGATGATAAACTCTCTATGATTTACTAGATAAGAACTATTGAAGATTTTAAGAACTTTATTGACAACTAGTCTTTTGTGGTTGGGTTTTTCCTATGATCAAGTAAAGAGGGAAGGGAAGAGATGTTTATTGGGGACATAGATATATCAAAGTTGATGGTGCAGCAGGTTGAGGTTGAGAAGGTGAGGGATATGGACGAATTCAGAAATAAGAAGTCTAAGAAAGGCAATGAGTTCAGGCAGCAAAAAAGTAATGTGAATCTTTCATTATTTTAGCAAAATCATGAGGGACCTGTTCCAGCATCTTCTTGTGCACCTTCAACCTGAAACAATGGTGAGTATAATGGTAAGAATTTGCAGAACTTCAGAGTTAGACCTTCCTAATCTAAGGGTTGTGAGGTCTAAAAAGGTAACTTGGCTCCTCCATGTTCTAAGTGTGCTAGAACCCATATTAGTAAGTGTCGTGATCATGTGGACAAGAGGGTCATTTTATGAAAGAGTTCCCTAAGAACAGGCAAGGTAGTGGGGATCAAGGCAATAGAGTCAAATTTTCATCACTTTCTCCACTAGAAAGGGTTTCACCTAGAGGAGCTACTTCTGATTGTGGCAGAGGAACAAACTCTCTTATGTGATCACTTTCCGCCAAGAGCAAGAGAAGTATTAAGATGTTGTCAGTGGCATGATCAATATATTTACTTTTGATGTCTATGATTTGCTAGACCTATCACCAGTTAATGTCCTTTGGAGGAACAAATTTGTTAAGGTAGCTACTTGGAAAGCTGAGGAAAATTTTAAGAAGATATATCCACATCTCTTTGAATACGAAAAAATTGAAATTAAGGTACTAATCGTTTTCCTTATATTTATTTATAAGTTGGCATGTTGTTCTTGAATTTGCTTGTTATGTGTTTGAAATGAATGTTTTCATGTTACACCCTTATCCTAGTAAGATTAATCTCATTCGAGGGTGAATATTCCCTGGGGAGATATTGTAACCTCTCGTGAATTAAAATAACAAGGAAGGAGTTAATAATTGGAAATAGTCATTTTATGAAAGAATGAAAATCAAGAAATTTTATTAAGTTTGAATAAGTTGAGTTTTGATCAACTTCAAATAGCCATAATTCCTATCTCAAGATAACTTAGGTATGTTTCCAAATACTGTAGGAAAGATTGTTGAATTATCTTTTCAACGCCGCTGAGTTTGCACAATTCCGACTTTGTGTGAGTGAGATATACCCAATGAAAGCTGGGATGTTCAAATAAGGAAAGTCCAATCCTATGTTTTGAAAGGTGTTTTGGTATTTTCCTTACCCAATTGTTGTATGTCGTTTTTAGGTGTTTATGGGGGTAAAAAAAATTTTATTCAGTTTAGAAATTGTAGTTTACGCTAGGGCTTGGAGAATAGAAAAAGTAGTAGAAAAGAGAATAATAGTCAAAATTCGTTAAGAATATTCAAGGATTGCTTGTAGATTACATCAAGGGGTGATCCCTATGAGTCATATGAGATAATATAACATTTGGTTAGTTCACCAACATGCAAATCATGATTTATTTTAGGGCATTTATGTAAGACCCCCAAAATGAGTTCGACTGTCCATAGCCTAACATATGTATATAATATTTTTAACATGTTTATTAAGTGTTTTAAATCATATATGATTGATTTACGTGATTTTGAAGTCAAATGTTCAAGAGCGTCCAAAACGTTCGAAAGTTATCCCTTGAGACGTGCATGTGTGACTTGAGTGTGCCTAGCATGTGTGGATGTGTTGCTAGTGTTGTTTTAATGATCAAAATTTTATGTAAGGTCCTTGACAGTTTATTATGTGTATTTACATTAGAAACTTCTATGTACGATTCCTCAAGTGCCCTTCAAAAGTCCCTCAAGGACCAAAAATCTGCGTAGATACTACCTTTGCAATGTCTACCTATGACTAGCAAATGATGGCCAGTAGGTGCACATACGCCCCGTCGATGAGGAGGCGTCGTTCAAGACTTAGCCAAGTGAAGTCTCAAGTCAGTGGATAAGCCTCAGACCCTAACAGTGATCAACAATGCGGTCCTTTATTGGAACTACTGGGTTTCGATGGCTAAACGTTGTTTGAACTTGCAACTTGCATCCTGCGAAGTGTTTCATTAAACGGTGAATGGAAAATTCACCCCGCGTCCTAAATTGACCCTAGGTGGTTTATTTAACTATTTTTGGGTATACTAAGCTAGTTCACAAGATCCAAACCCCATTCCCAACCCATAATTTCAAAATAAAACTTCCTTCTCCAAAATATCCTCTCCAGTGACCTCCATTGGAGATGAAGCTCAAGAACAACCATGATGATGGATTCTAAAGGTTTTTCATCAAGTTTTCGTGTTTTATTCAACTAAGAAGGTATGTTGATCCTTCATCTCCATATAACCTTTCATCTAGAGAGTTCCTCTTATTGTTTTGAAAGAGAAATTCATGATCAATCTTCCTAGCTTTCAATCTTGCCATGCGTTCTTTGTAAAAAAGATTTCAAAAGCATTACTATAATCAATTCATTATTTACAACTGATATCAATGCTATTTTCAATACAATGCCATGTTGAACCCCTGATCCCTCTCAATCTCGAATTAGCCTATAGTTTTATATGTTGTGATCTTGATGCTAGAATGATTGTGATGAGATTCAATTATGATAAATAGATTTAGCTACTGCCTATTATGCAACTTTATTATGAATTATGTATAGTTGATCCAATGTGGATCAAGGTTTGACAATTTCAATGAAATTGACCTATCTTCTACTACTTCTATAGCTTGTTATGTAGTGATTTCTATTTGATCTCGATTCTAGGGCAATTCAAGTAGGATTTCATTTAGATTATGTTATATTTATCTACTTCCCTATATTGTATCATTTACGAATTATGAATATTGATCATTGATGATCAAAAAAGGGGGATTTGGTAAGTGATGTATGTTTCTCTACTCTCTATTGAATTGGTGATGTATTGTATATGTTAGTATAATGATATTTTTCTGGCTTATACATGATTTTGTCCATGTTAATCTACATTTAGCTATTGCACTGTACTTGAATTGTTGGTGAAAGATGGATATTGATCAATGATGATCAAAGGTTGATGAATTGGTAAGGTCTACTCTATTCCTCTACTTTTCTATGTAATGGCTAGTTGAATTTGTCTTGTATGACACTGTATGGTATGGTCCACTTATGTTGGCGGTGTTTACATCATGTCAATAAATATTTGTTTGGATCATTTCCTTCAAGGAAAATTGATTATATATTAGTGTGTGGTTATGATGATTACATTATGTGAAACTTATGCCTAGTTTCTATTCTAGTTATGATCTAGGTTGTGTTGCTAAGGTTAAGACTATGTGAATGACTATGTTAAGATTGGTTTAGGTGCTGGTATTGATAATTCATAATGTTAAATGACCCCTAACTTATGTACCCTACATGAATGCTTGATTAGCTATGATTAGGAGTCTTGAATGCAAGTGTCGTAGTTATCTTGTTTCTCTATGCTATTATGTGTTCTGTGGTCTATGCTTGAATGTAAATTGTGGTCATAAGAGGGTGGCCGCCTAAATGGGTTGTTGATAACCATTAGGTGATCATATTGACCAATGTACAGAGACTCACACTTCATGTATGGTTACAAGGTAGTATAGGTACATTGTGTCTAATGAAAGGGTATTATCATATGCACTCATGTCTACAACTATTCATGAAAGACTTATGTCTATGAACTATGTTATGTATAACTTAACTAGGATGATTTAATAGGTGTACTAGTATGAATAAGGGTATAAAACCTTGTCCATGCATTGTACATGTGTGCCTTGATAGTATAGTTCCTATGTTTGTGATCTATATACATTAACATGAATGCATGTGTATGTTATGAATATGCATAGTATCTAAATGTGTTTATGTGAAAGGATTTCTCATGAAGTTACACATATACACTCATGCAAGAGTAAAGTAAAGTATGAATATGTCTTGTACAAAGGTTTAATGTGAAAGGTTTGCTCACATGTATGTACACACACATGTATGATGATCTAGTCAATAGAAGGGCTCTTGAAAGGTGTTCTTAAAGGTACCCTAAACTAGATGCTTCTTTACATATGTTATGTCCATGTGAATGGACTTCTCACATGATTTAGGTTTATGAACTCTCATCTATGACCTATAAGCTAAGCATAGGAGGATTCAATCTCCTAAAGCCTAATTTATAAAGTATTGTTAATAAATTCTTTCAATAAAGGGAACTTATCTTAGCACCGAGTGAATTTAGATTAGGGGTGACCCTTCCCAATGTGGGAATCTTGTTCACTATAGTCCTCACGAGGTGGACAACTACAATTTCTCAATAGGCATATACAGGGTTTCCATATATACCTCAAAGTTCCATACACTATGCTCTCCACATAGGATCTAGAAAGTGATATCACCTAGTATGCTATGATGTGTTAATGTTGTACCTTTGCTAGGTAGAGAACCTTCCCTTGGTATAAGTCTTTACAACACCGAATTCTATATTTAGCATCGATGGTCTTAGCATCGGCCAAGTCTATAGTTTCACTAAAGTAAAATGAACAATGGAAGTAAAGAATTATATCCTAACTAGGACAACCAAAGGGATGTTACTTAGTGTAGGTGAGGGTATGTGACATTATCGATGCATTGCACAAGTAGCTCTTGAAGAGGATTCTAGGAAGGTGTTCTAATGTATGTGTATATACTAATGTTCCTTTTGCATGACATGTAGTGTTCTCTACTTGTTGTGATGATATTCATAGGATGAGTTCAAATGGGTCTAGGTGATGTGATCTCTTCTTATGTGCATAATATTAGTCCTGGTGACTATATGATTAATGTATTACATGGTGTGAAAGAAGTGTTTATACTTGCGATGTTGATGTTAGAAGTGATTTGTTAAGGCTTGTGGACTCATGATAGGTTTACTAAGTATGTGTGATGTCATGGGGCTTCATATGTACTTTGCCCTTTTAGACATAGATTGGTATTCTGAGTAAGGTCTTATAATTTTTTATGTGAAGTGAAGCTAATATATGTGTAAATTGACTAGTACTTAATCTAATATCATTATGGTCTTGACTTAAATGTGTCTATGATGTACTATACTTCCATGAATGTATATATTTAATTAGCAAGGTTATATGTATGAGTACTTTGTGTCCCCAAGGTTGTACATTGCACCAAGTACCACTAGATGTTTACATTGGGAAGTTATGAAGTTAAAAGAAGGAAATATCACTGTAAAATGAACTTAACTGTAAAGGACAAGTGCTTACAATAATTGGAGAAAGCTTACTGTAAAGTGGTGTCGAATATGCGTTAAATACGAAGTATGATTTTCTGTGATGTTGTGACCATTCAATATGCCTATATGAATTATGTAAATTGTATGATTCTTATTGTATCAAGTTTTATGATTTTTTGACAAAAAGGAATGATGCATGGTTTCAAAGTAAATGTCCCTTTTAAATGCATGTTTTTGTATGGTTGTCATACTTAGTGCATCCTTGTACTAACACCGTTCTTTTCTACCTCTTTGAACAAAGTGTAAGTTATGAATGCTCAAATGAAGTATGTATGGTGAAGAGCTTTATATGTGATTTCAAGCTCAAGGAATGCAATCCTTAAGTTCAAGGATTTCCTAAGTCATATCTTACTGTAAAGTTTTGTAATAACTTAGTTAATGTTTTATGTTGAAAGGGACATGTCCCTATAATACACTAATGATGTTATGTCTAGGATGGCAAAAAGAGACTAGAGTCTTTAACTATGTGAATATGATATTTCTATATTAATGGAAGTGAAGTCTCTAGTATATAATGTGCTATGACAATTATAAATTTTCCTCTAAATTTACATATCACAATGCTATGAATGATAACTATGGTATCTTATAGAACCTCCAAGAGGTCAAGTACACCATGTTACTTCTACGGGGTGCTCCACGGTTGTGACAAACGTTGTATAAGAGCATGATATTTTTGAACGTTGTTTTAAGTCTTATATTGCCAAATCTATTAAAATCTCGATCATCGATGGTGAATCGCGAAACATTTTAGAGTGAGAGACTATAGGATGATAGAGTTTCCCTTCTTCATCATTCTCATGTCGTTCCATAGGACTTAACTCTATAAGATCCCTCCCATATGTTTTCTTGTCCGCTGGTGTTTCAGTTGTGGGTTCTTGAATGGGGTGGTATCTTTATTCTTGAGAGAGAAAAGGTGAGTTTTTTTATGCTTATCTTTGTTTTATGGTTTGAGGAATATGTGTGAAGGTGAATTTTGTATGCTAGTATGATGTGATGCCATTTATAACTATATATATATATATGATTTCGGTGAGATACCATATTATGTGAAGATTTATGTTATGATGTGGTTATAGCTTGTTAAAAAAGTGGTTATAGTTGAATTGAGATTTTCTTTTATATAATTAGTTGCCTTATTAGTATGTAAGGTGGTAGTATAAAAATATGGTTTAGACTTAAAATGCTTTGAAGAATGTGTTAAATGGTAAGGATACATGTTACCCTTGTATTGGAGAAACGGTTCAAATGCTGCCCTTGTTTATTTGTGTAATGTCTCATAGTTACCTTGCATGTATTGGAGTCTTTTCTATAGGCTTGGTCCTACAAGTGGAGGTAGTGTGTTTACCTTGTAGTGTGATGATGTGGGTTTGATTAACCTAGAAGTTACCTTACTCTAATGATGAAATAAGAGAAAAATACCTTATGGCTATATCCCTGCTCTTGTTTTCCCCTAATGTTGTATGACCGGGGATGTTCATCGTGTAGTTGAGACCTTATGTGGTTGGGTAGTGTAACCTATCTTGAATGTTATGGAGATCATTCAGGTGTTAGGCCTAGAGGAAATATGATGGATGAGTTAAGTTTCTCTTAATGGGTTTACCTAGAGTGGGGGATGGTGATGCGAGTAGTAAGGTTGTTAATGTTTCTATCTTGTCCTTCTATTATTACTTGAGCTTGAACTAAAGAGTTTCTAATAGCTTGTTCATGATGGGATTCTTGGATAAAAGTATGAATTACATGTTCACAATATGTTAAGTATGTCTTAAATAACACTATGTTATGCCTGTTTTGAAAGTTCTAAATTGCATGAAAAAATGATTTTTTTTTATCAAATTATGGTTTCTAATGATGATTCTGCATCTTGATATGTTAGTTGTGCATTTAACTTCATAATATTTGTAAAGGGCATGTTTAAAGTTACTGTTAACGTGTACTATTTAGCCTTATAATGAAAAATTTGAGTCTCCTTGAAATGAAATGATGAGTATGTTGAAAATTTTGTGACTTTTATGATTTTGGAATTATTATTGTAGGTTCACTCTTTAAAAATGAAGGCATTTCTAGATAGTGTCTTTGTGCCAATTAATTGTGAGATTTTCCCAAATCGATACTTTCATATGAAGGCTAGTGTTATGATAGAAATTGAAATTTTGTGAAATGACTTCATATTGTTGTAATGTTTGTGGTGTAATTTACCATTTTGACTTCCTTAGGAAGAATGTTTTAGCATGTTATGGTTAAAAGTTGAGAACTTGTCATTTAAAGTGAATTGACCTTTATGCCTTGCTTTGATGTGAACTCATGGGACTTGTAAGTATGTTGAGGAAAAGGATATTCCTCCCTTAACATAATTAAGCATGGTATGGTTGAGTATGAGCCTCATGAAAGTATGCCTAACTAATAAGAATTCATTGTTGATTTACTTGACTCAAGATTATGTGCTTTGAAGTATGGCTGCTTACTTGCTTCTTCAGTAATGTGGAATCTTCCTATGTGTGATCACATAAGATGCTATCTTAATAAAATGAATTGTAATTACCATGTTATGGTTAAGAGAAGTATGTTCTTCCTAAAAACATGACAAGAGCCTCTGCGTTTGATGAACATTGAAAGTGCATGAATAATGGTTTTGTTTCCTTGTGTTGCGTTGAGTTCTAAATGTTTGAAATTTGTTTTCCTTATAAGTTTGGTGCATTGAATTCTATGTGATGATGTTATGAATATTGTATGGTGATCTATGATTCATTCAAGTCCTTTTTGTGATTAAAGAGTTCCAAGTGTCATTCGAGGATGAATGTTCCCAAGTAGGTGATATTGTAAGACCCCCAAAATGAGTTATGGTTTCTAGAACCTTACATTTTCTTATAAGATTCTTAACTTTTTGATTTACTGTTTGAAAACATGTATGATTTGTTTGAAGTCATTTGGAAGTCAAACATTTAAGAACGTCCTAGACATTCGAAAGTTAGCCCTTGAGACGTGCATGTGTGACTTGAGTGTGCCTTGAATGTTAGGAAGTGTTTTGAGAGTTATTTCATGATAAAACTGGTATAGAAGGTCTTTGGAATTTTAATGTGTGTATTTATTTTAGAAACGTCCGGTTACAACTCCCCAAGGGCCCCGCCAAAGGCCCTAAAGGAGGACCCAAAGTCCACCTAGCTACTACCTTGGAAGTGTCTACCTACGATTGGCAAACGATGGCTAGTAGGTGCACCTTTTCCCCGTTGATGGGGAGGATTCCTTCAAGACTTATCTTGGATAAGCTCAAGCCAGTGGAAAAGCCTCAGACATAAAGGACAGCCAACAGTAGGGTCCATTGTTGGACTTACTGGGCCTCGATGGCTTCCCGTGTTTTGAATGTGCAACCTGCAGCCTTCTATTCATTAAGGGGTGAATGGAGAATTCACCCCACGTCCTATATTGACCCTAGGAAGTTCATTTAACTATTTTTGGGTATACTAAGTTAGTCAAAAAGATCAAAATCCCATTCCCAATCCATGATTTCAACATTAGACTTCCCTCTCCAAAATATCCTCTCTAGAAACCTCCATTGTCGATGAAGCTCAAGAACAACCATGATGATGGATTCTAATGGTTTTTCATCTCTAGATGACCTTTCATCTAGAGAGTTACTCGTAATGTTTTCAAAGAGAATTCATGATCAATCTTCCTAAATATTAATCTAGTAATGTATTCTTTAAAAAAATGTTTTAAAAAGCATGATGATAATGAATTGATGATTTAATACTTATTTGAATGTGATTTTCAATACAATTCCATGTTTAACCCATTATCCCTCTCAATCTTGAAGTAGCCTATAGTGAAGTATGTTGTGATCTTGATGCTAGAATGATGGTCGTGGGATTCAATTATGATAAATTTATTTAGCTACTTCGTATGATGCAATTTTATGATGTATTATGTATAGTTGATCCAATGTGGATCAAAGTTTGAAGATTTGAATGGAATTGACCTATCTTCTTCTACTTCTATTGCTTGGTATGTAGTGATTTCTATGTGATCTCGTTTCTAAGGAAATTTAAGTACGATTTTATTTAGTTTATGTTATCTTTAGATACTTCCCTATATTGTATAATTCATGAATTATGAATGTTTATCATTGATGATCAAAGCAATGGGAATTTAGTAAGTGATATATGTTTCTCTACTCTCGATTGAATTGGTGATGTAGTGTACATGTTAGTTCCATGATCTTGTGGTGGCTAATGCATGATTTCGTCCATGTTAATGCACATTTAGATACTGCCTTGTACTTGATTTGTTGATTAATGATGGAAACTGATAAATGATGATTGATGAATTGGTAAGCTCTACTCTATTTTTCTCTGTTTTCTATGTAATGGCTAGTTTAATTGGCCTTGTATGGCATTATGTGGTATGGTCCACTTATGATGACGGTATTTACATAATGTCAATCTATACATGTTTGGATCACGGCCTAGAAGGCAAATTGAAGATATATTAGTGTGTGGTTATGATGATCACATTATGTGAAGCTTATGCCTAATTTCTACTCTAGTTATGATCTAGGTTGTGTTGCTAAGGTTACAAACATGTAAATGACTATGTTACAGTTTTTTTGGGTGCTGCCGTTGATAATGGTCAATAACTCCTTAACTATTTACCCCTATATGAATGTGTGATTAGCTATGCTTAGGAGTCTTGAATGCAAGTGTTGTAGTTATATTGTAACCTATGCTATTATGTGTTGTGTGGTCTATGGTTGAATGTTTATTGTGTTCCTAAGAGGGTGGCTGGTTCAACGTGTTTTTGATAGCCATTACGGTGATCATGTTGACAAATGTACACACACTCACATATCATGTAAGCTTACAAAGTAGTATAGGTTCATGGTGTCTAATGAAAGGGTATTCTCATATGCACTTGTGTCCAGTACTATGAATGTAAAGCTTATGTCTTTAAGGTATGTTATGTAACCCTTAACTAGGATTAGTTGATAGGTGTACAAGTATGAATAAGGAGTATGATACCTTGTCCATGCATTGCACATATGTGCCTTGATAGGATAGCTCCTCGATTTTTGATCTATATACATGAATATGGATGCATGAGTATGTTATGAATGTGCATAGTGTCTAAATGTGTTTATGTGAAAGTATTTCTCATGCAGTTACAATATAACCTTATGGATGAATAATGTGAAGTATGAATATCTATGGTCTAAAGGTGTAATGTGAAGGTTTGCTCAAATGTATGTACACACACACATGTATGATGATCTAGTCAATAGAGAGGCTCTTCAAACGTTTTTTAAGGGTACCCTAAACTAGATGGTGCTTTACATATGCTATGTCAATGTGAAAGGACTTCTTACATGACTTAGGTTGATGAACTCTCATCTATGACCTATGAGATAAGCATGAGGAGTCAATATCATGAAGCCTAATTTTGTAAAGTCATGTTTATAAACGATTTCAATAAAGGGATTTAAGAACCCAGTGAACTTAGATGAGGGGTGCCCCTTCCCAATGTGGGAAGGCTTGTTCAACAATGTCCTCACGTGGTGGATAACTACAATGCCTTAATAGGCAAAAAGAGAGTTCCATATATACCTCCAAGTTCCATTAACTCTACTTTCCAGATAGAATCTAGCAAGTGATATCACCTAATATCTAGCATGTGTTAATCTTCTACCTTGGCTAGGTAGATCACCTTCCCTTTGTGTAAGTCTCTACAACAACAAATTCCATGTTTAGCACCCATGATCTTAGTGTCGATTAAGACTATATTTTTCATAAAGTAAAATGAGCAATAGAAGTAAATAACCATACCCTTACTAGGACAACCTAAGGGATGTTAGTTAGTGTAGGTGAGGGTATGTGACTTCACCTATACATTGCACAAGTAGCTCTTGAAGGGGGGTTCTAGGAAGGTGTTCTAATGTATATGTATATGTTTATGTTCCTTATGACTGACATTGTAGTGCTCTCTACTTTTTGTGATTATATGCATTATGTGAGTTCAAATGGGTCTATGTGATGTGGTCTCTTTTTATGTGCATAATGTTGTCTTGGTGATTATATGATTAATGCATTACTTTGTGTGAATGAAGTGTTGATACTCACCATGTTGATGTATGAAGTGAATTGTTAAGGCTTGTGGTCTCATGATAGGTTTACTAAGTATGTGTGAGGTTATGGCGCTTCAGATGTACATGCACTAGTAGACTTACATTGGGATTGTGAGTAAGGTCTTATAATGTTCTATGTGAAGTGAAGCTAGTATATGTGTAAATTGACTAGGACTTAGTGTTATATCATTAGGGTCTTGACTTGAATGTGTCAATGATGTACTATACTTCCATGAATGTATGTGTTTGAATTAGGAAGGTTATATGTATGTGTGCTTTGTGGCCTCAAGGTGGTACATTGCACCAAGTAGCACTAGAGGGTTACATTGGGACGTTATGAAGTTAAAAGAAGGAGAGCTCACTGTAAAATAAAAATACTGTAAAGGAGATGTGCTTACTGTAATTGAACCAAGTTTACTGTAAAGTGGTTTCTAATATACCTTAAATGCAAAGTATGATTTTATGTGATATTGTAACCATTGAATATGACTATGTGATGTATTGAAATTATATTATGCTTATTGTATAAAGTTTTATGAAGTTCTCACAAAAAGGCATGATGCATGGTTTCAAAGTAAATATCCCTTTTAAATGCATATTTTTGCATGGTTGCCATACTTAGTGCATTGTTGTAATAACACCATTCTTATCTATCTTTTTACACAGACTATAGGTTATAAATGCTTAAAGGATGTCTCTATAGTGAAGAGCTTGATATGTGATTCCCAAGCTCAAGGAATGGAATACTTAAGTTCAAGTATTTCCTAAGTCATGTCTTTCTGTAATGTTTTGTAATATCTTAGTTAATATTTTATGTTTAAAGGTACGTGTCCATATTACTCTAATTATGTTGACTATAGGATGACAAAAAGATAACAGAGTATTTAACTATGTAAATATGATATTTCTATATTAATGGAAGTGAAGTTTCTAGCACATGTAAGTTGTAACACTTCAAAAATCCATGATGTGTTCTAGAGCCTAACATAAGTTTCACAAGGTCTAGACACTGTTTTAGCATCCATTATAATTTTTAAAAGTCATTAGGAAGTCTAGAAATCAAAATATCCAAGAACGTCCATGACATCACAACCTAGTTCAAAAAGTTACTAGTGTGCCTTAGCCTATTTGACTAGCATTTAGAAGTCATAAAATGATGAAAATTTGTGGAAGGGTGTTTAACATGTGTTTAAGTTGATTCATAGTAAAAACGTTTGGGTACGACTTCCCAAGGACCAATCAAGGTTCCTTGAGGAGGACCCTTGAATTTTGGAATGTAACATTGCCTGGGCAGTGTGCACCAATGAAAGGGCATTAATGGGTTGTGTGTTGATCGATGGGTTGTCTGTTCCATCCGTCGAACAACACCTACACAAATCCTTGAAGGGTATTATTTGCGCAGTATCTTACAAAGACTACGGATGTAAAGCACGGAAGGAGGGACAGGACGTCCATGGACCAACGATACGTCGATCGTGGTCCGTCGATGGGGTCTGTAATTTCGTACACGTTTTTACTTAGTTTTAAATAATTAATTGAGGGTTTAGGTGGTTATTTAGTTATTAAGGTAAGTATAATTGACTTCATTAACACCCAAATAAAGACCCCGACCCCATTAGACTAATTACAACTCTCAAAACAAAACTCTCTTCCTTCTCTCTTCTTTCTCTCTCTATTGGAACACACCGTTGAAGATTAAGCTAGGGGAGAGTTTTGGGGGTTTTAAAGGAATTATTTCACCATCAATTATTCATTAAAAATTAAGGTATGATATCTATTCACCTTTCAGACCTCTTTCCTCAAAAGGTTCCTTCAAAGTATTTTCACAAGTTGAGTTTTCAAGTGGGTTTTCATCCAATATGAAATTGATGTTATGAATTCATTTGTTTTTGGTTTATTTTGGATATTATGAATATAATAACATGTATTATAACCTTATTATGATATATCTTGATGGTTTGGTCTAGTTTGTAGAAGATGACCCTTACCTCGTAACTCGTAACCCTAGGTTATGATCATCATATGAATTGTATTGTATTGTTTAAGTTGACTTTTTTAATGGTTTAATTACTACTAGATGATTTTTTTACACTAAGAATGAATGAATTATGGTAATTTGTTGTGTTTTATACAAGTTCTTGAGATGATGATTTAGGTTAGGAAGTATGTTGTGAATTGACCTAAGTATCTTGTCTTAAGCTATGATCTAGTATTGAATTGTAATGTAGTAATTCTTTTAGCCTTGTGTTATTTAATTATGATGATGTATACCCAAATTTGTTTGAATCGAGAGTGTACGGTAAGAACTTGATGATGAACTACGAAGGAGACTTGGAAAGTCTTATGATCCCTATCCTTTACTTCAAATAATGGTTAATTGTTATTAAGTCATGATGTTGTGTTGAAGTATTCTTTGTATTAGGATTGATAGTGTGGTATGATGTTGAATTGAAATGTCTTGACTATGAATTGTGAGGTGTTAACTTAAGATGTAAATGTTATAAGTATGGTGAATGATTTACCAATGTCCCTTATCATGATATGAAGATGTTAATGTGCTAAACTCATCTATATAAATTGGGATGAAAGTACAATATTCGTGCAATTCTTATTGAGCTATAACGATGATGAATATACAATGGTTAGACCCTATGAACTACAATAAGTTATGATGATTTTATGAAAAAATAAAGACATTTCAAAAAGGGACTTAGCTTAGCACCGAGTGAAATTGACATTGGGAGGTGTTGACTTCCCATAGAGGAAAATTCATCCCATTGTTCCATAAGAGGTGTTGAATCACCTATGAAACATACTCATCCATTAAATTCCCATTAGAGGAGGTCCCAATTACCAAATGGTATGTAGAGGTAGTACACCTATCTCTCAGTTATTGAACTATGTTTTCCCCATAGCAAGACTAGATAATGGATCCACCTCGAAAGCTATGTTTATGTTTGATTTTACTTGGATAGGTGGGCCACCTTCCTTCGGTGTAAGGTTTGACAACACCGCATTCCACACTTAGATCTTTTGGTCTATGTCGGTTAAGGCAAGTGTTCCCTAAAATAAAATGAAGTTATGAAGCACCAACTAACAAGGGTGACTTGAGAGGTTGACTTAGCTTAGGTAGAGGTATGAGACTCTACCTATGACTTGCACTAGTTTACCTTCAAGGAAACATGAGGCGCTTGCTATTTTGTAAAAATATGCTTATGATGATATATGATATGTTTATGATGAACTGGAACATCGTTGATACTATATGTTCATTAGTGTAACTTATGAAATGTGTTGGTTCATATTGTTAAAATATGATTTTGTGTAATCTTAAATGTAATGATATGTGAAGTTAGGATGTTATTCATGATTCTTTTTGGGTTACTTGATTGAGTAAGGTTATAAGGCTTTGCTTGGTCATTGCATTTTTTTACTTGGTAGGGGTTCATGGGTAATTGTCCTACTTTGGTAAAGTTGAAATGTACTCTTATACATGCATGTTATTACTATGACTTGATGACAGAGTTACTTGAATATGTATTCATCTATATGCTATCCATATTGATTTGACTAGACTCTATGTGGTTGGTCTTGTGATGTACATGGCTATGACTTAATAGACATTCATTATTGGTTGTATGGTCTTATTGAATGTGCATAAATGTTTTAAAACAAAAATGCACACTTTATGAAATGTTCCCTTTCATAGCATGTTTTTAACACATATGGTGTCATACTTAGTACAAGTGGTATACTTACCCCCTTTCTTCCTTTTACCCAACATTTTAGGTTGTGGTCATTGAAGTGCTTTGAAGACGAATTAAAGAAATCTTGGATCTCTTGATCATGCAAGTAGGAAGATACCACTATCTAGCTAATGGAGTTGTTTTGACTTTAAGACTTCTATATTTCTCACCTTTCATTTGAGTACTAAACATTTGTATGACCTATATGTGGTCTTATTGTATTGATGTATGGGATAGGCCCAATTTGATATACTCTTGATAGAGGGTTATGAGATGAGACAACTATTATGACTATATTATATTTTATATACTTATGTGCAATAAAAGTAGAAGACTAAGTAATATTCCTATTCGAAAGGTCTAGGTATACTCAATATATATATATATATATATATATATATATATATATATATATTCTATTTATATGTATAGTTGTATGTAAACCTCCAAGTAGAAGTGATTAATAGTGTTAAATTTTCCGCTAAATTTTACCTATAAATGTAATGATGTAAACTAAGAGGCTAGTGTTAGTCCTCACAGAGGACGACGATGCAGATTACATCTAGGGGGAAAAAGTGGATTCGACAAACTCTGTATCATATCATGAGTTTAAATATCTTTGAGACAATGTCTCTCTCAACCACGTCTATGTAGTTTTATATTCATGATTGTGAAGCGCGCTACCCTTGCGAATAAGATATATGTGATGCTTAGGAAACTCTCACTTTCTTGGATATCCAATATCGTGATACTAGAGTAAACTTATTGTGTACTTTTGTATCTAATCTTACTATTGTGATTATAGGAAATTAGTACTCAAAGGAATGCGACACGAAGACATGAAGAAGAGATTGCAAATGTGGGAGCTCCTCCCCGTGTTGATCAAGTTCCTCCTCTTGTGGAAGATGTGAATAATGACTAAACACAAGCCACCACTACTCAAGTCCAAGTCATGACGGCCCAACCTAATTGGGAGGTTGTACCCAAAGATCATCATCAAGTTGCTGCAATGGCCTCTCCTATAAGAGATTTCACTAGGATGAACCCTCCTGTTTTCTACGGGTCCGAGGTTGAAGAAGACGCCCAATAGTTCATCATTGAAATCTACAAGATCCTCTATGCTATGGCGTTTTCTTCTAGTGAGAATTCCGAGTTAGCCACCTATCAACTAAAGGATATGTCTCAAGTATGGTATGTCCAATAGAGGGAAAATAAGTCTTTAACAGGTGGACCCATGACTTGGGAGTGTTCAATAAAGATTTTCTTTATCGGTTCTTTCCTAGAGAGAAGAGGGAATATAAAGTGGTGGATTTCATCAAACTTCACCAAGCAGGTATGAGTTTTCATTAATACTCCTTATTATTCACTAAATTATAAAAATTTGCTCCTTCTTTGGTTTTCGGTCATAGAGATGAAATGAGCCATTTTCTGACGGGGGTGACAGATGATTTGTAAGAGAAATATCATTCGTCTATGATACATGACAACATGAACATTTCCCGTCTTATGGTGCATGCCGCACATGTAGAAGAGGCAAGGGATAAGATAAAGAGTAGAGATGCTAAGACGGCAAGATGTTTTTATTGTGGTTCTTGAAATAGATACAAGACAAGCCTAATTTTAAGAAGCGGGATTCTAATTAAGTTCCTTCTAAGTTCCCTAAAAGTAGGGATGCTAGGGTGTCTAACCCTAAATCTAGGAAAGGAAGGGATACTATTTCACCAAACAAGAAGCTTACTTGTGCCAAATGTGGAAAATGTCATGTAGGGGAATGCTTAGTTGGAACGTACATTTTCTTTGGTTGTGGAAAGAGTTACCACAAGGTTAGGGATTTCCATTATGTGAAGACTCAAGACAAGGGTAGTAGTCAAGTTTAAGCAAGTGGTTCAAATGAGGCTCCAAAGAAGAATCACTTATATGCTATCCGCTCTAGGGGTGAGTAAGAGACCTCTCCCGACGTGGTGACTGATATGTTGAATGACTTCTCTATTGATGTATATCGGTTACTTGATCGAGGTGCTACGTTATAATTTTTTACTACTTTAGTATCTACCTAGGTAGTTGAGTCGGTTATTGCAAACAGGGTGTGTAGAAATTGTCCAATAATATTTCCCAATAGAGTTTCTTATATTAAACTAGTAGAACATGATATGCTTGATTTGATGTAATTTTGGGTATGGATTGGTTGCCTGCTTTCTTTGCCTCCATTTATTGTAGAACGGGGGTAGTGAAGTTTAATTTTCCAAATGAGCCGATTTTTGAGTGGAAGGGGGGATATTCTATTCCTAGAGGTCATATTTTCTCTTATCTTAAAGAAAAAGGATCTCTAAAGGGTGTTTATACCATATAGTAAGAGTCCAAGATTTAGACTTTGAAATTCCTCCCATTGTGTCGTTCCCCGTAGTGAGTGAATCTACGGAGGTCTTTCCTAATGATCTTCCTATTATTTCTCCCAAATGGAAATTTGATTTTGGTATCGACTTGTCATTAGATACAAATTCAATTTCAATTCCTCACTATTGGATGGCTCCGATCAAATTGAACGAGTTAAAGGCAAAACTCAAAATTTCAACTATACAAGTGCTTGATTATATCTAGTATTTCCCTTTGGGTGCTCCGGTTTTATTTGTGAAGAAGAAGGATGGGTAACTTAGGATGTGCATTAATTAGTGCCAACTAAATAAAGTCAAAATCAAGAACAAGCATCCTCTCCCTCAAATTGATGACTTGTTCCATCAACTCCAAAGGGAAAGCTACTTTTCTAAGATTTACTTGAGATTGGGGTATCACAAACTTATGGTGAGAGGTCAGGATATACCAATTATGACATCTTAGAAAAGATATGGTCAGTATGAGTTCTTAGTAATCTTCTTTTGCTCTCACAAATGCCCCTGTGCTGTTTATGGATATCATGAATAGGGTGTTTTAATGTTACGTAGATTCATTTTTCAGTTTTTTCATTGACGAAATCTTTGTATATTCTAAAAATAAGGGTGATCACATGAACCATTTAAGGTTGGTGTTGCAAGTGCTTAAGGGGAATCAATTATTTTCTAAGTATAGAAAGTGAGTTTTGGTTGAGGTCTGTAACATTTCTTGGTCATATTTTCTCTAGTGAGGGAGTTGAGGTTGATCCAAGGAAAACGGAGGCAGTGAAAAATTAGCCTAGACCATTGACTCCAACCGACATTAGGAGTTTCTTGGGTTTAAAGGGTTATTATCGGAGGTTCGTGGGTAGTTTGAGTCCATTGCATCTTCCCTGACTACTTTCACCCAAAAGAGTACAAAATTTGAGTTGTCGGAGGCATCTAAGGGAAGCTTTCAAATATTGAAAGATAGGCTTACTTTCGCTCCATTGTTGTCTTTACTGGAGGGTACAAAGGGTTTTATTTTGTGTTGTGATGAATCTCGAGTGAGTTTAGGGTGTGTGCTTCTGCAACATTAAAAGTTAGTTGCCTATGCTTCTAGGAAACTTATGGTGGATGAGAGAAACTATCGAACTCATGACCTTGAGTTAGAAACTCTTGTATTTTCCTTTAAAATATGGAGGAATTACATGTATGGTGTCCATGTTGATATATAAACCGATCATACAATATGTGTTTACCCAAAAGGAGTTGAATCTTCGACAAAGAAGGAGGTTAGAATTGTTGAAAGATTACGACATGAGTGTCCTCTATCACCCCGGCAAGGCGAATATGGTTGCGGATGATCTAAGATGTGTGACTATGGGTAGTGTGTCTCACATAGATGAAGCCAAGAAAGACCTAGTGATATATGTTTATAGGTTTGCAAGATTGGGTGTGGGTTTGGAAGATTCACCTAATGGTGGTTTTATGTTCCTTCATAATTCCGAGTTATCCTAAGTGGTGGAGGAGAAGTCTAAACAACACCTTGATAAACCATTGATGGATCTGAAAGAATTGTTTTTTTGTAAGATTAATGAATCATTCTCCATAAAGGGGGATGGTGTTTTGAGTTACCAAGGAATATTATGTATACCCAAGGTGGATGGGTTGAGGGACAAGATCCTTGAGGAATCCCATGGGTCCCGCTACTCCATTCATCCGGGTTCAAAAAAATGTACTATGACCTTAGGGAATTATTTTGGTTGGAAGGTTTGAAGAAGGACATAGCGCAATTTGTTGCTAATAGTCCAAATTGCCAACAAATGAAAGCCGAACATCAAAATCCTAGAGGCTTACTACAACACATCCAAATTCCTACTTGGAAGTGGGAAGACATCAATATGGATTTTGTAGTAGGTTTGCCTCGGAATCAAAGGCAATATGACTCTATACGGGTGATCGTGGATAGGTTGACCAAGTCCGCTCATTTTATTCCCGTCAAGTCAACTTATTCGGCGGAAGATTATTCTAGGATCTTCATAGATAAGATTGTGTGTCGCCATGGTGTTCCGTTATCCATCATATCGGATTGGGGTGCACAATTCACGTCTAGGTTTTGGAGGTCAATCCAAGAAGGGTTGGGTACTAATGGAGTTGTTTTGAGTTTAAGACTTCTATATTTCTTTCCTTTCATCTGAGTGCTAAACATTTGTATGACCTATATGTTGTCGTATTTTATTGATGTATGGGATAGGCCCAATTTTATATAAGCCTGTTGGATTGTTATCATATAATACGAATATTATGTTATATTTTATATACTTATATTCAATAAAGTAGAAGACTAAAAAATCTTCTTATAAAAAAGGGGTAGGTAT
>NC_028646.1:44443176-44468090 GCF_001406875.1 Solanum pennellii | reverse complement strand
ATATATATATATACATATATATATATATATATATATATATATATATATATATATATATATATATATATATATATATATATATATATATATATATATATATATATATATATATACATATATATATATATATACATATATATATATATATATCGATATACTATCTGTATGTAGAGATCTATGTAAACCTCCAAGTAGAAGTAATGAATACATCTAAAGTTTATGATAAATTTTCCTTATGAATGTGATGATTTAAACTAAGAGGCTATTCTTAGTTCTCAAAGAGGACGCTGACGCCGGTTACATCTAGGGGGTAAACCCAGATGTGACAGATGTGTTGTGAAAAGTTTTATGTTTTCCACTAAATTTACCTATGAGAATACTATGAATGATAAATATGGGCTTCTATAAGACCTACAAGAGGTCAAGTGCGCTTTGTTTCTTCTAGGGTGTTCTCCCCGTTTGCGACATTTTATGTCTTTGAACCTTTATAAATTGAATTCTTGATGGGTTTGTTGAAGTTCCTTTGAGTTCTTGATTGTTGAAATTTTTGAGGATTTGTTTGGTCCTAATTCATGTAATTAGTTTTATAATTTTAAGAATAATCCTTCATACTTTGAGCATATAATCGATTCTATGTGTCTTGGGAAAGAATTAAGTGAAATTAGAGGGTTTAGAGATTAAAAATAGAGATGAAAAGTCAGGGAGCACCTAGGGAGGTTATTGGGTGTGTCACGCCCCTTATAGATCTAAATAGAGGCTTCTTAACATTGACCTCTGGGGCTCAATAATATCACGAGCACCCAAAGTCATTATCTTAAACTTATAGGGTTATTCCCTACGCCTCTTAGAGGGCAGAGGAAAATTCTCCCCATTCGCCCCCATCTTCTTACTAGTTCCTTTGTTATGTACCTATATTTTATAGTTTATTCCAACACTCTAAGGTACGTCTAAACCTCATGAAATTATCCATCAACATGAGATCACGAACCTTGAATCCATACATAATTTCAAGGAATGTTATGTGTAAATTGTGGAAATTAAGAAGTTAGTCAGACTAAATTTTAATAATTTTAAAAGTCTTTCACAAACATTTTAACTTTGTTTTGAAACTTAAAGTTACATTCTAGTAAAGAGAAATGATTGAAGTTCATTTCTTCTTTGAAGTATAAGGGGACACTGTATTCCAAAATAATTTAAAAATATTTTTACATTTGAGCAAAAAAAGGAACATAGATTCAAAGATAGTCTTTAAGCTATGTTTTATGTAATTATGTGTAACAAAAGAAAGAAGTTTATTTATAAAAACATATTATCTAAGTATATTTTGAGAGTAGTATTGAGCAGTGATATGGGGAAACGAGTTCATATTAACTCAAGTCTCTATAAACCATACAACTAGCATGGGTGCTAAATAATCATACTTCTTAGATGAATCATTAAATGTGATTTTAGCATATACTAGTGATCAAAACAAAGTTATGGCGTTCAATATAAAGACAAAGTATACAACAGTTAAGGCAACGGGGGTAATACGACGTATCACCACATAATCTCATAGCGGTGGTTGTCGGTTAGAGAATCTCCTAGATAAACTATATTACTTTATTACATGTGTAAATTTGAGTTTATTATTGCATTTTCTTTAACGAACTTAGGTGTTTTCCACTGTTTTACAATATTTATATATATTTATATGTTTTATTGCTTTATATTGAGTTATGTTGTTCAGGATTTGATTAAGGCCAAGGTAGGTGTTCCTTCTAGATTCTTTTCCACCTTAAGTCATATTTTGCATTCAACTAGCATGCTCAAATTAGCCTGAATAATATTATGATGCAGACACATGTAACTAGAATTTGCACCCAACGCCTTGTTGATCGAGTTGAGCACTCTAAGTATGTTGATGAGACTCTTTGAATTCCAAAGGACTCCTTTTACTTTGGTGTTATCATATCAGTGGTCTTGTCCCGACATCACTCTTTGTTTTTAAGGCTTTATAGAAATATAGTTATATTTCTTAAGTTTTATTCATTTAAGTTGAATATGTGTAAGACTTGAGTTTCCATTTAAGCTAAGATAATATTTCTTTAAGTTATTGCATGAGTATTATTTTTTGCTTTTTAAGTCTTTCCTTATGTAAATAAGCAATGAAAAGGGTTCGCTTAGGGCCATCAATTGTTCCCGAGTGCTTGTCCCGCCTAGGGTTTAGGCTTGGGCATGATAAAGGGCCAATATAGAGGGGACTAAGTTTCCCATTCTTACAAATATCATTACACTTTTAATGGCTGAAAACTTAGGTATACTCAATCATTTACTTAAAACTCTTACTCACTTTACCTAACATAAGTATAGGATTTATGACGACTCTACGTTGCTTTCAATCTCTCTCGAATCACTTTCAACTTCTCCATAACTTCATAGACTGACTCTTGTCCTATCAACCCAACTTCACCAACATTAAATCATCTAATTGGGGATCTGTATCTTTACCCACAAAGAGCTTCATATGGAGCAATGTGGATGCTAGACAGGTAATTATGTTTGTCAGTAAACTCAATGAGAGGTAGTTGATGATCCCAACTACCCTTGAGAGCAATAACACAAGCGCTCAACATAAACTCTAAGGTATCAATAGTGTGCAATGATTTACTATCTGTCTGAGGATGAAAAGCAGTACTCATGTTTATCTTTAAACCCAAGACTTTCTTAAAAGATTTCGAGAACTGCGTTGCAAATTTGGCACCTCTATATGAAATTATTTAATCTGGTATCCCATGAAGTTTAACGACCTCTTGAATATACACCTTACCATAATTCTATATTGTATGGATAGTCTTTACTGGCAAAAACTGAGTTGATTTGGTCATTCGATCTACAATCACCCAGATAAAATTTTACTGCCCACGAGACCTTTGTAAACTGGTGATGAAATCCATATTTATCATCTCCCATTTCAACTATAAATGTTTTATATTATAAGACTTATCACCAGGACTTTTGTTATCTACCTTAACTTGTTGGCACTTCGGACTCTTAGCCACAAACTCTGCAATGCCCTACTTCATACTACTCCACAAGTATACTTCTCTCACGTTACGATACACTTTTCCGGGTGGATGGAATGATTAGAGATATGATCTCCTACATTATTTTCTCTCGGAGTTCATCCAACCTTGGTGCACACATTCTACCTTGATAATTCTATACGTCATCTTCCCTTTGTTCAAAATCCAATACTTTTTGTTTATCAATATTTGCATTTAATTCAAAGAAAATATGGTCTTGATCCTGCCTCTCTTTTATTTCTGAAACTACAAATGATTCAACACTAATCCATTAATCGGACTCCTAAGCATGCAAGTCTATGCAGGTGTTTCACTTGCTCTCTATTTTCTTCCTCAACATGGGTGGTATTACAAATAGACAACCTGCTTAAAGCATCAACAACAACATTAGCCTTACCTGGGTGAGAAAGAATACTAATGTCATAATCCTTGAGTAATTATAACCACCTCATTTGTATGAGATTAAACTCTTTCAGAGTAAAAACATACTGAAGGCTCTTTTGATCAATAAATATGTCAACACGAACACCATACAAATAATGACACCATATATTCAAAGAAATACTACGACAACCAACTATAAGTCGTGGGTTGGGTAGATGTTGTTATGGATTTTCATGAACCATAAGCTATAAATTTGCTATTTTGCAGTAATACATAACCTAAACTAACTCTAGAGGCATCATAATAATCCACAAAGCGTTGCATACCTTCTCGTAAGGTCAATATTGGGGTGGTAGTCAACCTCTGTTTCAATTCCTGAAAGCTTTTCTCATAATCTTCAAACAATTAAAACTTAGTTGTCTTCTGATTCAACTTGGTCAAGGGGATTAAATAGACGAGAACCCCTCTACGAACTTTCTATAATAGCTATAAAAGTAATGAAACTCTAAATAACAGTTAGAGATGTTGGTCTAGGCAAATTCTGCAGGGCCTCTATTTCTAATTATCTACTCTAATTCCATCACTAGAAACTATATGGCCCGAGAATTCCATAGGATCTAGCTAAAGCATACATTTTAAGAACTTAGCATATACTACATATTTTTTTAAAGTACGGTGAATATTCTGATATGCCTAGCATGATCTTCTACATTCCTCGAATAGACTAGTATTTCTGGAATGCAGACGATAGCAAATATATCTAAATAAGGCTTGAGTACTCTATTCATAAGGTGCACGAATGCTGCAGGCACATTGGTCAGACAAAAGGCCAAGACTAGGAACTCATAATGACCATAAAAGGTCCTGAATTTTGTCTTTTGAAGGTCACATTCCCTTACCGTTAACCAATGGAAGCGTGATTTGAGGTCTACCTTTCAGAAATAACTATAACCCTTAAGCATATAAAAGAAATCATCAATCCTCAAAAGAGGATACTTATTCTTTATTGTAACCTTATTTCGCTGACGGTAATCTATGCACATCTTAAGGGAACATTCTTTCTTTTTCACAAATAATAAAGGAGCACCCCAAGGTGAGAAACTTGGTCTACTAAAGCCCTTACAAGGAGATCTTTCAACTTTTCTCTAAGCTCTTTCAACTCTCATGGTGCCATTTTGTATGGAGGAATAGATATAGGACGAGTATCTATAAAAATTTCTATACCGAAGTCTATTTCTCTCTTTGGAGGGAATTCGGGTAGATCATCTAGAAAGACTTCTAGAAACTCTTTTACTACTCGAACTGCCTGAATGAGAAGCATCTCAACACTAGAGTCATTAACCTGTACTAGGTTATAGACACAAACCTCTGAAACTAAATTACTTGCCTTAAGGTACAAAATAAAATGGCCCTGAGGCACTACTGAATTACTTTTCCACTCTAAGATTGACTTATTTGGAAACTGAACATGACAAGTCGATCTCTAAAATCTACTAAGGCATAACATGTATGCAACAAATCCATACCAAGATTGAAATCAAAACCTACCATGTCTAACTCAACTAAATCACCCACAAAACTATTGTGATTGATGGAAACATGATAATCACGATAGACTCTCTTTGCTAGAGTAGACTCAACGACAGGTCTAGAAACACTTAAGGTTTTACTAAGGGACTTAGGAATAACATGAAAATTCATCTCAACATACGGAGTCACAAAAGATAAACTTGATCTTAGCAAAGAATAAACATAACAAGTGAAGACTTTGATCATACAAGTGACAACATCTAGAGTGTTCCCTTGCGCTTGGCGACTAGTAATCAAATAAAGTCGGTTTGCTCCTCCGCAAGTACAGTAAGTAGATCCCCTAGGTGAACCCTTTGAAGTCGAGCAACTATTATAGATTAGGCTCTATTGCCATGATTCACATTACCTTGCCGATTCTTAGGACACTCTTTCATTAAGTTAACCTCTTGTCCACACTTGAAAAAAGTTGTAAATCCATTGTGAAACTTATTCGAGTGGGATCTACACCACTGACCACATGTAGAAGCCCGTCTACCTTAATGTAACACACTACCTTGAAATTGGGTAGGTCAAACCCCAAAGTTCTGTGAATTTTAACTATTATACTCATCTTTATTTCTAGGTGCAGGTCCACTAACAGATGAAGGAGTAGGTCCCTTATGCTTACGTTCAAAACAAGATCGATTGACATTACTATTTTTCCCCCAAATTTGATCATAGTCTTAGGTTTTTTGTTTCTCAATTCCTCTCTATCCCTCAACTTTTGTTTCTCAACCTGCTGCATACAAATCATCAACCTTGTTATATCAATGTCCCCAATAAGCATAGTTGTCTTGCCTTATTTACTTGATAGATGGGACAACTGATTAACTAAGAAATTGATTCTGCTCCTCATGTCTGCAAACATCTCTGGAGCATAACGTGATAGTTGGGTGAACTTCAATCCATACTCATGTACACTTAGCATGCTTAAGAGTGATAAAATCTCGTACCTTGCCCTCTCTCAGTTCTCGGGTAAACAAACGCCAAGAAGGCCTTCTCAAAACAAGCTAAACTCGAAGGTGGTGCTGACTCAACTCTACCCTTCTTTTACTAGTCAAACAAAGTCCTAACAATATTATTCCGTTGATGTGCATCTAGTTCAACTCGCTGAGCCCCGACAATACAAAGCCTCAAGCACATTTTCCATTTTCTGAATAAAGTTATCTGGATCTTTAGTAGTGCTTGAACAAGTGAAACTTGGAGGGTTCATCCATAAGAACTCTCGGATCCTCGAAGTATCAGGTACTTCCTGTATAGCTCCTCTTTGTTTCCCAACTTGGTTGGTCACGACATGGCTGAACATTCAGATAGCTTCACAATATTCAACATTGGTAACTTCTCCTAAGGGTTTCACAACTAGTGCATTGGGTACCCCTTGCTCTTCACCATTAAACCTAGAAGAACGACTTCTGACAAATCTTCATGGAGGCATGATTAACTTAAAACCACGTTCTAAAGGAATTAGAAGAAATGTTTTAGAGATAAAACTCACACACTAAATGAGGGGGAAATAATTGAGATAATTTCCTAAGTGTTGCGGCCTCCTAATAATAGATGTGGCACATTTCACACCAATAGCTTGAAATCTACAGATAAGGCTGCATTAACTACTAGGACTCTTGAACTTTTTTCTCTTATAAAAATTTTGTAACTCCCCAAGACTACAACATAGGCGAAACTACCACTCGAGAACCATTGCTAGCTCTATGTAAACCCTTGGGCTTGATTACCTACTCAATGAAAAACATAAAGAACAAAATATTCAAAATTTTCATGACCACAGTCTAGACCCCAGACGAGACCGGCGTCGTTGACCTCTCAGAGATCGTAGACAAGCCTACCTACGCCATTCTTACATCATCTAGATTAATTTTAATGGAAAATATAAAATTTTTTGTTTCGTAACATGCTTACTAAACATGCTATTACATGTATAATTGTTGACTATCAACCATCAAACATTAAGATTATTAAATGAAAGAAAAAGTTCATAGCTGCATTAAATGTGTACTAGCAAAAATGACACCAATACAAAGTCTTGAATGAAATGGGAAATGAAAAAGTTGTGGAACGTGCTCCACTAGCTAAAGCCTATATCTAAGCTACATAATAAAAGAAGACAACCTCAAAAGCATGAGGGCCTACAAAGTACGGATGAAAGCTCAACATCAGGATAACTGCAACGTCAACATGTAAGATCTAGTGTAAACCTGTGCCTGCACCTAAAAATATAGAGTTGTATGAAATAAGTACAAACTTGTACTAAGAATGGGCATATGCAAGCACACACCAAGGACATGCAGGAGAAAGGATAGATCTTTTTTAACAACATAATTATGGAAAGTCAAGTCAGCAGACTTGCCAAATTGAGATTATAAATGTGAGTGAACTTTCCAAATTTTGATTAGCAAAGTGTATGAGCATTCCAAATTTCGATTAGGAAAGTTATACCATGATAGTAACATGCATCATCATACTTAAAATTTTGTACAAATCACACAACAACGTAGACATAACATATAACATAATTCATATAACACATAACATTGTTCGTATCGTTCATTAGTATGCCCTGAGACCTTGGAATTATTGACTTGAAATTAAGACCTCCCAAAAATGAGGGCTCAAGAAATGGGACCCCAACTAGGGAGTCTGCTTTAGCAAACACAGAGTCTGCTTCATTCATTCATACGTACTTCATTTCATTTCATTCATAGGTCAGTGTAAACACCAGCTATACATACGATGTAGTTTAAGGTTTTTATCCAGTTCGTTGTGCAATGACCAAGAATGACCTAATGTCATTACTTGAATCTAACTCACCTCTTGATTATCCTATCCTAAAACCTTTGGTATCATTAGTTTCATTATCCGCATCATTTAAGGCTGGCCTCATTCATTCATTGGGAAATATAGCTTTCACGGACATAGTGTGAGCATCATAAAATCCGGTGTCATGAAACCTCACATCGAAAAGAGGTGGAATCAAAGTCCAAAGTGACCCAAAACATGCTAGCGTACATGGTAATTGAACCCCACCAGATCCCTATATTGGCAGTATAGGTTCAAAGACTAGCAGATATAAGTAGACCCATACCTTGCATGCCGGACAGTCTCATCTCATGAGAGTTACGTGAACCTCCTTCCTTCCCGAAAAAAGGCATCGCCGCTCAAAACTAGGCTATCGGTGTTCTTTATAAAGTTACATTACATTCAACTCATACTTTAATTAGAGTGTTGATCTCAATACTTTCATTAGAGTGTTCATAGAGACTTGTCTCTTCATTAACATTACACTCCCAAAGGTGAGTACGTTTTGGTAACATTTACTTAGGCTCATTTAAGATTGATTTCATCTTTTACATTAGTCTCATATCATGTTGTCACCACATTCATTATCATTGGCACATTTGCTCTTCATAGTAACTCACCCCTTTTTACGTGAATGTTCATTTCATCAGATGCCAATGCACTTGGCCATTTAGTGTGTTTCACACTATTACTTAACCCTTCTAGGGTTTCGACATTTCATTGTTCATTTCATCATATGCATTGCACTTGGAAATTTATTGTATTCTATACTCGTACTTAACCCTTCTAGGGTTTCATTATTTCATTTCATACATCTAAGTTTTACTTACTTTTAAACGTATGCTAGACTTTTGGGTCAATACATACAAGCCATGGGGCGTCATTCATAGTTTGACTAAGTGATTCATATTTACCCAAGATTATGTAGTACAAGACTTATGCATCTTATAGACATTCCAAGATATTGATTTCGATCTTTAGAGGCAGCATTCATTAAAACATTACATACGTGTGACTTATGTGCAAAAACGGAATTGGGCAAGGGAACCCGATTTTGAATCCCTTGGACAACACTTAATATTATTTTAAACTTGATAATCACATTTTTCAGATTTGGGGGACCCTAGTTCGATCCCCATCTACCCCATAATATTTGATTTTTTTTCTCCTCCCCTTTTTCGTTTATGTAAAGGAGGTTGTGGGTTCAATCCCCACAAGCTCATTATTTTTCTTTTATTTTATCTCTTAACTTTTTCACCTATCCAAGAGTTTGTGGGTTTAGTCCCCACTCTCCACATTTATTTTCTCCTTTATTTTTCTCCTAACTCTCTCATCCATTTAAGAGGTTGTGGGTTCAATCCCCACTCACTACATCTATTTTTCCTTTGATTTTTCTCGCAAAATTTTTATGAAATTTTCATTTAGTGAGGTCATGGTTAAAATGCCAAATGACCTCACATTTTAAATTTTTTTTAAACGAAGCTCATTTTTAAAAAAGCTGTCCGAGACTACAATTTCCAGCAGGCTGGAAATTTAGTCTCTTCCAATCCATTTTTTTCCTAATGTTTTGTTTATTTTTTTTGTAGATTTCATGTAATAATTTCTTGGGTTCAATCCTTAGTGATCTCACTTATTTTACATTCATTTTTTGTTGCATTTTGTACCATTTTGTTTGTCCGAACCTAACCTACCAAATGCTGGAAAATTGTTCACTATTTTCAGCTTCTTTTTATCATTAGTCATAGATTAATTCTTAAGGCATTTCGTGGATCATTTGTTGCATCTTTAAGTGTAATCTTTTTATGATTATATTCATCCTATAATAACAATTTAATCCAGAAACATTACACCACTTTTACACCTCATGATTTACATAAACATTCACACATAAAATTCAACCATAAAATCATATCATTTATAACATACTTTCGGTTGACATAACTTTACATGCTTACAATTCCAAACACTTAATCAAGAAGACATTATAAAAAAAATCAAACTTCATACTTAAAATGCCAGCAAACATACAAACAACATGATATCTAACCTATTTCACATCGAGATCAAAGGGATACTAGGGACAAGGAGTTCGACAAGAACGGGAACAACCCTAGTTTTCGAGTAGATTCATCGAAGCCTTAAGGGTCTATTGGTAAAGGGACCGAGAGTATGAAAACCCATACATTATTTTGATGTTCAAACCTTGATTTTTCTGCCCAAAAACTCCACTCAACAACACGTCTAAGCCTCCTCAATATGAACTCTACTCAAATGACAACCTCCCTTAGCCTAGTGTGTGATTAATTTTTCTTTTCTTGTGATTTGGTGTGAGTTCTTCAAGTGTGAAGAACTTGGTTTATTTTTCTTCTTTTGTATCTTATTTTATCAGAGAAATTTCGTCTAAAAGAGTCAGAGAGATTGAGCGTGTGAATGGAGAGATAAACGTGAGAGAGAGTAGGCGTTATATTAGGCTTAGGAGTCTAGTTTAGGACTTAGTCAAATAAGGTTTACTTAATTATTAAAAATATTATTTTTATTTTATTTTAAATAAGATAATGAATAATTATTATTAATTTATTATATTAATTCAATAGCTTAAATAAAACTTACATTAATTCATTGCTTCCACCTAGGTTCGAACCCGGGTGAAGCAAGACTTCATTTAACGAGCTCAATTTCAGTTGTCTCTCACAAATTGCCCCTAAACCTTATTAATTAAATAATTAATTATAGATTTAGGGTAATTATGATACTACCCTTAACTTAGAAAAAGACAATTTTACACCTGGACCCTCAAAACCTAAGATTTCCACTTTTTAAGTCCGACAAAGACTCCTTCGAGTAAATCTTCGTATTCGAGAGACCTACATGGTTTTACCCAACCTTTCCTAGCTCAACTAACTCCCCATGTTAGTTGTATTGAATGTATAAAGGGTTCCAAAATCTAGTTTTACGTGCATCAATCTGTGTGAACCTTGGTCCAATCGTAGAAATTCTTGACACATTAAGTATCACTTAGTATATCCATTTTTAGGGTTGTTAAATTATCCCCCCCCCCCCCCGTAGGAACATTCGTCCCCAAATGACACTACACTTTACTAACAATAAGTAAGTCATATATAGAATGTATGCATACATAGATAATTTAATATTCCCCATCGGTGAAAATAAGATTCACATATTAACATGATTGTGCACATCCTTGAAAGATACTAGTAGCTTCACATTAATAGACTAAGGAAATTTTTCCTAAACTATTGTCATCGAAGCATCCAACAGTAGTAAACATGTAATTAATACAAATCAGAAACCAACTTGATGATTCAAACATGTTAACTTCATACAAATGAAGAAACACAATACACAGTAAAATACCTGAAGGACTAATTAAGGCTACTAACTCGAGACTTCACCAAAAGTGCCTTCCCCTGCACCCCTAGACTTGAGTGTGAAGAATCATTTCCTCTTTTGATCCTCTTCACTTAGACTATTAGGTTGAACTCTCTTCTTCCCTTGTTCTTTACTTCTCCTATTCGGAAAATCCGTCACCATGTGACCCGGTTTGCTAGAAATCTAACAAGCATTAGAGCCCCTCATAAACTCTCGCCCATGTAGTTTGACACACTTCCTACTTTTAACTCTGGTCTTGGAATCCCTTTGATAGCGATCCTTGGATGAACTTGACTCCCCTTGGTGGGAAGGTCCCTTCATAAAACTGGTCTTATCCCTAATTTCAGTACTACTCTTCCATGAAGAATTCTTCTCAGCTTGTCTTGACCTGTTTACTTCTCTAGTGTGCTTCCTATACCTGTTTTCCTCTACTTGTTGTACATGGACCATAAGCCTGGAAAGAATCATACTGGCATGCAACTTAGCTGCCCTACACTCCTCCTCGAGATTCTCAGCAATCTTAGATCTAGTGTAACGGGAGGATTCATCCTCATGAAGTCCCATAACCTGCTAGTCATGGTGCTGGCAGGAAGGTTCTCCTTGGGAACACCTTGTTGCTCTTCCTTTTTTTCTCCTCGTATTCATCATTCTGAATCTCAAGATATGATGTTAGATACGCTCATAACACTAAGAAACATATATTAGAGAAGACACGATAAGATCATAAGAAGGGAAATTTTCCTACGCATTATGTAGTCTCTTATCTAGGATAGTGGTGCACTTCAGTTCCATGACATCGAAACTACTCAATGTAGTTGATGTGAACTTATTATAATCGAAGTTTAGCCTAGTGCTGATATACAATCTTTGTCACGATCGGAGTCTAGACCCCAGACGAAATCGGCGTCATTGACCTCTCAGAAGTCGCGTACAAGCCTACATACGTCATTCTTACTTCATCTAGATTAATTCTAGCGGAAAATTTGAAATTTTTTGTTTCCTATCATGTTTACTAAACATTCTATTACATGTATTAGTTTACCATCAACCATCTAACATTAAGATTATCCAATGAAAGAAATAGATCATAGCAGCATTTAATGTGTACTTGCAAAACGACACCAATTAAAAGTCTGAATAAAATGGGATATGAAACACTTGTGGAACATGCTCCACTAGCTAAAGCCTACATTTAGGCTAGATAATAACAATAGACAGCCTCGAAAGCATGAAGGCCTACCATGTCAGGATGAAAGCTCCACATTTTGATAGTTGCAACGTCAACCTGTAAGCTCTAGTGTCCACCTGTGCCTAAACCTAAAAATATTGATTTGTACGGAATTAGTACACACTTGTACTAAGTAAGGGTATATGCAAGCACACACCAAGGACATGCATGAGAAAGGATAGCTCTTTCCTAACAACTAGATTACGGAAAGTCAAGTCAGTGGACTTGCCAAATTAAGATTAGGAAAGTGAATGAACTTTCAAAATTTTGATTAGGAAAGTATATGAGATTTTCAAATTTGTATTAGGAAATTTATGCCATGAAAGTAACATGCATCATCATACTTATCATTTTGCACGCAATACACATAAACGTACACATAACACATATGGTAATTCGTATAACACATAACGTTGTTCATATCGTTCATTAGTATGCCATGAGACCTTGGAATCACGGACTTGACATTAAGACTTCTCAAAAATGAGGGTTCAACATATGGTACCCCAACTAGGGTGTCTGCTTTAGCAAACACAGAGTTTGCTTCATTCATTCATACGTACTTCATTTCATTTCATTCATGGGACAGTGTAAACACCAACTATACCTAGGATGTAGTGTAAGACTTTCATTGGGTTCGTTGTGCGATTACCAAGAATGACCTAATGTCATAACTTGAATCTAACTCACCTAATGATTATCCTATCCTAACACCTTTGGTATCATTCCTTTCATTATGTACATCATTTGTGTCTGGTATCATTCATTCATTTGGAGATTTAACTTTAACCGACATAGATCATGTGATCATTATGAAATCTACTGTCATGAAACCCCACACCGAAAAAGGTGGAATCACCGGTTAAAGTGACCCAAAACATGCTTGCGTACATGAGAATTGAACCCCGCCAGATCGTTATATTGGCATTATAGCTTCAAAGACTAGGAGATATAAGGAGACCAATACCCGGCATGCTGGACAGTCTCAGCTCATGAGAGTTACGTGAACCACGCCCTTCCCGAAAGACGGCATCACTGCACATAGCTAGTCTATCGCTGCTCAGTATAAAGTACCATACATTAAAATCATACATCATGGAAGTTGGATTCTAGTACGAGGACATCATAGCTCAAAAGATGATTTCTCATCTCATAATTAGTATTAATTGTGTTAATCTCAATACTTTCATTAAAGTATTCATAGAGACTGGTCTCTTCATTGACTTTACACTCTCACTGGTAATACATATTGGTAACATTTACTTAGGCCCATTTGAAATTGCTCTCGTCTTTTACATTATCCTCATAACATGTTTTCACCACATTCATTATCATTAGCACATTTTCTCTTCATAGTTACTAACCACTTTTTACGTGAATGTTCATTTAATCATATGCAGATGCAGTTGGCCATTTGGTGTACTTCACAATCTTAATTAACCCTTCTAGGGTTTCTTCATTTCATTGTTCATTTCATCATTTCATTATTTATTTCATCATATGCCAATGCACTTGGCCATTTAGTGTATTTTACACTCGTACTTAATCCTTCTAGGGTTTCATCATTTCATTATATACATCTTAGGTTCACTTACTTTTAAACGTGTGCTAGACTTATAGTCTATACATACAAGCCATGGGGCTTCATTCATAATTTTCTAAGTGATTCATATTTACCCAAGATTATGTGGTACAAGACTTATGCATCTTGTAGACATGCCAAGATATTGATTTTGATCTTTAGAGGCACCATTCATTAAATAATTTTTTGAGTATGACTTATGTGTCAATACACATTTAGGAAAGGGGACCCAATTTTGAATCCCTAGGACAACACTTAATCTTATTTTAAACTTGAAAATCGCATTTTTCAGATTTGAGGGACCCTAGTTCGATCCCCATCAACCCCATAATATTTCCTTTCTTTTTCTCCTCAACTTTTTCGTTTAAGTCAAGGAGGTTATGGGTTCAATCCCCCACAAACTCATTGTGTTTTTTTTTATTTTATCTCTTAACTTTCTCACCTATCCAAGAGGTTGTGCGTTCGATCCCCACTGTCCACATTTATTTTCTCCTTTATTTTTCACCTAACTCTCGTATCCATTCAAGAGGTTGTGGGTACAATCCCCACTCACCACATCTATTTTCCTTGGATTTTTCTCACGAATTTTTTATGAAATTTTCATTTAGTGAGGTAGTTTTTTCAATCCATAATTACTTCACATTTTATTTTTTTTTCAAAAAAAACTCATTTTTTAAAAAGTTGGCCGAGACAACAATTTCCAGCAGGCTAGAAATTTAGTCTCTTCGAATCCATTTTTGTCTTAATATTTTGTTCATTTTTTTGATAGATTTCATGTAATGATGTCTTGGGTTCAATGCTTACTCATCTCAGATTTTTTACATTCCTTTTTCGTTGCATTTGGTACAATATTGTTTGGCCGAACCCAACATACCAAAGACTGCAAATTTGTTCACTATTTTCAGCATCTTTTTATCATCATTTGTACGTTGATTCTTAAGGCATTTCGTGGATCATTTGGTGCATATTTAAGTGTAATCTTTTTATGCTTATATTCAGCCAAGAATAACCATTTCAACCAGCAACATTACACCACTTTTACACCTCATGATTTACACAAACAATTGCACATAAAATTCAACCAGTAAAAACATATTATTTTTCACATACTTTCAGTTGACATAACTTAATATGCTTACAATTCCAAACACATAATCAAGAACACTTTATCACGAAAATCAATCATCATACTTAAACTACAAGCAAACATACCAACATCATGATCTCTAACCTATTTCACATTAAGATCAAAGGGATACTAGGGACAAGGAGTTCGACAAGAAAAGGAACAACCCTAGTTTTCGAGTAGATTCTTCTAAGCCTTAAGGGTCTCTTGGGAAAGTGAGCCAGAGTAAGAAAACCCATACCTTTTTTTGAAGTTCAAACCTCGAAGTTGATTCCCAAAAACTCCACTCAAGAACACGTCTAAGCCTCCTCAATATTAACTCCACTCAAATGACAAACTTCATTAGCCTAGTGTGCAATTTATGTTTGTTTACTTGTGATTTCATGGTAGTTCTTCAATTTTGAAGAACTTGGTTTATTTTGCTGCTTTTGTATCTTATTTTGGTAGAGAATTTTCATGTGAAAGAGGCAGAGAGAATGAGCATGTGAATGGAGAGATAAACGTGAGAGAGAGTAGGAGTTATATTAGGCTTAGGAGTCTAGTTTATGACTTGGTCAAATAAGGTTTACATAATTATTCAAAATCTCATTTTTATTTTATTTTAAATATTAATTCCATACCTTAAATAAAAATAACATTAATTCACTGCTTCCACCTAGTTTCATACCCAGGTAAAGCAAGACTTCACTTCAAGAGCTCAATTACGGCTCTCTCTCCCCAAATTACCGCTCCACCTTATTAAATAAATAATTAATTTTATATTTAGGGTAGTTAAGATATTAACCTTAGCCTGGAAAAAGACCATTTTAGCTCTAGACCCTCCAAACCTAGGATTTCCTCTTTTTATGTCCGATAAAGTATCATTCGAGTAATCTTCGTCTTCAAGAGCACTACATGGTTGGACCTAACCTTTCCTAGCTCAAATAACTCCCCAAGTTAGTTGGCTTAGATGTAGCAAGGGTTCCGAAGTCTGGTTCTACGGGCATCAATCTGTGCGAACCCTGGTCTAATCATAAGCATTCTTAACATATTAAATATCACATAGTATATCCGTTTTTAGGGTTGTTACAAAAAACCTATGTCACATCCGGGTTTACCCCCTAGACGTAACAAGCATCGTTGTCCTCTTTGAGTACTAAGACTAGCCTCTTATCTTACATCATCACATTCATAAGTCGAATATGGGGGAAATTTTAAATTTTTTAATTACTTCTACTTGGAGGTCTACATAGACCTTTACATACATATGGCATATATATATATATATCGATTATACATAGACACTTCGTATAGGAAGGTAACATAGCCTTAAAATTTTACTGAACATAAGAATATATATAGAACATAGTCTTCAAATATTGTCTCATCTCATAACCATCTAACAAAATTAGCGATTTGGGCATAGCCCATACATCAATATAAAGAAAGCCACCTATAGGCTTTATACAATCCGTACTTAATGAATGTAGATAGAATAAAAGAGTCTTAATACTAAAAATAACATAAGCTCGACATTTACATCACCCTTGGGGAAAAAGGAACCAAGTCTTCTTCAAGTCGCCTTCCGAAACACTTCAACGACCGGAACCTTAAATATTGGGGAAAAGGAAGAAATAGGGTTAGTACACCACTTATACTAAGTATGAGACCATATACACATACATTTCTAAAACATGCTAAGAAAAGGACATTTAAATAAGTATTCATTTTTTATTAAAAACATTCATGCATATTTAACAAGGCCATTCCCATCAATATTTTACATTTATTATGTAATAGGCATGTTCATCACAATACGACAACATCAAGTTTAGTCAAGTCATCCATTTATACCATGTAAGTAGATACATACCCAAAGAACTCTATCATCAAGTCATATCAACAATAAGCATAAATAAGAGTACATTTCATTATAAACAAAGTAAGACAATTACTCACGACCCCTAAAAAGTCAACTAGTGCAATGACAACCTTACTCAATCATGTAAACCAACAAGATCCATGGCTAACACCTTACTTCACATAACATGGTATTTAGATATACATCTCATCTTACTTTAACAATATAGGCCAACACATATTCATGAGTGAACTAATCAACATATAGTATCAAAAATGTGAAAGTTCATCGAATACATATCATATAAAAATACAGAAGAACATCCTCCTAAGACTCCCCTCAAGGCTAACAAGTGCAACGATTCTGTAGAGACCCATACCCCTACCTAGACTAAGCTATACCCCTTAGGTTATCCTATTTAGAGTTCAATCCTTTAATTCATCTTACCTTTTGGGAACATCTTTCCCTAACCGACATAGACCGCATGAGCTTGTGTGGAATCCGGTGTCATAAAACCCTACCCCAAAGGAAGGCGGACTACTTGTGAAGGTAGTACAAAAACATAAAACATAGCAACTACGTGGATCCACTAGCTAGTATTCCTATGGGTAAAACATTGTTCAAGAACAAAGAGATATAGTTGGGACCCTCTTTATGGTACATTCATTGTAGTCTCCAATCTCATGAGTACTTTAGTGCTCCTACCTTCCCTATGTGTGAAGGGACACTCCTCACTCAAGTGCACTCGGTGCTAAGCTAGAGTCCCTTTTTAAAATGTCTTTAAGACCCTAATTTTGAATCATAGATTAGTTTAGAACATAGGGTCTAACCTTTGTTTAATCATCATCGTCAATAGCTCATTAAGAAATGCATGAGTATAGATCCTTTCATTACAATTAATAAAAGTGTGGTTAACATATTAGCATCTCATATCATAATAAGAAACATTAATACTGATCACCATCCTTATAATACATACAACTTAATCAACCTCACAACATAGTCAAGACATTTCAATTGAACATCATACCACGCTATCAATCCTAATACAATGCATACTCCAATATCACCTAATGACTTAATCATAATTAACCACAATTTGAAGTAATGAATAGAGATCACCACACTTCCCAAGTCTCCTACATATTTTATCAATAATTTCTTACCATACGACAACATTCAACTAATTTAGGTGTACATCATAATAAATCACTAATCAACATTATCAAAACACTAGAAGAATCACTATATTACAATTCAATACTATATCATAACTTAAAATAAGATAACAGGTCAATTCACTTCCTAACCTAAATCATCTTCTAAAGAACAACCATGAAAGACTACAAATCACTCTAATTTGTTCATGATTAATGTAACAACATCATTTAATAGTAATTCAACCAATAACCAAGACAAGTGAACAAATTTCAACTTAATTCATGTCAATATCAAACCTAGGGTTAAGGGTTAAGAACCATCAGCTACAAACTACACCAAATCATAAAGAGATAGCATAATTAAGTTAGAATAACTCTTAATCTATTCATATTATGAATATGAAACCTAAATAAACCAATTCATAACCTAATTTTCGAGATTAAAAAAAACCCACATGAAAATCCAACTTATGAAAATACTTTAAAGGAACCCTTTGAGGAAAGAGGTCTCAAAGGTAAATTAGATCCCATCGTCAAAATTTGATGAATATTTGATGGTGAAATCATCCCTTAACAGACCCCAAATACCGCCCCTAGCTAGTCTTCAACGGTGTGTTCCAATAGAGAGAGAAAATAGACAGAAGAAAGAGAGTTTGTGGTTGTAATTCTAATAAGATTAATTGGGGTTGGGGTCTTTATATGAATATTTAAATTATTTAATTAGGCTTCCTTAATCCCCTCAATAAAAACAACACAAGTTAATTAATCAGTTAGAAACATAACTTAAAACGTGCAGGAAAATGGACCCTCTAAGACGAGACACCGATGGTTGGTCGGTCAGTGAGTCGACGGTCACATTGCCCTTCCGTGTTGCCCATCGGAAGGCTTTATCAGATATTGTGCGTATGAGGGCCATCGACAAAATTTCTAAGTGTTTGTCGACGATTGGCATCAACGCCTAGTCGATCAACACACACCCCGTTTTTTGCCCTTTCGTGGGTGCATACTGCCAAAGCAGTGTTGACACCAATGTGTACGGGTCCTCCTAAAGGGCCCATGGTTTGTACTTGGGGAGTCGTAACCGCATGTTTAAACCATTCATTAACTTAAACACCTCTTAACTACCCTTGCATCAATTTTCATGGATTTCTTACTCCTAAAAGCTTGTCAAATAGGCTTAGGCACGCTAGTACATCCTAGAACTAGTTTGTGAACGTCACGGACAGTCTTGGACGTTTTGGTTCGTAAGTTTAGTAAATGAGCTATATTCGTTAAAATAGGCCGTAAATTAGTATTTAGACCGCATTACACTTGATTTACGCTTTTAGAGACGTTTTGAATTTTTGAAGCGTTATATTATCCCCCCCCCATCCCGCAGGAATATTTGTCCCTGAATGACATTAAACATTTTTAGAAGGATGGAATAGACTCAAGACTAGCAGCCCAACCAAAAAGAATAAATAAAAACATCAATAATATCACTTACACAAGAAAATTAAAAACGTCAATTACCACATAAAGCTCAACATTACATTATCCGGAATATTATTCTCATAGCAACAACATCATCTCAACATGTGTAACATGAGTCACGTAAGAAAAAGTTCAACATATCATTTCATAAACACTCATCATATAAAAATGCACAAGATACTCAAACAAGCCACAGCGAAAAATTTCAAATTCACATGCATAACTTCACTATAAATCACTGGAAAAAATTTGCAAATTTTACAAGGCTTCTCAAACTCAAAGCAATATCAATTTTAGTCATTATTTTCATTATTAGTGGAACTACTAACCTTAGTTATCAAATAGATGAGGGTAATGAGACTTCATGTCGGCCTCGGCCTCCCATGTTTCTCCCTCAACTAGGTGATTCTTCCATAACACATTTGCGGAGGCCACATCTTTATTCCTTAACTTCTTAACTTGCATATAAGGAATTTGTCGTGTAACTTCCTTATAAGTGAGGTTATCCTTGACAACAAGAACCTCAATAGAAAGAATAGACTCGGATCACCGATACAATTTTTAAGCATGGAAACATGGAAAACCGGATGATCCGAAGCCAATACACTAGGAAGTTTCAATTCATAGGAAACCTTACGACACTTTGAAAGAATTCATAGGGACCCACATAACGAGGACTAAACTTCCCTTTCTTACCAAACATAACCACCCCTTTCATTGGTAAATTTTTCAAATACACCTTATCACCTTCTTCAAACTCCAAATACCTTCTCCTATAATCGACATAAGACTTTTGCCGACAATAGGCCATTTGCAACCTGTTCCTTATGATATTAATTTTTTCCAAAGTCTTACAAACCAAATTGAGAAAAAGAAGGGAAGTCTCTCCTTCTTCAAACAATCCAATAGGAGACCTACATCTCCTAACATACAAGGCTTCATAGGGAGCTATGGAAATGGATGAATGAAAACAATTATTATAAGCAAACTCCACAAAAGTCAAATGCTTATCACAATTTACTTTGAAATCAATAATACAAGTCCTAAGCATATCCTCAAGGGTTTGAATAGTATGCTCTGCTTGACCATCCATTTCAGGATGAAAAGCGGTACTCAACTTCACCTTAGTACCCAACCATTTTTGTAATCACCTCCAAAGACTAGATATGAATTGTGCACCCCGACCCAATATGATTGATAAAGGAATACCATGGAGACACACAATATAATCTATGAAGATCCTATTATAATCTTCCGTGGAATAAGTATACAAGAGAGGAATAAAGTGAGCGGACTTGGTCAACCTATCCATAACAACCCATATAGAATCATACTTTTGAGTCCGAGGTAAACCCACTACAAAAACATGAATTTTTTGTAGTAAGCCACCCGACTTTTGATGTTCGTCTTTAACTTGTTGGTAATTTTGACACTTAGCTACAAATTCCTCTATATCCTTCTTCAAACCTTCTCATCAATAAACTTCCCTTAGGTTATGGTACATTTTTTGTCGAACCCAAGTGAATGGAGTAGCGGGACCAATGGGCTTCCTCAAGGATCCGGTTACTCAACTCATCTACCTTGGGAACACACAATCTTTCTTGACACCATAAAATACCATCAGCCCCAGGGAGAATGCCTCATTAATCTTGCAAAGGAACGATACCTTTAACCGCATCATGATTTATCAAGGTGTTGTTTTGACTTTACCTCAACTACCAATGATGCATCGATGTTTGGACCTTGAATCCACCACTCGGAGAATCTTCAAACCTCTCACCCAACCTAGCCAACCTATGAACATCCTTCAGTAGGTCTTTCTTGGAATCCTCTATGTGAGATACACTACTCATGGTCATACGACTTAGGGTATCAACAACCTTATTAGCCTTGCCGAGGTGTAGAGGACACTCATGTCCTAATCATTCACAAATTCTAACCACCTACTTTGTCGGAGATTCATTCCCTTTTGGGTAAACACATATCAGAGACTCGTATGGTCGGTATAGCAATCAACATGGACACCATAAAAGTATTGCCGCCACATTTTCAAGGCAAAAACCACGACCGCTAACTCAAGGTCATGAGTTGGATTGTTTCTCTCATGTACCTTATGTTTTCTAGAAGAATAGGCTATCACATTCCTATGTTGCATAAGAACAAACCAAAACCCACTTGGGATGCATTACAATATACAACTAAACCATTTGTACCCTCCGATAAGGTCAAAACTTGCGCAGAAATACGTCTATCTTTCAATATTTAAAAACATCTCTCACATGCTCCCAAACATTCAAATTTCTTATAATTTTGGGTCAAGGAAGTCAAGGGAGAAGCAATGGATGCAAAACCCCCTACAAGCTTCAGATAATAACCCACTAAACCCAAGAAACTCCTTATATCGATTGGCGTCAATGGCCTAGGCCAATTATTCACCGCCTTCAATTTCCTTGGATCGACCTCAACATCCTCACTAGAGATAATATGACTAAGAAATGTCACAAACTTAACCAAAACTAACATTTTTTATACTTGGCAAACAATTGATGTTCCTTAAGTACTTACAACACAACCCTAAAATGGTTCATGTTCTTACACTCATTTATGGAATAAACCAAGATGTCGTCAATGAAGACAATTACAAATATATCTAGGTAATTTTGTAACACCCTATTCATTGGGTCCATAAACTCCACAGGAGCATTAGTGAGACCAAAGGACATTACTAAGAACTCATAATGACCAAATCTATTCTGGAATGCCATCAATGGTATATCCTCACATCTCCCCTTATGTGGTGATACGCGGACCTCAAGTCAATATTAGAAAAGTAGCTTGCCCTTAGGAGTTGATCAAAAAAGTTGTCAATCCGAGGAAGATACTTGTACTTGATTGTGACTTTATTGAGTTGGAGGTAATTAATACACATTATTAAAGACCCATCCTTCTTCTTCACAAACAAAATCGGGGCACCATCTGGATAAATACTAGGTGTTATGATGCCTTTGTCTAGTAAATCTTTGAGTTGTGCATTCACTCATTCAATTCGGCTAGGGCCATCTGATAAGGAGGAATTAAAATGGGATTTATATTAGTAGCAAATCAATGACAAAATCAATTTCCCATTTGGGAGGACTACCGGGAAAGTCATTAGGAAAGACCTCCGAAAATTCACTAAATATGGAGACCGACTCAATAGGAGGAATTTCGGAGTGTAGATCTTGGACTCTTAAAATATGGTATCGTCAACCTTTAGAGATCATTTTGGATATTTTAAGACAAGAGATGATACGACTTCTAGGAATAGAGTTTCCGTGCTTGCACTCTATAGTGAGTTCATTTGGAAAGTTAAACTTCACCATCCTTGTCCTACAATCAATAGAAGCAATAAAGCATGCAATCAATCCATACCCAATATAATATCAAAATCAAACATATCGAGTTCTATTAGTTCAACATAATAAACTCTATTGGTAAATATTATAGGACAATTTCTATACACCCTCTTTTTAACAACCCACTCACCCACAAGAGTAGAAACTGTAAAAGTTTCATGCAAAATATTAGGTAAAATATGAAACTTTTTGGATACTAGATGAGTAACAAATTATAAAGTAGAGAAGACTTTCAATATACCGTCACTACGTCGGGAGAAGTCTCTTTATGACCGTTAGGGTGTGGAGCATAAAAGCGGTTCTACTTTGGAAGCTTATCTAAACCACTTGCTTGAGATTGACCACTACCCTTTTCTTGACCCCTCACATTAGTGAACTCCCTAACCTTGTGCCTGGTTTTCCACAACCAAAACAATTGTCTATCCCCTTAAGCAATCACCATAGTGTTTCTTGCCACACTTTCCACTAGTTGGATTCTCGGTTGGTGAATTAGTACCTTCTCCCTTATTAATCTTGGGGTTAGACACCATATCACCACTAGCCTTAGGGAACTTAGAAGGAACTAGATTCGAAACCCTTTTCTTAAATCTAGACTTTTCTTGTATCTCAGACCTATTCTTTAAAGAGCCTTTATCAAAAGATTGATATCATATGTACTCTTCTTCTTAGCCCTTGCATCTTTCACACCCTTGGTCTTCATCAAAATATAGGAAATGTTCATGTTTTCATGTAACATTGCCGAATGACACACCTCTTGCAAATCTTCTGACAACCCCGTTACAAAGCAGCTCATTTCATCTTTAGGATCAACCAAAGAAGGAGAATATTTTGAAAATTTAGTGAATTACAAAGAGTATTCTTTAACACTAATACCTCCTCGGCGAAGGTTGATGAAATCCATTATTTTAGCTTCCTTCATCTCCCTAGGAAAGAACCGATCTAGAAAAGCCTTCTTGAAGATCTCCCAAGTCATTGGATCACCCCTTAATGGCCTATTATCCCTCCATTGTACAAACTATGCTTGAAGCACGTCCTTGAGTTGATAAGTGGACAACTCGGACTTCTCACTTTTGGACAACCCCATAGCCATGATTATCTTACAGACTTCATCGATGAACTTTGGAGGGTTTTCCTCAACCTTAGACCCGTAGAAAGTAAGGAAGGTTCATCCTAGTGAAGTCCCTTAGACGGGAAGCCATAGTAGTTACTTGTTAATAATGACGGGGTACAGTCTCTCGATTTGCTTGGGCCAACATAGCTTGGGCTTGAGCAGTGGAAGCGTGAGCCGGCTGGATGAGGGATGCCCTTATATTACCTTCCGTCATGGGTGAAGGATTGACTGGATTTTGTTTGATATTAGCATCTTTTTCAAGTGGAGGAACTTAGTAAGCACGGGAAGGAGCTCCCGCATTGGCAATCTCTTATTCAAGTCTTCATGTCGCATTACTTTAAGTGTTCATTCTTCCTATAATCACAACAATTAGATTAGATGAAAAAGCACACCATAAGTGCACTCTAATTGCACGATATAATATTTCAAAGATAATGATAGTTTCGTAGGCATCATTTAGGTATCCATAAGTGTGGTGCCCTTCATGATTATGCATACGAATTTGCTTAGACGTGGTTGAGAGAGAGAGAGACATCGACTCTAATATAATTCAACCTCATACTTTAATACAAAGTTTGTCACAACAGGGTTTACTCGTTAGACTTAACCGGAGTCATCGTTCTCTTTGAAGACTAAGACAAGCCTCTTAACTCAATCGTCACAGCATTAGTCGAATTTAGAGGATATTTGAAAAGATTTCAGTATTTCTACTAAGAGGTTTACATATATCTCTACATACACATCGTATATATATATATATATATATATATATATATA
>NC_028646.1:44422171-44442600 GCF_001406875.1 Solanum pennellii | reverse complement strand
ATGTATGTATATATCGAGTATACATAGAACCTTCGTATAGGAAGGTTACATAGTACTTTTAATGCACATAAGTGTGTATATATATATATATTTATGTATGTATGTATATATCGAGTATACATAGAACCTTCGTATAGGAAGGTTACATAGTACTTTTAATGCACATAAGTGTGTATATATATATATATATATGAATGTATGTATATATCGAGTATACATAGAACCTTCGTATAGGAAGGTTACATAGACTTCTACTTTTAATGCACATTAGTATATATAAGATAGAACATAGTCTTCAAAGATTGTCTCATCTCATAACCATCTAAAACGATTAACAATTTGGTCATACCCCATACATAAATGCAAAGAAACCCATATATAGGCTATATACAATCCGTACTCAAATAAAAGAAGATAGAATGAAAGAGTTTTAATACTAAAACAAAAACATAAGCTCGGTATAGATCGCTCTTGAGAAATGAGGACCTAACCTACTTGGATGATCAAAGGTCCATGTTTTCTTCAAGTCGCTTTCCGAAACACTTGAACGAACGGAATCTAAAATGTTGGGGAAAAGGAAGAAATGGGGTTAGTACGCCACTTGTACTAAGTTGAGACCATATACACATATACTGGTAAAGCATGCTAAGAAAATGACATTTCAATAATTATGAATTTTTCATTTAAAACCTTCATGAATATTCAACAAGACCATTGCAATCAATGTTTCACATTTGTTAAGTCATAGGCATATTCATCACAATACTACAACATCAAGTCTAGTCAAGTCAGCCATTTATACCATGTGAGTACATACATGTTCAAAGAACTTTATCATCAAGTCATATCAACAATAAGCATGAATAAAAGGTTACTTCATTATAAACAAAGTAATACAATTGCTCACAACCCTATAAAGTCAACTAGTGCAATCAGCAAGTAAAGCTCCATAACCTTACTCAATCAAGTAGACCAACAAGAACTATGACTAACATCCAACTTGACATAACATGACATTTAGATATACATCTCATCTTACTTTAACAATATAAGCCAACACATATTCATGAGTGAACTAATAAACATATAGTATCAACAATGTGCAAGTTCATTGTATACATATCATATATAAGCATAAGCATAAACAGACATAAGAACATCCTCCTAAGACTCTCCTCCAGTCTAACTAGTGCAATGTTTAGGTAGAGCCCCATACCCCTACCTAGACTAAGGTAGACCCCTTAGGTTATGCTACTTAGAGTTCAATCCTTTAACTCATTTTGCCTTTTAGGAACATATTGCCCTAACTGACATAAACCTCATGAGCTAGTGTAAAATTTTGTGTCATAAAACCCTAAACCGAAGGTAGTCGGAGTACTTGTCAAGGTAGTACCAGAACATAAAACATAGAAATTACGTGGATCCACAAGCTAGTATTCCTAGGGGGCAACATAGTTCAAGAACTAAGAGATATAGTTTCGACCCTCTTTATTCTACATGCATTGTAGTCTCCAATCTCAAAAGTACTTTAGTGCTTCTACATTCCATATGTGGGAAGGGAAACTCCTAACTCTAGTTCACTCGGTACGAAGTCAAATGTCTTCAAGTCTATAATGATCAATTTAAGTTTAGCTTATGTCATATGGTCTGACCCTTTAATAATCATCATCATCAATAGCTCAATAAGAAATGCATAATTATAAGTTCTTTCATCAAAATTCTTATAAGTGAGGTTAACACATTAGTATCTCATATCATAATAAGGTACATTGATAGTCATCACCATCCTTATAACACATACACCTTAGTCAACCTCAAAACATAGTCAGGACATTCCAATTCAACATCATACCACTTTATAAATCCTAATATAAAACATAGTCCAGTATAACATCATGACTTAATCCTAATTAACCACAATTTGAAGTGATGGATAGAGATCGTAAGAATTCCCAAGTGTCCTTTATAGTTCATAATCAAGGTATTACCATAAACCCTAAATTCAACCCAATTTAGTTGTCATAATCATAAATAATAATTAACATGATCACAAGACTAGAAGAATAACTACATTACAATTCAGTACTACATCATAACTTAAAATAAGATACCTAGGTCAATTCACTTCATAACCTAGATTATCTTCTCAAGAACTAGAATAAAAGACTACATTGTCACTCTAATTTGTTCATGATTAATTTAAAAATATAATTTAATAACAATTAAACTAATAACCAAGTAAATTGAACAAATTTCAACTTAATTCATGTCAATATTAAACCTAGGGTTAAGGGTTAAGAACCATCATTTACAAACTAAGTCTAGTCATCAAGATATAGCATAGTTAAGTTATATAACAAGTTAATGTATTCATATTATCAAATAGAAAGCCTAATAACCAATTCATAACCTAATATTTTATATTGTGACATTCCGACATAAAAACCCAACTTTCGAAAATACTTTCAAGGAACCCTTTGAGGAAAGAGGTCTCAAAGGTGAATTAGATCCCATACCTCAACGTTAAACGTGTATTTGATGGAAAATCGTTCCTTAACATCCCGTAAAATTCTTATATCTAGTATTCAATGGTGTCTTCCAATAGACAGAGAAAGAAGAGAGAAGGAAGAGAGTTTGTTTTGATAATTCTAATTAGATTAATTGGGGTTGGGGTCTTTATATGGGGAGTTAAACAAGTTAATTAGGCTTCATTAATCCCCTAAATAACCACAGAACCACTTAATTAATTAGTTAGCACTTAATTGAAAACGTATAGGAAAATGAGCCCACATAGAAGAGACCCCGATCGACGGTCCGTTTGTGAGTCGATGTTCACTGTGCCCTTTCGTGATTCACATCCGTCATCTTGATAATATATTGTGGATATGAGGCCATAAAAAACTTCTAAGTATTGGTATACGGTTGTCTTCAATGCCCCGTCGATCAACACACGTCCCGTCGTTTTTCATTTTGTGGGTGCACATTGCCCAAGCAGTGTTGACACCAACATGCAAGAGTCCTCCTCAAGGGTCTTTGGTTTGTCCTTGGGGAGTTTTACCCAGATGTTTCTACCATGAATTAAGTGAAACACCTATTAACAAACCTTCCACCAATTTTTATGGTTTTCCGACTACTAAAAGATCGTCAAATCGGCTTAAGACTGCTAGTACATCCTAGAACTAGTTTCCGAATGTCATGGACGTTCTTGGACGTTTTGGTTCCTATACATCCAAAATGACCTATATCCATTAATATATGTCATAAAACAATGTTTAGACCTCATACACTTATGTTAGGATTTTAGACACTCTTTGGATTTTGGAAGTGTTACACTATATCTACTCATTTATAAAGCCTCTAAAACAAAATGGGATGTTGGTTCAGGACCCCTTATCATTCTAACAACTAAAAAGCTAAGAAAATATGAAGAGGATACACTACAAAGAGAAGAGGTTCACCAAATGACTCTGTGTGCTCAATGAGTCGCTGGATGATGATCCTAGTTATTTGTGTCAGCATCATAAGATGATGCTGGAAAACTAGCATCAATACAATGAATGGACGAGTATGTGTGTGGAATGCGAAATATAACATAAGCTTGAAAGGAATGTGAAAGAAAGACTTATCTTGTCTTTACTCAACTGATAAATAATATACTAAAATGTAGTGAAAAACAACAATAATAGTGGATTTATGCAATGCATTTATAACGATAAAGAACAACTAAATTTTTTAAAAAAAATTCAATAACAAACTCCACTTTACTAAAATGATAAAGTAATATAGTTTCGGTGAGAGTTTCTCTAACAGACAACCACCACTATGATCCTAAGTGGTGATTGACTGTACTGTCGTTGTCCTAGAACTGTCCTATACATATCCATCTATAACTATGACCTTTTACTACCCATGATGGCTTCATAGTTTATGGAGACTTGATCTTATACAAATTCGTATATCCATATTGGTGCCTCATATGTTTTAAAAAAACATCTTTGTTTGGTTCAAGATAATTAATAAAAAATTAGCTTAAAAGATCTCTTTGATTAAGGTGTTTCCCTTTCTTGTTCAAATGTGAAAACATTTTAAGCTCTTGGGAATACTTAGTTCCCGTACAATATTTTAAGAAATGAACTCAACCGTTTATTCTTTTCTTAATTGACAGCATAAGTTTTAAAACAAAGTTAAAATATTTGTAAAAGACTTTTGAAAAAACATTATGTACTTATTTTTACTTGATTCTTCACTTCAAAACATTACTCTTAAATTCATTTAAATTTAATTATTGATTCAAGGTTCATGATCTCATTTTAATGGATGATTTCAAAATGTTTAAATGTAGCATTGAATATTGGGTCGACCTACGTAGTGTTGGTATACTTTAGAAGGACATAGACGGTCAAAACTACGAATAACAAGTAGAAAATGACGTTTTGGACGCATGGCTGGCGCCCCGCCCCGCCCCCTTAGTTACTCGGGCTCATTTTTGGTGCATTGCTGGATGGTCGCCCCAGCCCTCCTGGTGCAACAGAGGAAAGTCGCCCCAACATTTCCCTATGAAAAACTAACAAACTTTCCCCATTGTTTTCTAACCTTATATCGTCTTAAGCTTATTCTTTTTCTCAAATTCACATTAGATTCATGTATGCAAATCATATAATATAAGATCTAACTCAAGGTAATTCTATTAATTGACATTAAGCTATCAAAAACTCCTCAATCTCAACCCAAGTTCACAATAAAAGCAATTCAAGAACACCCATCTAGAACATTCAAACTTCCAATCTTCTTAAAATGAATTCATGCTGAAATAAACATGTCCGGCATGTGGGTGAACAAACCCAACGTTATGAAAGTCTCACATACCTCGTAGGAATAAATCCTTGGCAGAATCCCCAACCAAATTGTACGATGTTGACGAATTTTGCATTTTCTTCTCCGTTCTCCTCTTTTCTCCTTTCTCCAAGCCATAATGTGAATTTCCATTTTTTAAACTGAGATAACTCTTCTTAGAGCCCAAATAAACTCCTAAAAACTAAATATAAGGAAAAGATAAACTACCCTTCCCAAATCCGTAGTGGACTTTCCTTATCCAAATAACCCAATAACCAATGGGCATATCTCACTCATATGAACTCGAATTCTTGCAAACTTGGCAGCGTTGAAAAAATCATTCTAAGATCTTTCATAGAATATCTAAAAACGCACATAAGTCTTCATCCAGAGATAAGAGTTATGAAGTTTGAAGTTGATAAAAAATTCAACTCTTAACATAGTTAACAATTTTTAGTAATTTTTATATTCTTTCAAAAAATGACTATTTCAAAATTTTATATTCTTTGTAGTTATGGGGTGTTACAGCAATAGTTACCTTCTAATACAATTTGTTCCCACTAACTTATGAACTTAATAATATCTTTTAATTATAAAATACATATACATTCCCCACTCTTTTTTATATTAACATAAAAGAGTTTACCAATTTAGTTGAAGGTAGACTATTATACATAACGAAGGTGTTCTCCCCATTGAACCTTTATTTTATAAAGCAATAATCTTTATTCCAGATTTAGTAGTGGTCTTAGACATGAACTATGACTACTCTAGAAAAAAAAGTGTAATTGTAATCAAGGTGGTCACATAAGGTTTAATAGCCAGCACGTTACGACCTAGTGTTATCTCAGTTTGTATGAGTTCTTTCTGAGAACAATATCATTCTCATAGAAAGCGGCCTACTTTTAAATTCAAATAGATGAAATACCCCACTAATACGAGATACAAACATTCATGAAAATCTCATAGGCTCAACCTCCACAATCATTATAGGATAAATGCACTAAAATCAAAGGGATTGAATAACATAAATAATAGTTCATTTAACAACAAGTCATCATGTGATTCCATCTTCCCACTGATTCTTGTTATAGGATCTCTAGTCCAAGGATAGTTTTCTCATATATAACTTAGAATTTTTTAGCAATTTCATCCCATTGAGGTTCTTCAGACCCTTTATCTGGCTAAGGACTCAATTTATGAATCTACAAGATGTAACACAAGTTTTAAAAAAATTTAATGGTATACTAGCAATCAATACGATCTCAAAATGTTATGTTTTCTCCTCATGAGTCTGAATTTACTGTTTTATTTACGATCTTGTATTCTACTATTATATTGGTTCCATAAGAAAAAGTAAGTTCTCAAAATAAAGTCTTTGATATAATAAAATCAATTAATTATTTCACTAGTTGAAGTTTAAATATTTTACTTGAACCTCAATAGTAGATTTAGCAAAAAATATTTTCCTTCTCGCCTAAAAAAAATAGCATCATATTATTCTCATTTGCATCAAAAAAATTCTTAAGTATAGAATAATTGTTTTTTATAAAACAAGCCTTCCAATTTTTACCAGGTAAATTTACTTGATTTTCGTTTTTATGCTATACTTTATACACAATATCATATATAGTGTAATTAGGCACATTTCTACCGCATCTCTTTTATTAGTCTAGCAAATTCCTTCTTTATATATTTCACCATTTTCAATATATAATTAAAAAGGAGTTGCTACACTCATACAACCAATAAGATTGTACTTCACAAATTTTCAATATTATGTGAATTGACAAGGAAAATTGCATCACATGTTTTATGGTATTTTCCCATTCCAAGAATAAAATTTATCTCACTATGTTAAGTGGCTACTCAACATGGTTTTCATTATTTATTCATAACTCTCATGTAATAGTAAAAATCATCTCATTAAAGCCAAAAAACAACATGTTATTTATTCCACAAAAAATATATGTATTTGTAATACCCCTTTAGAGAATTTTCTAAAGATGCAAAAATAAAAAAAATTCACAATGACTTATTGTTTGATTAATGTACCAACAAAGATGGTTTAAAGTGTTGGTTTAATATACCACAAATATAATAAATTATAGTTGAAATAAAATTAAAAAAATGTATAAACAAATATTTTTGGTTGAGGCACATATATTTCCCTCTCTTTAAGGAAAGTTAAGCCCACTGCGACATAATCTCTATCGATCCAACAGTAATACTCTTGACTCTTTTTTTTTTTCTAATTTTATTTCAACTAAAGGTTATTGTATTTGTGGTACATTACACCAAAATTTAAGGATATATTCATGTTTTTCTTACACCTTTAAGTAAGTGCGCATATCAAGATAAAGATCTCCACATATTTTCGTTCAAGGATCTCCAGCTTAGTTGAATATCCAAGCTTCACATTGGAATACCTTCCTTCAATATACAAATATTCTCATTTGTATATTATATATAGGTGTAGACTTAGATTTTTTTCTCTGTCTCAACTGTCCCTTTTACTACACTTACCTCTCTATACACTAAAATATTTTTTACATTGATCATCTTTTCTGACATAATTCACAAAACAAGAAACACCACTTTTTATAGGTGCAAAAATTTTTCATATAATCAATAGGTAAAATGAGGGGTAGTAATGTAGTTATAAAAATGTGATAGATGTTAAATGAGTTACAACAAACTAATGCTCTTATGAGTTAGAAGAAAAAAATGACCATGAGAGTTACAAGGACTATTGGTTATATAAGTTAGAAGAACCAACAGTCATCTTCTAGGAAAATATATACCCACTAACATATGCACTTCATATTTTTTTTTAATAGTAAATTGCATATACACCAACACCATGTTTAACATGTCAAACAATCTTAGAACTAGAAAGACATATTTAAAATTTAGAGGAAGTGTTGTCATCATAGGTCGAAAGGAAAAAGTATTAACTATATCGCATAAAGAATACTAAAATTCTAACAATCAGGATGAGAACCCTAGAAATCTCAAACAATACCATTAACAAGAGAAAAATATAGTATTCATTGTAGATACAAATCAATATTTATCCTTGGTATAGTCAACAATAAAACCAGCAAGAACTATTTCCCTAGGGCATTCAACTTTCTTTCAAAATAAAGTTTCCAAAATACTAAATTTCTGATCCATGAGAATGAATATGAATGCGTGATCTTAATAATAAAGGAATTTCTAATACAACACATATACAAAGAGTCAACCCTCTCACTACAACAACTATACATACCCAACAAGCCTTTTAAAATAATAGTCTGCTTTCAAAATAATTTTTATCTTGGTGTAAAAAACACTTAAAGAAAGAAATACGTGATAACTAGTATAACTTAACAATGATAAGATTTTTGAATCACAAGTATTTCCTTAACTCAAGATAAATCTCATGTTCAACCATAAATTGAGAACTTCAATCCTCATGCGTGTACTAATAGTACAAATTTTGTGAATGTGCATCTGTGCCTTTGAAGGCTAATAAAGATTTATGGCGTTGTGGATATAATCTAGTGATATTTAATATAGTAATTCTCAATACGAAAATTGGTAAATGTGTATAAAAATGAACTGATTGATTTCATATTTCTTTAATTGATTTCATTTGCTTAAAATATAATTTTGAATTTAAAGGGATAAGGCACAATTACAGTCTAGACTATGATATAAAATACAGAGACACACCTAAACTTAACTAAGGTCCTATTTTTCATAACGAGATCCTACGCCCATGTAACACCATAAAAGGTTTTTGAGTTACAACTTGAACCATCCTTCTTTGCGAGTAGGATTTTACAAGTTACTAGATATAGCACCTTGAGTTCCAAAAATAATTAACAAGAATTAATTCAAGTCATTCCAAGGTTCCTTTAAGTTTATGGACTACTTCAAATAACCATAAGTTTACGTACATGATGAGTTAGGAGGCCCATAAGATATCCAATGATAGATCCACAATTCCAATTTCTATCTCCATCGAGTTTACTAATTTGTGAGCTCCTACGAGGGATATATGCACTTTTAAAGATAGGCTATTGAAGTAATGTTACCCAAAAATATGTAGGGTATTTTTGTATTTTCCTTACTCAATAATATTTAAACAAATATTAGTAATATTTTTGGGAAAATCTGATTTGGTTCAGTTTTCATATACCCAAATACTCTTAGGGTTTTAGGAGAAAGTTCAAGAAGATAAAAGAAGAGAAAATAGGAGAAAAGAGGAAATGTGTAAGACGATCAAGGTTCTTGTGATGTTCGAGGGGTTTTCACCTAGTTTTGATCCTAAGTTGAGCTTCTGTAGAGATGAGTTCGTTCAACCACACGTTAATCATGTTATTTTCAGCGTAATTTCTTTTTCGAAAGTTCAAGGTTTGGTTTTATTGATTCGTGATCATGGATTTGATTTTGTTCATATATTAGGATGAGTTTTCTAATTTCTTGATAAAAAAATTTAGTTAATTGAGGGTGGTTTGGAGTAGATTATACTGTACATAAGTTGAGTGTTCGAATCTAACTAATTGATAAAGAAAGTGTTTGATTCTAGGCGTATTAGGGTTGAAAAATAAGTAATAAAGGTTTTACAAGAATATAGTACCAAGTCCGCGTCGCAGACATGTTCCTTTAAAGTTAAACTTTCCTCTCCGCGTTGCAGAGAGCATACAAACTCCATCGTTTCAAAAATTATTTCAACGTAAAATTATAGTTCACTTCCACGTCGGGAACTTGCTCCCTAATTAGAATATTTCAACTGTTTCTCATAATTAACTATCTAAAAATCATTTAATAATCACGATATTCTTCCTATCATAAGTCATAACCTTAAATTCATAATTCAAATTAAATGTAGAATTAAGAGTCAAGTCTTGAGAGTTCTATCGAGTCTTTAGAGAAAGTCTGTATTAATCTTTTGAGGAGTCTTCTAAAATTTCTAATAACCTTTTTGAAGACTCATATAAGTCAGCATGAGAGTGTGGAAAATTTATTCGTGAGTGTACATTATCATAGAGATCCTTCGTATTATGTATAATAACTCTGTAATTAATAATTAAAAGTCAAGAAAGAGTTAAGAGTGGAGTTCAAGAAAATCTATGTGTTCAATTGTGGATCCTTTTAGATCAACTATCAATTTAAGCTAAGATTGAATGAATAAAGTATGAGAATGTGAAGAGTCGTATACATGAGATCCATTTTTTTATGTATTTCCTTGAGTCTAGTCGTTCATGCCCATAAATTCCGCATAATCTCCAGAAGTTAAGTATCTTTGAACGGAGCAGTATCATCAAGTTCTAAGTCTTCAGTATTATGTTCCTAAAAGTTTTATAATATATTCCTTATTAGGTTGGGGGGGGGGGAGCAATTACATGTTACTTATTGAAAGTCATTGAGTTTAGTTGATTTGAGTTGTTCATGCCCGTAATGCCGCATGAAACTTATGAGTTTAACATTCGTAAAATGAGTAGTATCAAAAAGTCGTTGAGTTAATTAGTTCATGGTAATAATTCCTTATGAAATGTATGAGTAGACCTTTCTGGAGATCAGGAGTATCATTGAGACCTTGAGTTGAGAAGTTCATACCCATATTACATCGTGAAGTATTTTAATAAGTCTTTTGAAAACCTTTTTATAAGACATGTTCAATAGTTGAGTTTATGAGTTTGAGAAAGATTAGCGTTGAGTTCATTCTTTTACAAAATTTATATATGAGAACTAAGTATTCCAAACAGTAAATGTTTTCACATTTAAATTCCTATTGCAAACATTTAGATTTTCCTATTTCCAGTTTTATTTCTTTCAAATACCGCGATATTACAAAAACTCCCCATTGGGACCATTCGTCCTCACATGGGATCACTCTTAGCACATTAAGGGTTTTAAAATCTAACACTCAGCTGAAAAAACCAAATTTGCGAACTAACACAACATTTCCATCTAAAAGTAACTACAAAGAAAAGGATTACTACTTTAATTTGAATTTCTCCAGACTCAAAAAGATGTGCGTATTTCCTCTTCATATACTCCTTACCCTCCTAAGTATCCCCTCACCAAACTGATTCCTTCATAAGACCTTGACTTATGCTACCTCCTAGTTTCTTAACTTCTAAACTTGATGATCTAGAAACTGAATAGGGATCTCCTAATAAGATAAGCCATCCTCAATATGAATTTCTTCAGTTAGCGTAATTAGTAAATGATCGCCTATACATTTATTCAATATTGAAATGTGAAACATCGAATGGGTTGCTGCCTACTCTGAAGAAAAATCCAATTTATACACGTCAATGACAACCTCTTGGTAATCTTGTAAGGACAAAAATACCGGGGACTAAGTTTCCTTTTCTTGTCCAACCTCATAATACCCTTCATGGGTGACAGCTTCAAGTAAACTCAATCATCAACCTCAAAATCGAAGTGAGTTCTCCTAACATCAATACGCATTTCTGACGAATCTATTCTACTACAGACCTTTCTTGAATAGTCTTCACTTTTCTGTAGCCTTATCAACCAAGTCTTGTTTAATTAGTCCATCCTAACCAACCTCAAACCATCCAATAGGGTATCTACATTTTCTCCCATAAATAGCATCACATAGAGACATTTTTGGGCTAGAGTGGTAACTGGTGTTAGAAGTAAACTCAGTGAGAGGTGAATGATGTTCCCAATTTCCTTTGAAATCGATCACACAACCCTCAATATAACCTCTAAAGTCTTAATTGTATGCTTTTCATGACCATCAGCCTGATGATGAAAAGCAGTACTGAAGTTTTCCTTTGAACCCAAACCCTACTGAAATAGACTTCAAAATGTTTTATCAGTGAATTGCACATCACTATCTAAAATAATGGACACAATTCATGAAGTATGACTATATTATGCATACATGTCAGGACCTAGGGTTACAACCTATATGTAACATGGTGTATGGAACTCTAAAGAAATCCATATAAAAGCCACATAGCTCCCATAACATAAGAAATAAAAAAATAGGAGTATAATAATATTCCAAGTTCAAAATATTTTATAAAAAGAAAGCAAATGTTAATCATAGTTGTCTTATCATAACAATCTAATACAATAGACTGAAACGGACTAGATCATTCATAATGTTAATGGTAGAAAATAAATCCAAGAAAGTTAAACTATAAAACTCCGTCCTCAAAGATAAGGACTCACCAAAGCTAGGAAGAATATTAATTCCTCTAACAACGAAACTGAATACCTTTACTGCCATACCCTATATTTAGGGAAATGAAGGCAAGAGTATGAGTTAGTACAAAACAATAAACCAAGTATAATAGCCATGTGTAAGAACATTTAAATCATCAAAAAAGGGACATTTAATTTCATGAGATGTAATTGACCACACTAAAAGATCGTGTAAAAGAGATAGAAAACACAAGTCATAAAATCATGGTCAATGCAGGGTACCTTTATTTTAAGAACATTTAAATATATATGCAATAACTATTGAAGTAATCTTAGTTCATTATTAATTGTTGAGAATAAATATTATCCGACAAGGAGAGCATGTGACCTATAACATGATCGCCCATTATTTCCTACACCGAAAAAAGTTTTCCTACTTGTCAAGGTGAACTATGCACTTCTACTTAAGTGGATTCACTAGATATTAAACCTAACATAGAAAAGGGAAAAGGAGATTGCTATTAGAAACCTTATATCTACAAACGCCAGAGCTTCAATATCATTAGATTGCTTCTAGAAACCCAACCACTATTAACGGGGAACTTCCATTTCATTATATTGCATCTAGAGACCCCACCTCTACTTATGGGAGTGATTCCATCCAATTATCAATATCCACTTGGCTCTAAGCATAAATCCAAAGAATAGGCATTTATTACTTGACTTCGTTAATCATGGAAAGGTGCCCTTGGAAAGCCAAACCATGATAGTCCATTACGATAGCTCTTACTCATTCATTCAATTCGGTGAGAAATCTATTTAACCTAAAAATCATTTCTATGTGAGAAAACCTTTTACATCATACTTTCATATGTTTATGAGAATATCCTTTCACAAGTACTTCACACTAAAGCACCCTTAAAACTTTTGCACATATTTCATAAAAAAGTGCATAAGTCTATAATATATATCATGAGATTCAAAACCCACTTTTAATCATCAATGCTGACAAAATATAGGTTAGCTATGGATTCATCATAAACCAAAACATGGGGATTACATGGGTTCATAAGGAAATCATCATATTTAATCAATTCATGGATAAGATACCATAATTCATTTTTTTAAATAAATAATAGAATGAATCCATGATAAGTAAAGAATTCTACCTTTTAAAATAATGAAATTTGGGAACTCCATGAATGAAAGATATCCATGGCTGAAAACTATCAATAGGTTGAATCCAAAAGCTAGCGTTCAATGGAGGAATAAAGAGCTTAACTTGAAAGCCTAGGTTGAATCCCTCTTCTTCTTCTTCTTTTTGTTTCTAGAGAGAGAAACATTTCAAGGGAAGATTTGGGTTTCTTTTTGTGCATTTTAAAGAATGAAATTAATTGGTTAATTTGGGGGCTGTAAAATCGTATATAGGGGTCTTAGTGAAGGCTCAAATGATGTATTATAGGAACTACTTAATTAGGAAAAAACCCAACTGCCTATAACAATGATTGTCTCTATCACCGACCCACAAACCATAGACTATGGTCTGTCTAATGGTCCGTTTGTTAGTCCATGGTTCTTGGTCATTAGAACATTGCTAGGCATCCCAACCTTGGACCACACCTACGATATATGGTCTCTTCCACAGGCTGTGGGTGGCCAGTGTGGGTTGCACCTGAAAATTTCTAGGAATTGGTTTTAGTTTCCTTTTTCTTATATAGGATGTTACAATATATACTTCTTGGGACCATTCGTCGTCGAAGGAGATTCAAACTGTTTAAAAAAGAGTAAGATAGGAACTAACAACGAACCTATAATGCAATGCATGCAGCCAAAAGAGGAACTATAGACTCCAAGCTAGGATGTTCTAAAAACATCATAAGAGGAGTGAAACAACGTATATTATCCCATTATCAATGCAATGCGCATAAATAAGGAGGAAACATCAAATCCAAGATAATCATACTCAAATGTATCATAAAGTAGTAGGAACTATATCTAACAACCCAATATGCATGGATTTTCTACATTTCTCATGTTCAAGGATGAACTACCTTCTCAAAACTAAAAGCATACTCAACACAATCTCATGGAGCTCATATGCAATTTGATGTTAAAAAGCATTATTAAAGCATGTTCATTAACTAATCTCATGAAGTTTATGGGCATCTCATATTCAATGAACAACAAAATGTTGAAATTTCAATTTCCTTCAAAACATAAGTTTTCATGATCATGCATAACATAAGGAAATAATGGGAACACATAAAAACACATTAATCCTAACACAAAGTATAACCAACAAGAACTCATTACCTCAAGCTAGGATAGGAGTACAAGCAAATAGATGAGAATATAAGGACATCATATCGGCCTCGACCTCCCAAGTAGCAACCTTAACTAACTGATTCATCCACAGTACTTTCACGGAAGCTATTTCCACGTTTCTCAACTTCTTGACCAGCTGATCTATAATCCTTACGAGATTTTTCTAATAAGAAAGACATTCATCAACTCCAAACCTTACTAGGGAAACTCCGGATGTCAAATCTCTAAATCTTTTCTTAAGCATAGATAAATGGAAAACATGATGCACTGTTTCTAACTCATTTTGCAAATCTAACTCATATGCACCCTTACCAAAACGCCTGAAAATATTATATTGTCCTACATATCACACTACTAAAAAAAGGGTGAATTAATGGGGATTTTCCTATGAATTAGTATAAATGTTTGGAGGAAACTTATTTTCCTACAAATTTTAATATTATTCCAGAGAAAAATCCTCATGTAATTCATTTTTTCCCTATAATTTTGGGGACTAATCTTCCGTTTCTTACAAAACCTCATTACACTATTTTGCTGACTTTAAGCCGTTTTGAAATTTTCCCTTATAAAATGAACATTCTCCATGGCTTCTTACTAATTTGGAACCTATTTTGGAAACTTCACCTACTTAAAACTATGGTATGGGTGATTAACACCTCCTACTATATAAGGCTTTAAATGGAACCATATCGATACTTGAGTGATGACTATTATTGTAAGTAAACTCAATCAATGGCAAATGTTCATCCCTTTTGCTGTGGAAATCGTTTACACATTTTCTTAACATATAATCCAAAGTTTGGATCTTATACTCATCTTGCCCATTAGTTTCGGAGTGAAAAGATCTCCTAAGTTTTACTTTAGTGTCTAGAACCTTTTGGAATGACTTCTATAACTGAGAAGTGAATAAGGTACTATGATAACAAAAAAAATGGAAAATGTCACTCCACGCAACCTTACCATTTCACTGAATTAAAACTTGGCATAGTCCTCTGCCAAATAGGAAACCTATAAGGAAGGAAATGAGCAGATTTAGTCATCCAATCTTTTATAGCCCAAATAGAGTCATGTTGTTAATAGGTGTGTGGCAAAGCAACTATAAATTCCATATTCAAATGTTCCCACATCCATGTAGGAATAGTAATGTCTTTTGATAAACCTCACGATTTATGATGTTCAACTATTAGTTCTTGTAAATTTTTATTAGCCAGGAATCCTACAATATCCTTGTTTATCCTATTTCACCAATAAAAGACGGTAAACCATGGTACACTTTAGTGGCTCTCAGGTGAATTGAATACCTCATACCATGGGCTTCTGTTAAATTCTGATCCCTCAAGTCATCAACATTTAAAACAACTATCTTACCCTGGAATCCAAGTACACCATACCCCACTTTGGAGAAATCCTTGACAGATTTCTTGAGCACTACTTCTTTAAATTCTATCAAAATTGGTTCAAGACATTTCTTGACTTTTATATCCGCCAGAAAAGATAATTTGGAAACATTGTGAACCATAACACCACAGTTTGTTAAGCCCATCAATTGTACACCCAATCAAGCCAATCACAAAATCTCTAAGAAACTTTTTTTTTCTTCCTCTAAAAGAGCAACACTATCAAAAAATAACCGACTAAGAGCATACTTTACAAAATTAACTTTACTTGGGTGATAAAGACACTTCTATTATAATCTTTCAATAACTTAAGCCACATTCCTTTGCGAAGATTCACATCTTTTTGATTTAACACATATTATAAACTCTTGTAGTCGTAAACACATCTTCAGGTAGTCCATATGAATAGTGTCTCGAAATTTTTAGACAAAAACGACCACCGCTGATTCAAGGCCGTGTGCTGGAAAATTCTCCTCATGGAATATTAGTTGCCTTGAGGGATAGACAATCACATTCACACTTGTAATAAGCACACAACCCAGCCCAATTCTCGAGGACTCATAATAAACAACACAAAAATATCCGTCCCGTCTTGTAAGGTCAACAATAAGACAGAGGTAAGTCGATCCTTTAACTCTTGAAAACCATTTTCAGAAGCTTCAGATCATATGAACTTAGCCTTGTTTTGAGTCAATGCCGTAAAAGAAAGGCAATTGAAGAAAACTCATCAATAAAACTTTTTTAATTAGATAAACGAAGTAAACTTCTAGTATCCGAGGGAGTTAGAGGTGTACGCAAACTATTGACCATATCCATCTTCTTAGGATCTACCTTAATACCCATACTCAAACCTTTCTTTTTCGCCTTTCTTCCAGCTTTTTCCAGATAAAGGTCTAATAGAGTTGCACAAACAATATGACTATGGAATGGTATACACCTAAACAAAAATTCACATTTGTGAAACTTCATAAAAATGTATATGTTCATAAGAACATGCAACATGATTGTGAAATGATGAATATGCTCATCCTCACCTCTTGAGTAGATCAAAATATCATTGATGAACACAATCACAAACATGTTTAGTTATTGTCTAAACACCCCATTAATCAGATCCATAAATGCCGTTGGAGTATTAATCAACCAAAATGACATTGCCTAAAATCATTATGAGCATACCGAGTTCAAAAAATCATTTTAGAATGTCATCATGTTTCATCCTCAATTGGTGATAACCTGATCAGAGATCAAACTTAGAGAAACAACTTGATCCTTGAAGTTAGTCAAATGTATAATCTATCCTTTGGAAATCATACTTCTTAATAATGGTAACCCTGATCAAATGTTGATAATTAACAAACATACAAAGATAACCATCCATCTCTTTCATTAAAAAAACTGGAGCACAACCTAGAGAAATACTATGTTGGATGAAACCCTTATCCAACAAATCTTTCAACTATTCTTTCAACTCCTTAAATTTTGCCGTAGCCATTGGCAATGAGGAATAAATATAGGTTATGTATCTTATAGAATGTCAATAATGAATTATATTTCCCTCTCGAGAGGAATACAGGGTAAATCATCTTGTAACACTTCTTAAAATTTATTAACAATAAAGACTGATTTGAGAGAACGGGTTTCAGAATCTACATCACTCACCCTAACTATATGGTAAAAGCAACCCTTTAAAATCATATTTATAGAAAAAGCTGAGCCATAAGGACATAATTTCCCCCCTTCACTCTAAGATAGGCTAATTCAGGAACTAAAACTTTATTACACCGGTTATGCTTGAATAAAAGCATAACATGAGTGCAGCCAATATAGGACCAAGATAAAATCAAAATCTAACATGTCAAGCTCTACCAAGTCAATAAGAATAACTCTATGGGTCAAGGAATTTGATACACTTTTGGTAGACCCTTTTAGGCATTATAGAATCACCAACAAGAGTAGAGATAGAAAAGGGGTAACAACATATCTGGAAGAAAATCTAACATCTTAACCACATATGGCATCACAAAAGACAAGCTAGTGCTGGGATAAAATAAATCATACACATCAAGTTAATTTATTTTCAAAATAATGGTGATGACATAAGGAAAACCCTCTTATTCACCTCGAGTGTGATGTGTATAGAAGCAATTTTTCTTAGGGGCATTACAATACAAATGTAAGGACTCTCCAAGTTAAATAGGATTGATTACATCCTGTCATAAATTTTATGAGTTAATAATTTGTTAATATAATGAGAAAAAGGTTAAAATTATTGGTTCAAATAATTTTTTAGGTCAACCGTCAAGGAACAACAAAGACATCCAAAAACTAGACATTTTTTGCTAGTGTGTTGTTAATGCATTAATGTGTCATTTTGAGTCTAAAATGATTGAAGGTGACATTAGAATCAAGATGGTTGTGTTTAGGGTAAAATTTCCTAATACGACTCCCCAAGGACCACCCTAGGGTTCCTTTAAGTGGAGTCAAACGTTTGCCAAAAATCTTCCAAGACAACCTTGACCTACTCACCTAATTGACGCCCCTGTCAAGTGGTTGACTCCCAGTAGGAAGGGGGCGTTTCTCAAAAATTAGTTGTGGGAGCCTGTTCCCCAACTTGAGTATCCTCATTCACCATTGATGGATGACCAGGATGGGCCGTCAAACCATCCATGAGGCGTGTATTATTGTCGTCAATGACCACATACAACACTGCCAAGTGTTCTTCCACTTAAGGGATGAATTTTTAAATTTACCATATGTTCTAATTAAATGGTGGACAATTATTTTACCTATTTAGTGTATTTTACTTTAGTTAAAACATTGAAGCCCTAAATTATACTTCAATCTTCAAATTAAACCCTTCCCTCTAAAAATAGATTCTCTTAAAACTCCATTGGAGGCCAATCTGAAGATCATTCTAAGGTCTTGCAACTCTTCTTGAATACTTTTCATTTAAATATTTCCATTAAAGGTTTTCCAAAGAGTTTCAACGATGAAATTTCCAAAATATCCAATCCAAACATGGGTTCATTGTCTAAGTGTTTTCAAATTTTTTTTAACGATGAATTAATTTTTGGTGAAGGTTTTCAAAATGACTTCCAATGGAATTCCTTGAAGAACCCATGATCTTTCTAAAATCACAATTTATCCTAGGAAGTAGGTTTTGTGATCCTTATTGGATGTTAATTGAGTTAACACAAGATTGTGATATATTTTTGAATGATATTTCTATCTTTAACTATTGATGATGAATTGTTGAGAATATTTCCCTGATGACCATGACTTGGAGAATAGGTATATTTACCTAATTTCTAGTCTATAGTATGAGAATTGATGTTGTGTCGTTTGATCCGCTTATGGTAGCACTGTTTACTTCTTTTCTATCAATGCATGTCATAATCATGTCTTTTACAACAATAGATGCAAGGTGGATTGTTGATTATGAGGCATATGTTTATGAAGTTGTTCCATGAAGGTTATGTATTAAATAATCAATGGTTGCATGATATTTAAAGTGTGTTGATGATGAGGAGTGTAATGTGAATAGTAATGTTAGGGATAAGATGTGGCCTACATGATCAACTATGTTAATCACTATTATGTAATTACCCCTACCTAGATGACCCCTATATGAATGTGTGATGTAATACATGTTACGATTTATCGATTTAATTGTTGAATATGTTTATCTCTCCCATGATAAAGGGTGTGTGTGTGTTCTAGTATCCCTAAAGGCTTCAAATGTCAATTTTTCATGACTTGCGAATATTGTAAATGTGTGGTTATACATCGATGTGAAGTTACCTCAATAATAATGTTATTTCTATTATGTCATTTAAAGGACAACTATACACATACAACCCATGCATAACTATAAGTATGATATGTTCAAGGTGTTGATTGAACGGATAATTCTCATATGCACCTTAACATATTATTATTCATGAAAAGTATATGGCTAGTAAATTATGAAAGTGTGTTTACTAAAGTTGTTTATGAAAGGCTTTCTCACATATTAACACACATATATGTATGAATGAATAATATTAATAATAATCTAGTAAATGTGAGTCTCTTAAAATGTTTCCTCAATTGTACTTTAAACTAGACTATGTTATGAATGTTATGATTATGTGAAAGGACATTCTCACATTATGCTAATTTTGATTAAAGAACATTCTTACACTACAACATTTTATGTCTCCAACCACCCTAGAAAAGTGTGGCCTAAACTATGAAAAAGTGTGGCCTTTGGTAAAAAGCCACACTTTTTGACTTTAAGCCACACTTTTCCAGGTGTGGCCGAAAGCAGCGAAACCTTAGAGTTTAGGCGACGCTTTACAAGCGTAGCCTTATCAGCTACGCTTAAAAGCGTAGCCAAAAGGAAAAAAGGCCACGCTTTTTACCTACGCTTAAAAGTATTGCCATATGAGCAACACTTTTAAGCGTAGCCTCAAAGTCAAAAAGGCCACACTTTGTAGCTACGCTTAGAAGTGTTGCCTTATCAGCTACACTTACAAGCGTAGCCTAAAAGAGAAAAAGCCACGCTTCTGCTGCTACGTTTATAAGTGTTGCTACACTTTGAAGCGTGGCCTTTGCTACCATATTGCCCACACTTATCAAGTGTTGCCGTTTCTATCTAATGTATGACAACACTTTGAAGTGTTGTCCTTGCTCAAGTGCATACACAATTTA
>NC_028646.1:44186117-44412171 GCF_001406875.1 Solanum pennellii | reverse complement strand
CATCTTGGTGGCTGATTTGAACGGTGGAGATCGGATTCGGAGGTCAGAAAGATCCTGTTTTAGGTCCCGAACAGAAGCTGGGTTTGGGTGGTGTTTCTTTCTATTTATCTTTTGTTGGTGTAGCTATTGTTTGTTCTCTTTTGGCACTTGTTGTGTAGCCATTAGAAGAATATTTGTAACCCTCTTATTGTTATAGTGAAGCAATTCGGATCTTGTCGATCCCGTGGTGTTTACCTTCGGTTTGAAGGGTTTTTCCACGTTAAACTTGGTGTTCTTTATTGTTAGATTTTCAGTTTCATCTTTTCGTCACAACAACTGGTATCAGAGCTAAGGTTATCTATATGGAGGGGAATATGAGCAAGATGGTATGTCTAAACGGAAGAAACTACAACATATGGAAAAGCAAGATGAAAGATCTATTGTTCGTGAAGAAGATGCATCTTCCGATTTTCTCTGCTCATAAACCCGAGAATGTGACCGATGAAAATTGGGAATTTGAGCACCAACAAGTATGTGGATATATAAGACAATGGGTTGAAGATAATGTTCGCAACCATATTGTGAATGAGACACATGCTAGAACATTGTGGGAAAAGTTGGAGACGCTTTACGCTTCAAAAACTGGCAATAACAAGTTATTCTTGTTAAAGCAATTGATGACCTTTAAATACAAGGAGGGTAGTCCTATTCTTGATCATATAAATGATTTTCAGGGTATTCTTGATCAGCTATCAGGAATGGGTGTGAATTTTGATGATGAAATACAAGGACTTTGGCTTCTTAATACTCTACCGGATTCTTGGGAAACTCTTCGTGTTTCTTTAACAAATTCTGCCACTGGTGGAAAGGTGACTATGGAATATGCAAAGAGTGGTGTGTTGAATGAAGAGGTTAGAAGAAAATCTCAAGACATATCTTCACATTCAGATGTTCTATATACAGAAGATCGGGGGAGACATAAGACAAGAGATCCGAGGAGTAGAGGTAAAAGCAGAAGCAAGTCAAAATTCAAGAATCCAAATATTATATGTTATCATTGTGGAAAGAAAGGACATATTAAAAGATTTTGTAAACAATTGAAGCAAGATCTTAAAGAAGGGAAGAAGGAAGAAAACAACGAAAATAATGTTGTTGCTGTTGTCCATGATGACCTTCTCTTCGCTTGTGATAAAGACGTCATCAATTTTGTATCTCAAGACACAAGTTGGATAGTAGATTCTGGAGCTACATCACATGTCACACCAAGAAAAGACTTCTTTTCATCTTATACTTCTGTTAACTCTGAGGTGTTAAATATGGGTAATACTGGTGAGGTTAAGGTGTTTGGTGTTGGCACTGTTTGTTTGAAAACCAATACTGGTTCAACGTTGGTCCTTCAGAATGTCAAGCATGCTCCAGACATTCCAATAAATTTGATCTCTGTAGGACAACTAGATGATGATGGCTATCATAATGACTTGTGCAATGGTCAATGGAAGCTCACCAAAGGCTCACTGATTTTAGCTCGAGGAAGAAAACATTCAAATTTATATGTGACACAAGGATCGATTCTTGGTGACTCTATAAATTTGGTGGAGAGCGAGACTTTATCAGAATTGTGGCACAAGAGGCTTAATCATATGAGCGAGAGGGGGATCACATGTTTGGCTAAGAAGAATTTGCTTGCTGGTATGAAACAAGCAAAGGTGAAAAGATGTGTTCATTGCTTAGAAGGGAAACAGAAAAGAGTTTCTTTTCACAGTCATCCTCCTTCAAGAAAGTCTGAGCTATTGGAGCTAGTACACTCAGATTTGTGTGGTCCTTTCAAAGTGAAGTCAAAAGGTGGTGCACTTTACTTTGCTACTTTCATTGATGATCATTCTCGCAAGATTTGGGTATATCCTTTGAAATCCAAAGATCAAGTGCTTGATGTGTTTAAACAGTTTCAAGCCTTATCTGAGAGACAAACGGGAAAGAAATTAAAATGTATTCGCACTGATAATGGTGGTGAGTATATTGGTCCCTTTGATAACTACTGCAAATCGCAAGGAATACGTCATCAGAAGACTCCTCCAAAGACTCCTCAATTAAATGGTTTGGCAGAGAGGATGAACAGAACTTTAGTTGAGAGAGTTAGATGTGTGCTTTCAGAGGCTAAACTTCCAAATTCTTTTTGGGCTGAAGCACTTAACACTGTTGCTTATGTTATCAATTTGTCTCCTGTTGTTGCTTTGGATGGTGACGTTCCAAACAGAGTTTGGTTTGATAAGGATGTTTCTTATGATCACTTGAAAGTGTTTGGGTGTAAAGCTTGTGTGCATGTTCCAAAAGATGAGAGGTCAAAATTGGATGTTAAAACTAAGCAATGTATCTTCATTGGTTATGGTCAAGATGAGTTTGGATATCGATTTTATGATCCAATTGATAAGAAACTCATTAGAAGTCGTGATGTTGTGTTCTTTGAAGATCAAACTATTGAAGATATTGACAAGACTGAGAAACTAGATTCTCATACTGATGAGAGCTTAGTTGATGTTGATCCAATTCCTACTATTGATACATCTTTTGCACATGAGAGAACCCAAGGTAATGATCAAGACAATGATGAGAGTGTAGAACATGTATTTGTTCCTACTGATGATGTTGTGGTTGATAATCAACCAACTCATGTTGGGATGACCGCTTCAGATGCTCCAGAAACCTCTTGTAGAAGATCTACTAGAGAGAAGCGAAGCTCAACACGTTATTCTCATGATGAGTATATTCTATTGACTAATATGGGAGAACCTGAAGGTTATGATGAAGCCATGTTAGATACTCATAGAGATAAGTGGAAAGAACTCATCGTAGACAATCATGAGTTTTGTAGAAGTGTGGCAGGCAGGAAGCCTGTCAAGAGATCCTCTACTTGAAGTCCATTTGGCCCCTTGGCTGGAGGGGGAGTTTGTTGGGCTATTGCCCATGTTCCAGCCAAAGGCCCATGGCCTAATCCTACTTGGAAAAGGATTGGAATTATTCTCCTTAATTGGTTTCCAATTCTATTAGGAAAAGGATTGGAATAGTAATCCTATTTGTAGTTGGTTTTGGCTTTATAAGGAAAAGCACAACTCTATAAATAGAGGATGGTTTTGAGAGAATAATTAATTGCTCATTGGTATTGTCTTTGAAAGACATTAGAACATAAGAGAGGTTTTTGAGAGAGCTTTCAACAAGAGAAAAAGAGAGAAAGAAAAGGATTCTTTTGCTGCAGTCTTTTCTCCGACCAGCAACGTTCAGATCGTGTTTCCCGATTAACTAACCGTTGGATCGGGCTGAAATTTGGACTGAGTGTTCCTAACATCTTGGTGGCTGATTTGAACGGTGGAGATCGGATTCGGAGGTCAGAAAGATCCTGTTTTAGGTGCCGAACAGAAGCTGGGTTTGGGTGGTGTTTCTTTCTATTTATCTTTTGTTGGTGTAGCTATTGTTTGTTCTCTTTTGGCACTTGTTGTGTAGCCATTAGAAGAATATTTGTAACCCTCTTATTGTTATAGTGAAGCAATTCGGATCTTGTCGATCCCGTGGTGTTTACCTTCGGTTTGAAGGGTTTTTCCACGTTAAACTTGGTGTTCTTTATTGTTAGATTTTCAATTTCATCTTTTCGTCACAACAGGACTAACCCTGATATACCCTCATCAGGTCCATCAAAACTTCCCTCTATCAACACAACCGTTTCCTCCAAACCCTCTTTCTCCTGCTTTGCTACAATTTCAAGACATACACTAGTAGCAGATAATAAAGGCCAATGACCCAACTTTATCCTAGTAAGATGCTCATTAACATTACTGACCCTAAACCTCAATAAATACCTAGAATCCCTGAAAAAATCCTCATCCAATACATAAGTACAAAACTCATCACTAACATTCAAGTCTGATAAAACAATTTCAGAAATATCCATATGTTTGTCCGATAACCAATTAGACCTATAAATTTCAACAAAAAATGGCACATCAACTACAAAAGACTCATCTTTTTCCGCAGTTCCAGCATCTGTTTCACCGTTTAATTTCCCCTTAGGAACTTCTCCTTCCAAAATTCCAACAGAACGATTTGGCTTAGATTTCTTCCGACCCATTGCAGTAACAAGTAAGATATACAAAGTGCAATGCGGTTAACGGATAAAAACCAATCCTTTATTCTTATTCGAACAACCAAGAACCTGTAATAATAAAGAATTGAAAAAAAAAACTACTCTACTAGTACAAGCGACAGAAGGCACTTTCATCCACACTTTAGTTCTTCAGCTAAGCTCTTTAGATTTTTAAGATTCCACACTTTAGTTCTTCGATCCACAGTTCTTAAGCTTCAGCATTTCATCCCTTTGAGAAAATCATGTTCTAGAGAAGACAATCTGCAGCTCAGATGTTGATCAGTACTTCAGTTAACCTAAGTTCTTCAGCTCAACTACGTTCTTCAGTCATCTACGTTCTTCAGCTTGTTCTCTTAGATCTTCACTTCAGCTACGTTCTTCAGCTGCTCTTTAGAAATGGATGTTTTTAGAAACTTTTAGAAGCCCTGTTCCAGGAAAGAAGAGAGAGAGAGATGTTTTTGGAAATGTTTTATTAATAATTTTTTTGGCCAATAAAATATGGGAGGGAGAGTTGAAAATGTTGGAGGGAATATAAAATTTTAGTGAAAAATTTAGGCCACACTTGTAATGTGTGGTTTTTACAATTGTAAAATATAGCACACTTTAAAAGTGTGGTCATATATGTAAATAGATGTTGCCATTTATTTCATATTATGACAACGCTTACAAAGTGTAACCAATACCATTAAAGAGTACGCTTTACAAGTCTTGCTAATATTGTCGTTGCCAAAAGTTAAAAATTTAGGCTACATTTTAAAAGTGTTCCCAAAAATATTTTAGGCAACACTTTTTAAGTGTTGCTCAGATTTGGTGTGGCCGTAGGCATAAAATGGTGTAGTGTTATCATATAGCCTACGAGTTATGTACATGTTATATGAGTTTTTAAGCCCCTAAGACTTATCTTGTAACATAAAGTTTAAGAAAGACTTAGCGGCTCTTCAAAAAGTAAATTTAGCTTAGCACCGAGTGAACATGACATTGAGAGGTTTTCCTTTACAAAGGAAGGGAGCTTCAAACTATGTTCTCTAATGAGGTGGAAACTATAATGCTAATTAGCATAAAGAGGGTTTGTTATAACAACCTAGTAGTTCCTTAACTGTGTGCCTCATAGGAACCTTAGCTTGTGGATCAACGTAGATACTATATCAATGTTTATGCTGTATCTTAACAAGAAAGACACCTTTTTTTCTGTGTGAGGGTATGACACCGGATTCTAAGTAGCTCACATGGTCTATTGCGGTTATGGTAAGTTTTCTCGAATATCAAAATGAATAAATGAAAGTAAGAAGATAAACATTAACTAAGACTATTAAAGAGATGTTACTTAGTGTAGGTAAGGGTATGAGACTTTACCTATAAATCTCACAAGTGGTTCTTTGTGTTTTTTTTAATATATATATATATATATATATATATATATATATATATATATATATGTATCTTATAAATGTCATTATGATGTGCGTATCACTTGTTATAAATGATATGCATAATACTGGTTTCACGTGATATACATTATGTTGGTCTCACTTAGCATGCATGTTCTTGACTATACTTGTTATGATGAGTGCAGGAGGCAGATGACAGTTCTTGTGACCTTTTTTTTAGTTTATTTGGTATGTGGGGTTATGGGGTTGCGCACACACATTGCACTAGTAGAGTTAGATTGGGGTTAAGGGTAAGGTCTTGTGATGTACTTATGAATTGAACAGTATATATGGAATGGTGACTATGATTTTATCTTTGTATTACTCATAGTATTGATTTATGAATTGTTCTTGAAATACGCATAAAGGATAAATGGTTTATGACTAAGATATAATTAATGCATGAGTCTTCATATGTTTTTAATGAAGTATGTTGGTCTTATGTTTAAGGTTGAATGAATATGTTATGACTTGTTGAATGTGATGTGGTTAGTATAAAGTGAATTTGTAGTAAAACTTGCTGTGAATAGTATTATGGGATGCTACTTGCACATTACACCAGTGTTACATGGGGTTGTATTAGGTGATGTTTCTTATGTGAAGGTTATGTTTATTATGTACTTATGTCCTTAAGAATGTATATGGTTGAACAATAAAGTTTGTATGGAAGTTCACCTTTGGTGACTTTAAATTGATACTTTGGTATCAATGGTGGAATGGAACACTTTTCATACACTACACTAAAGAATTACTAAGGGTTTCTTCTGTAATTAGTTAAGGTAAATAGTAGAGGTGATGTATTTTAGGCATTGGATGTGCCTTAAATGTGATAAACATCCTTAAGTGTTGTTATGAATGTTATACATGTACATAATGATTTATATGAACAATATTGTTCTTATTGTATAGAATTTTCTTGAATTTTCTCTACAATGACATGATGCATTGTTTCAAACTAAATATCCTTTTTAAAGCATGTTTTTGCATGGTTATCATACCTAGTGCATTCTTGTAGTAACACCATTCTTCTTAATCTTATTACCACAAGTGTAGAAGGTGGCGACTAAAGGAACTTTCTTATAATGAAGAGCTTGGATTACTATTCCTATGTGTGGGTATGTCATTAATGATTAAAAAACCTTTGTATTAAGTATTTCATTAAGTTCATATAATGGATTAATAATGTTTCTTTTGTATTGTAAGGTTTTCTTTCCTATTATAAAGAAAGTTGTGTCTAAGATGGAAAAAAAGACTTCGTGTCCCAAGCTTTGTATCAATGGTTTTAAATGAGCTGAGTGTTTTTATCTTGTGTTTTCAAATGAATTTTTTTTGAATTCCCCACTACTTTATGACAATGCAATGAGTGAATGCTAAGGGTTTGTATAAGACATCCGAAAGGTCGAATATGTCGTGTTACGACTAGGGGGTGCTCTCGGGTCGTAACAAACTTGATATGAAAGCATAAGGATATAAAACTGGTCTTCAGATGGTGTCTCATGATCTACTTCTAGTAGAGTCTTGTTCATTTGTATGAGTCGTGACACATCTATGATCAAGAGTCTATAGGACAATAGAAGTTTCACTTGCTTCACTACTCTTGTTTCGTGTTATAGATCTTAACTCCATAAGATCTGTCTCTTACTTCCCTTGTCCACACAATAGTCTTCTAGACATGATTCCTTGGACGGGGTGATGTAGCAAGCTTGAGGGAGAAAAATGTGAATTTTGTTTTTTATTATGGTGTTGCAACTATATGAGTATATGTGTAGGTGGATTAGGAAGATTATTATTTAATGTGAACAATGGCTATGTGTAACCTATAATATTTGGGTCATTATATTGGGAAGTTAAATTTTGGTGTAGTTTTATCATGGTAAGAGTTAGTATGGTTGAATGAATTGCTTTTTAGGATGATGAGTTACTTTATATGTATATGCAAAGATAGTAGAAAGTTATTGTATAAATTTTAGGATTTTTAGAGGATTATGGTAAATAGTGAGAGTTGAAATTTCCCTTTTGGATGATTAATGCTTCATTCTTGTCGTTGTGTTGGATTGAAGTTCTTGAGTAGGCTTACTTCTAAGAGCGGAAGATAGTGTGTTTACCTAGGAATGCAATTCTAAGGTTATGCTTGTAATGAGAGAACCCATATTTGTAGTTTGTTTGTTCCTATATGAACCTACCCTAAGGGTGGAAAATAGAAGAATGGTCTTTATTCCAAGAGTAGCGGTTGTGATTTTATCTAAGTTTGACTTGGAGGATTACTTGTATCACTTAGTTCACGGGTAGGAAAAGAGTGTAGGTGTTGACCAACATCAACGAGGTAAGTTGTCTGTTAGATTTATCTTAAGTATGGTCATTTGAGAAGAGTGCTTAGAGAATACGTAGGCGTTGTTTGTTGGAAAATTCAACCAAAAATGATGATAAAGATTAAAATGTTCTATGTGTTGACTGGAGAAATATGATATGATGAATTTTTTGGTTTAGTCATGGACATAGGTGGTTGAGATGTATAATCCAACTTTATTATTAAGAGAATCCTTTAGATGATGGACTTGGATGAATAGTGGTACTTCAGTTGTACCTATTCATGTTAAATCTGTAAACTCCTTTTTATGAGGGTAGAAGTGAAATCCTCTACGGTTTAAGATCATATTTATGTGAGGAGTATAGAAGTTTAGTCTTGACTTATTTCATCCTTGGAATTTAAGGATATGAGGTGGTAAAGAGTTGATGAAGCTCACCACAAGTGAGGATAATGTGCCTAGATTGTAAGGGTTTGAGTTCCCTTAATATTCATACATTGAGCTTCCTTGAATTTCTCCATGATCAAAATAACTTTTGGTGATGGATGTGAAAAGTTGAGTGCCTCTGAGACTCATTTAAGATTACTTGAAATCCTCACTCAGTGAGTGGAGAGAAGATTTAGTGGGGAATTGTTCCTACCTTACTATTTCATGAGGTGATGTTTAAAAGAGTTTGCATAAGTTTTATCCCAAGAGGTGATTGTTGTTCTTAGTTAGTAAGGTTTGTAAGTAAATGCTCTCATGAATATGATAATGTCACATCCGGGGAGAACCCCCTATAAATAACATGGTGTACTTGACCTTTCGGAGGTCTGATACAAGCTTATGCTTATAATTCATCGCATGGTCATATTAAATTTAGCGGAAAATTTAAAACATTTTAGCACATCATATGCTAGAAAAATACTTCATATATATATATAAAATATTTTCATACATAGTTAAAGGTTGTAGTCTATTTTTACCATCCTAGACTCAACGTCATAAGAGTAATTTAGGGACATGACCCTTAAGACATAATACATAAGTATCATATGAAAAAGCATTATAGTAAACCATAAGTTCATATAGGACATCCTTGAATCTTAAGGATTCCTTTTGCTTGTGCTTGGGAAAAACATAAAAAGTTCCTCAATCATACAGACATCCTTTAAGAATCCATAATCTACACTTTGTGCAAAGAGTTGAGAAGTACGGAGTTAGTACAAGATAGCACTAAGTATGAAAACCATGCAAAAACATACATTTAAAATGGACAATTTCTGGAAAATCATACTTCATGCCTTTTTGAGGAAATCTTCATAAAACTTCTATACAATAACATTTATATCATTCACATACATCATATAGACATATTCAAAGGCCAAATATCATATAATATCACACATAGAATTTAAGCCATATTTGGGGTCACTTTAGAGTGAGCTAGTTCGACTTTACAGGAAGCATTTTCTTTAATTAACTCTTTGACCTCCCAAGTAACCCTCTAGTGATACTTGGTGCAATGCATCACCTTAACGTCACAAGGAAACAATACATACATTCTTTACAATTCACCATATATCATCATAGAAGTATAGTGCATGATAGACAAAAATTGAGCTAACACCATAACAATATTACAATAAACTACATTAACTTGCACATATACTAACTTCATTTCACATCAAAGCATTATAAGACCTTACTCATAATCCTACTCTATGTCTACAAGTGCAATGCATATGTGAAGCCCCATAACCTCACACATACTTAGTCTACCAAGACATGCATAAAGGCATAACCATAATAATATACCTTAGATCATATTCCTAAAACCCCTTAAGGATCCACTTGCAATGTCAAGGTGAGTTCATTGCTTCCACCTATCCTAATTAACCTACTTTAGGTCATCCTAGTTAGGGTGTTAGTCATTTACTTCCATTGCACATTTTACTTTGGGGATAGTATAACCTTAACCGATAATAAGACAATGTGAGCCGAACACGGAATTTGGTGTCATCCCCTCACACCAAAAAAGGGTATTTTACTTGAAAAGGTAATACATGAGTATCATGCTTCAATATTAGGTTATATTAATTTCTAGATCCTATGTAGTAACATAGTTATGGAACTTGGAGGCATCATGGAAACAGCAACTCTATGCCCTTGAGCTATGAGGCTATCCACCTCATGAGGAATATGGTGACCTACCTTCCTCCAATTGGAAGGGACACCCCTCACTTAAAGTTCACTCGGTGCTAAGCAAAGTTCCCTTTATTAAAAGCCTTTATTACATTACTTTATAAAAGTAGGTTTTAGGAGATTTACTACCCATATGCTTAGCTTATTGGTTATAGATGGGAAGTCATTTCATGAACCCATATCATATGATAAAACTTTCACATGGACATAGCATTTGTAAGCATCTATTATTTTAGGATACTCTTGAGCACACCTTTCAAGAACCCCTCTATTGACTAGATTATCACACATGTGTGTGTTTGTGCATACATGTGAGCAAACCTTTCACATAACACCTTTAGACCACACATGTTCATACTTTACTTCATTCATGCATAAGTTTACAAGTGCAACTATATGAGATATGCTTTCATATAAACACATTTAGACACTAGGTATAATCGTACTTCATCAGACCACAAACTTCACATTATAGTATATAAGACATGTTCATAACATACTCATTCCTTCATGTCCATGTACATAAGAGACCAAACCTAGGAACTATCCTATAAAGGTACACATGTGCAATACATCGACAAAGTCCCATACAAGTAGGCCTATAGAGTCATCCTAGTTAAGGAAACACATATCACACATTCATGGACATAAACTTAGTATGCATAGTAGTAGACAATAGTGAATATCCAAATAACCTTTCATTACACACTATGATCCTATACTACTTGTAAGCATGCATGTAAAGTGAGGGTATGTATACATTGATCAATATGATCACTGTAAAGTGAGGGTATGTATACATTGATCAATATGATCACTTAATGGATATAAAAAGAAAATTGGGGCAGCCACCCTCCTAGGATCACAATCCACAACCAAACATAGACCATACAACACATACTAGCAGAAGATGAAAGCCAACTTTATATTACACTTAAGACTCCAAACTTTTGCTATTCATGCATTCATATAGAGGTACATAGGTAGGTAACATCATTACATAATGTTTTATTAATGGAATCACCTACACATAATCATTCTCGTGCTCATAACAATAGTAACATAACCTACATTCAAAACTAGAGTAGAGGAATAGGCACTTCAAGTTACACAGAAGGTAATCATAACCAACACACATTCGTAATATAATTTCCTTCTAGGCCATGATCACGTCACATATATATTTCAATAAGGTAAATAACTCCACCATAAGTGGATCATACCATACAATGCCATACAAGACTTTATCAAGTACAATAATATAGAAAAGTAGAAGGGAAAAGTCATCCTTACAAATTCATCACCCCTTTGATCACCATTGCTTAATACACCTTTTTCATCAACATTATGATATGTGTAAGTAGCTAAATATACTTTAATTATAAAGGAAACTATGCACAAGTCTCTACAAGATCATGATACAACAGGTACACTATATAATATATAGATTATAAGGTAGAGAGACATTGATCACTTATTAGTATTTCTTACTTTTATCATCGTGATCCACATTCATAATATACCAATTATACCAATCTAGAGCAGAAGCTAAATCCATAATAATCATGTCTAAATCTACATCATCTAACCTACAACTTAGATTACAACACGTACGTAACAATATCAATCCATAGACTAGAAGAAACTAGATTAATTTATGTAAATCCTTCTTTACATTGATCATACGATATTTATATCCAAAGTTATTCCATAATATCAACCTAAGGCAGTACCTACAATGATATTTGCATAATTGAATCTCATATTCATGCATAATAGAGGCATGGTTACAGTGAATACATAGAAACGTAGGCTTGACCTATTCAAATCTTCATATATTGATCAACATGGATCATTCATAAAAAAATCGTCATTAATATAATCAAATAACAATAGACATGAGCAATTCAGCCTAATAGAATAAGAATTTAACCAATAACAACACATAGTCACAATGCCCATGCAAGGGCTAAATCGAGTTTGGGAAGGAACATGGGTTCACAATGCAATTGGATATTTTTCACGTTAAAACCAATACATTATCAACAATTCATCATGATCAAGACTTTGAAAATTATTTGATAAAGAATCCATATCTAGATTAAAAGATTGAAAGTTTGATGATAAAATCTCTTTGAAAACTTTGAGATTAACTCTCTAGATGGAAGGACAACTAGAGAGGAAGGATAACTATAACATAATGTGTAAGAAAACCACTAAAATTGATGAGTAATTCATAGAAATACAATATAAAAGATGTTTTGATCTTCACCTTCAATGGAGGTTCTAGAGAGAATAATTTTTTAGGGAAAGTCTAATTTGTGTAGAAGGAATTGGGAATGGGTTGATCAAATTTTTAATAAATTTAATAAACCCAAAAAATAACCAAATAAACCTTGTTTTAAGATGTGGTGTGAATTTTTCAATCTCCCCTTTAATGAAACAGTCGCCAAACTGCTTTGAAGAGCCTTCACCAACGACCACAATCGACGCCTAGTAGGTTCATCGACGGACTTCTAGGGCTTCATCAATTCAGTCCTTGGGCTTTTCTTTGACTCAGACTAATGTATTCTATGTGCCCATTGACTTCACCACAATTGACGGTCCGTTTGTAAACAAACTGGGCATCATTTGGTTTAGTATATTGACACAGCCAATGTAGTGTCTCGACATCCCTTGGGACCTTCTTGTGGGCCCTTTAACCGGGCCCTTGGGAAGTTGTACCCGGACGTTTCCATCATAAATACAAACCTAAACAAATCAAATACCTTACACATCAGTTTCATCCAAAATAAAATACTCGCAACACATCAATACATGCAAGGCACACTCAAGACACACATAAACATCTCAGGGTCTAACTTTCGAACGTCTTTATACGTACTTGGAGGTTTGACCTCCATACTTAATGAAACTCCATAAACTGCTTATAAAAATAATTATTAATAATTTAACAACTACATTTTCTCATTATGCACACATAATCACATAAAAATACATAAGGCTCCTTAGGGGACTAGTCGTTGAACGTCTTGGTCGTCCTTTGACGTCTGACTTCCACAAGACATCAAATCACCCAAGAATATTTTAAAGCATATTGCATTAAAATGTTAACAATATAATAGGCACAAATGAGTCTATAGACACCCTAACTCATTTTGGGGATCTTACAATATCCCCCAATGGGAACATTCTTCGTCGAATGACACTTATAAAACATTAATCACACCAAGGACTTCAATGAACCATATAGAAGCTCAAAACAGTCATAACATCATCATATAGAAGTTAACGTACCATACATACAAGGAATACACTTCAAAACACTTATCACTCAATGCACCACAAGCAAGCAAACTTTTATACACTAACTCTTGAATGCATCAAATACATAGGCTCTTGTCAAGTTCATAGGAGGAACATCCTTCTCCTATTCATAACATGGTAATACCCCTATACTTTATTACGAACTCATATTTCAACCATATTTAAGTCACACTTAGACATTTTCAAAAGCACTCAAGAACAAGTAGGAACTCATACTTCAATGCATATAGATATGAGTAAGATACGTTGACAATGAATTCTTATTAGTTAAGACAAGTTCCATGAGGGTCCTTCTCCTCAACACATTTACATGTCTAATGAGTTCATACCCAAGAAAATGCACAAATGTCAGCTGTACTGTAACATGAGAATTTCTCTACTTTTAACATGACTTGCTCACGCATCCTTCCTTGTGAAGTCTAAATTGTAAGTCACACCAAGCACATTACAAGAATTAGTAAGCCATTTGTCCAAAAGTCAATTTCCAACATAACCATAACCTTCACAGTAAGCATCGTTTGAAAAAATAGTACAAATCAAACACACTCACAAAGACACTAGATAATCATGACTTCACTTTTCAAAAGTTAGCCTACAATCAAGCTTTCCATATTGTAGAAGTCATCTATATTTCAAGAAACTCAACATATATCATTTTGAGAGGCTCAATTTATCATTTTAAGTCTAAATCTTATATATAAAAAGTGACTACAAACATGTTTCTTACCTTATCTCAGTAAGTTTAAAGCACAACTAGCATATAAAAATGCACAATCAACATGAGAAAACAATGAAGTTGATCAAAAATTTCTTTCCAAGTACTTTGGAATTTTCAAAATACTATTAAGATGGTGTCAATCAAGACATACCAAACATGTATTAGGTCATGCAATTAAGACTTTAGACAAGACTTCTATCGTGAACAAGCTTACTAAGAACTTTTTATATTCAAGTTCAAGTAACAATACAAGAACAAAGTAGAAATATTTACAACCTTACTACTCACATAACCATTCCCCACTTATGGTAAAACCAATTAATAGCAGCTGAACCCTATCTTAAGAGGATCTTAACTTAACAACTTTCATTTTTAGAACCTAAAAGTGATTACAACTTTAGAAGAAATTACAGTAAGTAAACAAGGGCATTCTAAACCATATCATCTAGGCAATTTATCCCCAATCATCAAGATAGGTCGTAATACTCAACCACATAAGGTTGTCAACAATAAAATAGAAACTTAGGTCATAGAATATTAGGAAAAACATAGACTTAACCAGAGGGATTGTTCCTTTTCATTAAACCTTACTCTAAGGTGACTTCTAGGTCAATAAAACCCATATCATCACGCTATAAGGATAACATGCTACCATTGCTTCTAATACCAAGCCTATACAAAGGTTTCAATCCATATAAAACAATCATGAAGGTTCATACATATAACCAAAGACAACATTTGAACCATTTAAACATATACCTATTGCAACATGCTTTCATAGGCGATCACCAATAATTTCATGTTCAAATTATAACATTAGGCTACCATCATTCAAAACAATATAGCAATACACCATTCAAAAAGAGGCTCATTTTACCCACAACAACTTCTATCATGCTTTAACTATAGAATGACATACATTCCTTAACATAACATGCTACTTCACAAAGGTCTCATATATAGGTACAAGGGACATCATGTCCCCATATCATTACAAAATTCACCTCCACACATACTCATACAACCATAAAACAAAGATAAGCATCAAAAATCATGTTTTTTTCCTCCAGCAAAGAGATACAATCTCATCCAAGCAATTATATCTAAAAGACTACCGTACAAGAAAACATAAGGGAGAGATCTTATAGATTAAAGTTCCATGGCACGACATGAGAATAATGAAGACGGGAAACTCTATCATCTTATCACCTCTTCCTCATAGATGTGTCGTAATTCACACCGGTAATGAACACTCTACTAGATGTGCCAATATGAGACTTTTGGAACCTAAAACCACTTTCATAAACCTGATGCTCTAATACCACGTTTTTCACATCCGGGGAGAACCCTCTAAAAGTAACGTGGCGTACTTGACCTCTCGGGGGTCTTATCCAATCCAATAGTTATAATTGATCGCATTGTCATAGAAAATTGAGAGGAAAATTTAGAACTTTCTTAGAACATCATATGCTAGAACATTACTTCATATATATATATATATATATATATATACTGTATTGTTATACATAGTTGAAAACTCTAGTCTCTTTTTTCCATCTAAGACTCACCATCATAAGATTACTTTAGGGACATGACCCTTAATGCATACTGAATAGTATAAAATTAAAGAACTTTACAGTACAATATAAGTTGACATAGGACATTCTTGAATCTTAAGGATTCCTTCTACTGGAGATTAGGGAACACATATCAACCTCCTCAATCATAGAGACATCCATTAAGAATCCATAACCTACACTCTGTGTAAAATTTAGAGAATAATGGAGTTAGTACAAGAATGCACAAAGTAGGGAAACCATGTAAAAACACTCATTTAAAAGGGATATTTTCTTCAAAATCATACTTCATGCCTTTTTGAGTAAATCTTGATAAAAACCTTATGCAATAGTATTTGTATCATTCACATACTTAATATAGATATATTCAGAGGCCAAATATAGATCACACATAGAATTTAAGCCATATTTGGGGTCACTTTACAATGAGCTAGTTACAGTGAGCATTTTGTTGTTTTAACTCTTTAACCTCCTAACTAACCCTCTAGTGATATTTTGTTCAATGCATCACCTTAAGGCCACAAGGAAACCACACATATATCCTTTACAGGTCATCATATATTATCATAGAATTATAGTACATGATAGACATGTTTTAGCCAATACCTTAACAATATTACAATAACTTACATTAGCTTGCAGATAGACTAGATTCAATTCACATTAATAAATTATAAGACATTACTCATAATCCTACTCTAAGTCTACTAGTGCAATATATCTATGAAGCCCCATAGCCTCACATACACTTCGTAAATTTATCAAAAGACTAAAAGCCTTAACATTCTATAAGAATAAAATCACATCATATAGACTCTTACCATGAACATCTTCATAAAAAGTAGACAAATAATACTATTAAATGGGTAAAGATATAAACATAATCATACACCTTAGATCGCCTTCCTAGAACCCCCTAAGGAGCCACTTGTGCAATGTATAGGTGGGTTCATTACTTCTATCAATCCTAAGTAACCTCCCGTAGGTCATCTTAGTTAGGGTCTTAGTCATTTATGTCAATATGAAATTTTACTTTAGGGAAACTATAGCCTTAACCGACAATATGACCATGTGAGCCAAACATGGAATTTGGTGTTATCCTTCATACCAAAAGAGGATATCTTACTTGCCAAGGTAAGATACGAGTATCATGCTAGCATATTAGGTGATATAACTTGTTATACACTATGTGTAAACATAGTTATGGAACTGGGAGGCATCATGGAAACATTAACTCTATGCCCTTGGGCTATGAGGCTATCCATCTCATAAGGATTATGGTTACCTACCTTCCTCCAATAGGAAGGGACACCTCTCACTTCATGTACACTCGGTGCTAAGCTAACTTCCCTTATTACATTACATTATTAAACATAGGATTTAGCAGATTCACTCCTGATATACTTAGCTCATATGTTATAGATGAGAAGTAGTTTTATCAACCTATATCATATGACAAAACCTTTCACATGGACATAACATATGTAAGTATCTATATAGTTTAGGATTCTATTTAACACCCCTTTAATGAGCCCATATATTGACTAGATCATCAAACATATTTGTGTGTACATATATGTGAGAAAACCTTTCATATAACACCTTTAGACCACACATGTTCATACTTTACTTCATTCATGCATAAGTGTACAAGTGTAACTATATGAGCTATGCTTTCATATAACCATATTTAAACACTAGGCATAATCAATATAACATTCTAGAAAATGTACTTGTCTAGTGAAGAGCCTATTAGGTTTTAAGAACAGGAATTGGGATATATAGGCATCCCAACTCCCAATATTGAGTAGTTCTGGGCATGTTAGAGAATATTGGCTAAAAGGGTGTTAGCCAATTTCTATGAATTAACAAAACTTAGAATACACCTTGATGTTAAAATGCCCCAATCCAAACTTTGTTACGAAGTGTATCTGCAATGGAGATCCTAGGCTAAAATTCATAATCAATCATAATACACATTAGGTACGAGACATCCAAGTGTCAAGCCTAGATACCATAGCACATAACCATTAAAAATGATTATGTAGATTAAGAAGTGACCAAGGACATAGTTAGGATCCTTGGAAAAGGAGTGAATTTTCCATAAGTGAACGGTCAGGAAAGTGCACAACAACAGATGTGCAAAGACATGTTCAAGCACATGTAACCGGCAGAGAGACAAGCCCAACCGATTCGAATAGCGTAGTTAGAGGGCAGGCGTGTCGGATCAAACAAGGTGGGGTCGAGGTTCCTAACTAAATGTAAATCCTAAATAAATAACATAAATATATAATTAACCTAGGACTAACTAAAATAAACCAACTAGTGTCTCCGAAATCCTAATACCTAACAAGGTGGTACTAACCGAATTACTAACTAAAGAAACATACTATAACCTAACCTAGGATGGTCCAAAGGGGTTAGTTATGGTCCAAAAGACTTGGGGATACTTTATTAATTACCCTAGGTCACTTAATCAATTTAATTAGAAAATTAATTATTTAATTTAATTCCTAGTCAAAACCCGAGACCCTAAGTCAATGTTCTCCTAGTTGTAGTAAATTTAGGAGGGGCGTTTAGGTAATTTAAGTGGAGGATCTTTAGGGTAATTATTGGGACATATATATATTGATATTAGGTCAGTCTTATACCACTTTTAAACATACCAAACCAGATCAAAACGAAATTTCTCTCATCTCTCAGGAAACACTCTCTTTTCCAAACACAATTGAAGAACAAGAAAAAGCTTAAGGAAGAAGACGAAGGTTTTGAAGTTTCCAATCAGATTTGTGGATTCTTCATCTATACGATATGGGTTTTTCACTTTTGGTATTCCTTTACCCAACAGGTCCTTTTAATATATGTTTTAGAAACTTCAAATACTAGGGATTTTACTCTACAAAACGAATTTTCTTCCTAACCCTAGATTTATGATTTTAATGAAAAATAAACGTTTTCTAAGGTTAATTTCACACAAATGGTTGAGTATTTTTGATTGATAATGTTTGAATGTCGTGTGATACATTATCCTTCTCTAAGTGATGGTTTAGGATGGTATGTTTATAATATTGAATAACGTGTAAATTTTAGGATTGGAATTTAAGGTTTGAATGAACCCTTTTATGACCCGTTCCCTTCTCCTACGCTATGCATTGATCATGTACATGATTTGATGAGTTTTTATTGATTATGTTATTGACTATTTCACTAAGTTTGATTATGAATGGTGTAAGATAAATCTGGTTCTTGGAAGCAAGAGGTAAGTCTTCTAAAGTTGTGATTACTGTACAATGTTTATATTAGCCTATGAATCACGATGTTATGTTATGATAGTATGTATACTGTTTTTATGTGTATATGCTGGTCTATGAATATGTTAATTGTGAGATCATGATATGACTACGAAAATACAAGCAATGATATTCTCTTGTATGCTTTATACAAGATGACTATGTTATGTTAATCTCACAAATGAAGGGTTGCAATGAAAGAAAATTCTCATTTAATCCTACAAGAGATCATAATCATGTTTATACAGGGAGTTACCCTCCTATGACCTATGATATGTTTATGATGAAATAAAACTTAAAGGTTATTTCAAGAAAAGGGACTTAAGCTAAGAACCAATGGACTAGATATGAGACATGTCCCTTCCCTAGGGGAAAGGTAGGTTCACAATGATTCTTAGGAGATTGAGGCTTCCATGTAATGTGGAACTATGTGTCTCTAATATATCTCCTAGTTCTTGAACTATGCTTCCACCATAGGATACTAACTAGTGGATCCACCTACAAAGTTATGTCATGTTGGTTCTACTTTTGCCGGTAGACCACCTCTTTTCGGTGAAGGGAATACACCATATTCCATGTTTAGTTCACATGGTCTATGTCGGTTAATGACTATGTTTCCTTATATAAAACAAAAGATAAGTAAACGAACGTTGACTAGGGTGACTTGAGGAGTTGGCTTATTATAGGTAGCCGTATGGGACGCTACCTAGACATTGCACAAGTTGAATCTAATAGAAGTCCTAGGATATTGTTTCTTATGTAATATGATAACATGAATGATACATGTTTAAGATACATGATGTTACTCTTACATTAATGTGGGTCATTATGAAGAATAGTTATTAGGTTACATTGTTATATGAAGTGATGACTACTTATGTTATAATTTACATGAAGCAAAGATTTACTTATGGTGTCCTATCTTATCTACATGGTTGTGTGGGGTATGGGGCTTCACATAACTATTGCACTTGTCGGTTGGGGATGAGATCATTCACAATTTTTTTGTATGTTACGTTTAATGATTTATTGAATATTTTAACATGACTCTATTAAAATATGTCTTTGATTATGATCATGTTGTAAGTTGATGGAATCTTTAGTTTGTACACGTTATATGGTATGTGCATTTAATACTTTCACATCACTTAGCATGTTTTCTAATGAAACGATAAATGATTATTTATCATGAATGTCCTTATGTGTTACTTTCATATACCCATACTTAGTACATATGGCGTACTAACCCCATTACTTTACATTACTACAACTGTAGGTTCCGGCCATTAAAGTTTATGGAGGTTGATTTGAAGAAGTCTGAAACACTTTCTCCAAGTCATAGTAGGTCCTCATGTTCGGGGATTCTATCTTTCATATTCTAGCTTACGTAGTTTTTTAGTAGTTTTAAGAATACAATGTTTCCATTATGTTCTTTCGATTCTTTTTTAATAATAACTATATGGCATATTAACTATTATTGGCTAAGTTCAGATTTACACTCTTAGATGGTTTCTATATATGTGGGACAATTTTCGAACATCGTATGTTCTTATAAATCTAAAGTATGAAGTCTAGGTATACTTCATTAGTATATTAAATGTTTTTAACTTTCCTCAATATTTAGTTGTATGATTGTGATGAATGCTAAGAAGAGGCTTGTCTGCGACCTCTGAGAGGTTAACGATCCTGGTCACATCCGGGTGGTAGGATCCGGGTGTGATAATCATACTTCATCACACCACATACTTCACATTATAGCATATAAGATATGTTTATAACATACTCATGCATTCATATCTATGTACATAAGAGACCAAACCTAGGAACTATCCTATCAAGGTACACATGTGCAATGCATAGACAGTTTCCCATAATCTTTCTCATACCCATACGCCCGTCAACTCATCCTAGTAAAGAAAACACATACCACACTTTCATAGGCATAAACATAACATGCATATGAGTACAATTTTTCATTAGACAATATGATCCTATACTAGCATACATCTAGAGTGAGGGTGTGTGTAAATTGATCAGTATGATCACATAATAGCTATAAATAACACATTGGGTCAGCGACTCTCTTACGATCATAATACACAACCAAACATAGACTGCACAACACATAAAAGCATAGGATAAGCCAACATAATATTACTCTGAAGACACCTATCTTTTGTTGTTCATGCATTCACATAGGGGTACATAGGTAGGGAGAATCATTCCTTAACATTTCACTAATGGCAGCACCTACACATAACCCAAACATAATCATTCTCGTGCTCCTAACAATAGTAACATAACCTAGATTTACAATTAGAGTAGAAGACTAAACACAAGTTACACATAAGGTGATCATCACCAACACACATTCATAATATAGTTTTCATTCAAGGCCATGATAAAATCATGTATATATTGACGATGAGGTAAAAACCGCCACCATAAGTTGACCGTACCATACAATGCTATACAAGGCTTCATCAACTTAAATTATATAGAAAAGTAAAAGGGAAAAGCCATCCTTACAAATTCATCACCCCTTTGATGACCATTAATCACTAAACATTTTTTCATAAACAATATGATATAAGACCGTAGCTAATTAAACTTTATCAATTCGCAAGTCGCTACACGATAATGATACAACAAGTACACTACATCATTAATACAATATAAGGTAGAGCGACATAGATCACTTCCTATTATTTCTTACATTGATCATCTTGATCCACATTCATTACATACCAATAATACCAATATAGCGAAGTTTCTAAATCCATATTATTCAAGTCTAATAAATGCTTCGTCTAACCTAGAACTTAGATTACATCATGTACATAACATTATGTATCTATAGACTAGAAAAACCTATATCAATTTATGTCAATCCTTTTTTACTTTGATCATACGAGATTTATATACAAAATTCTTCCACAATATCAACCTAAGGCAGTAGCAGCAATGATCTTTGTGTAATCATTCTCACATTAATGCATAATATAGGCAAGGTTACATTGAACACATAGAAACATTCGATGGACCAATACAAATCTTCATATATTGATCCGCATGGATTATTCATCAACAACTCATCATCAATATACACAAATAACAGTAGGCATGAGCAATTCAACCTAATAGAATTACAATTTAGCCAATAAAAGCCAAGATCACAATGCCCATGCAAGGGCTAAATCGAGTTTGGGAAGGAAATGGGTTCACAATGCAAATGGATTGTTTTTCACGTTAAAACCAATAAATTATCATCAATACATCATGATTAAGCCTTTGAATATCTTTTTAGAAAGAACACATGGCTTGATTGAAAGATTCAAAGCTTGATCATGAAATCTCTTTTAAAACATTGAGATTAACTCTGTAGATGGAAGGATAACTAGAAATGAAGGATAACTATACCTAGATGTGTAAGAAAACCTATAAAACTTGATGAAGAATCGATAGAATTCCATGTTCCAAGATTTTCTTGAGCATCACATTCTATGGAGGTTCTGGAGAGAATATTTTTGGAGGGAATATCTAGTTTGTGTATAAGAGATTGGGAACGAATTGATCACGTTTTTGATAAATTAAATACACCCAAAAATAACCAAATAAATCTAGTAGGGTCAGGTTATGACTTGGGGTGAATTTCCCATTCACCCCTTTAATGGAACAGTTGCTAGGCAGCTTCCAACAGCCTCCACCAACGCCAACAATCGACGCCCAGTAGGTCCATCGACAAAGCGTCTATGGCTTCGTCGATTTAATCCTTGGGATGTTCTTTGGCTGAGACTAATGTATAATAAGTTTCCATACACGACATTACCATTGACTGGCAGTTTGTCAACAAATGGGCATCGTTTGGTTCAGTCGATTGACACTTCCAAGGCAGTGTCTCGACAGCCCATGGGTCCTTCTTATTTGCCCTTTTGCAGCGCCCTTGCGAAGTCGTACCCGGAAGTTTCCAATATAATTTCAAACCTTAAAAAGCCAGTGACCTTCCACATAAGTTTCACCATGAAAAATACTTGCAACACGTCCAATCATGCAAGCTACACTCAAGACACACATGAATGTCTCAAAGGCTAACTTTCGAACATCTTAGACGTTCTTGGGAGTTTGACCTCAGTACTTAATGAAAATCCAGATAAATCTTATAAAAATCTTCATATAAGGACCTAATAAGCTCATGAAACATACATAAACACAGAAAAACACATAAGGCCCCTTAGGTGACTAGTCGTTGAACGGGTTGGTCATCCCTTGACATTTGACTTCGAATGACTTTAAATCACCCAATCATACATTAAAGCACTATATTAAAATTTTAAAAAGCTTATAGGAACAAGTGATTTTCTACAAATACTTACTAATTATGAGGGTCTTATTGATATTTTGAGTGTCAACTCGAATCACATCATCACAAAAAACATGGACTAAGAACGCCACTGACTCAAGCAAAAGTTTGCACTTCAACTCTCTATCCTTGAGATTTTGAAGAAATACTTTGAGATGAATAGCATGATCCTTCTCATTCCTCGAATACATAAAATTTCATCCAAATGATAATAAATATATCAAGATATGGCTTAAACACTCCGTTCATAAGGCCCATGTTAAAGATCATTCCTTAAACCAAATGACATAACAAGAAACTCATAATGACAATAGCCTGTTAAGAATGTTGTTTTAGGGATGTCACTTTTTCATAATCTTAATTGATAATGGACTTATTGGTGGTCTATCATAGAAAATAATTGGCACCCTAAAGTTGCTTGAAATGATCATCAGTTCTTAGAAGAGGATACTAATTCTTGTTGTAACCTAATTAAACTAAAGGTAATCTACTCCCATTTTAAGAGAACTATCTTTCTTCCTCACAAATAAGACTGGGGAGTCCGTATGTGAGAAACTTGGGAGAGTGAAGCCTTATTCAAAAAGGTCTTTCAACTGCTATTTAAAATCCATCGACTGTTCTAGAGTTATTCTATATGGAATAATACAAATAAGATGAATATCAGGAACAATATATATGTTGAAATTGATTTCTCTCTCTAGAGGGACTCCAAGAAGTTCATCTTGAAACGCCTCTGGAAACTCACTTACAACTAGAACTGACTAACAAGGGATGTATCAAAATTAGAGTCATTAACTCGGACTAAGTGATAGATGCACCCCTTGGAAAATAACTTTCTCAATTTGAAGTACGAAATAAAATTACCCTTAGGCACTTCTGAACTACTCCACCACTCTAAAACTAGTTCATTAGGAATCTTAAACTTAAATACTCGAATTCTATAATCGACTAAGACATAACAAACATGAAGCTAGTCCATACCAAGAATAACATAAAAATCTACCATTTATAACTCATAAAAATTAGCCATGGTGACCTTGTGATTGATGGAAATGGTACGATCACGATAACTCCTTATATTGAAAATTCATTGCAATATAAGGAGTTACAAAGGATAGCCTCACTCTTGGATCCGGAAAAGCATAAACATTAAAATTAAATACTTGAGCATTCTATTGATAACATCTAGAGAATTCTCTTACTCTTGGAGACTAGTGATGGCATATAGAAAATTTTATCCTCCGCATGCTTCTAAAGTAGCCCCTCTAAGTGGAGCTCTGTAATACCTGTGAAATCCTACTTATACTTTTAAACAGAAATGTAATAACCCGAAGCACCCCCTAGAAGTTATGGCACTCTTGAGTCGTCACACGACGTACTTGACCTCTCGGAGGTGTTGTACTTGCCCTTAGACATCATTCATTGCATACATAAATGAAAAGTAGTGGGGAATTAAAACTTTTAAGATAAATAATATTTCAAAACATCTTTCATATAAAACATAAGAAATAAGTCTAAGTCTCAAGATCCCCATCTTAAACACACTAGTATGTTGGGACACAACCCAAACAATACGATATTGAAATACCAAGTCTATTACTATAATTTTAATGAGATAACTAAAGATAATGACGTCCTTGGATCTTGTGAGGACATACCAACACATGCTTGAATGAAAGGCTAGGATCCAAGACTCACTTCATGTACTCCTATCAAATGCCACCTACACCTTTAGAGATAGAAAAAATATATGGAATTAGTACATTATATATACTAAATATGACATAATTCATGACTAACACCAACTTTACATATATATCACGTTCCACAATATAACATCAAGAAAACTTCAAAACATACAAACATGAGACCCTCCTACCAAAGGTGATTGTAAAGTTCACTTGAGTGAGTTATGAAGTGTCCGCTCATAAAATCCCTTCACACACACCAAAAAGATCCTTTATACTACCTAAGATACGATTATTCCCATTTCATTAATTAGACTCCCTATCTAGAATGACTCTAAGACTCACCTAAGAAAGAAATGAATAGAACACCAATACACCGTCTCCAACCCTACCTAAGAAATCCTCAAAGCTACTCAGATAGATATCTTTTCATCAACATACCTTTACTTATGTCCATTAGACTATTTGAGGGGCATTCAGCAAGTAAGGGCTTTAACATAATGGTCTTGGAGAAGACCTAGAGAACTCACATACTAATATCTTTAAAGCCTGGTCGTTCAATGTCTTGACAGCGTCCCATTCCACTACCTAAACTTCATAGTACTTATCAAACACTAGCATGTATCCCACATGATGAGAATAGAAAATAATCGACATAGAAAATACTAGGTAAGCATGGAATCCGGAGTCTATCCTACTCCGATAAGGGTGTTCTACTTGTCAATTGTCAAACTAGGACGCATCCCATGTAAGCACATTGTTAAGAAATATCAAGAGTTTCTTTGTACTCTTTAAACTGGAGACACTCCCCAAGCATACTAACTCGGTGCTGGCCTTTGTTTTCATAGAATAATTCAACAAAGGAGTATTTGAAGAGGTACATTTTATTTTTCATAACAAAATCATAATACACCTTACAAAATATGATCCCCTAGGGCTGCCTACAATTGTTAAAAGGATAGCTGGATGACTTTCCTAAGAATGATTTTATTCCATCCTATCCAACAATTTGTAAGTCCACAATTCACACAACAACTATACCATTACGACTTTCAACTTCAAGGATATGATAACGTCCTAACTAGGTTGAAGGTTCAAGATAAATGACTATCCTCTCTATGCTCCAGGTAATATTTCAATCACACGCATACATACATGACAAAGGTTATTTATCCTACTAAGTCAAGAATCATATCCATAATATTCCTGTATCAAGAAAATACACATCTATTTTATACTATCACACCTAACATAGAATTCAAGAAGCGCATAGGACAACTAAGTATATTTGCAAGTAATCCTACACACTTCCATAGAAACATCACATAAATCATCATAAAGGTCATATAGTCAACTAGTTAGGGACCATTCCTTTAATTAATTTTACCTTTGGTAACATCTTGCATTAACATATAAATACCACATGAGATAATGTGGAATCCGAAGTTATCAAACTATACATCGAAAGAAGGCGGACTTGTTGCCAAGGTAGTACTAAAACATGAACATAGAACCTATGTGGATCTATTAGCTAGTATTCGTATGGGTAAACATAGTTCAAGAACATGGAGATAAAGTGGGACTCTCTTTATGCTACATGCATTATAATCAACAATCTGAAGATTACATTAGTGACCCTACATTCCCTATGTGGGAAGGGACACTCATCACTCTAATTCACTAGGTGCTAAGCTAGAGTTCCTTTTGAAATTTCTTTAATGTCTTTATTTATCATCATAGCTTAATATAGGTCAAACAATCTAATCCCTTCTATAGTCATTGCCATTAACTCATTAGGAATCACATGAGAATATCCTTTCATGGAGACCATCATATGTGATATTATCATAACATCATCATCATGTCATAATAAGGCACATAGGTTCGTCATAACCAACCTTATGTCATTTCATCTTAAGCATAATCTCACATTTACATAGTCAAGACATTTCAATTCATCATCATACCAATACCTAATTAGGCTAATCACAATTCATGCTTCAATTTAAATACAGCATCAATCACAAGCCATCATAATTGAAATAAATGTTAGTATCATAAATACTTAATCAATCTCCTTCAATATCCAACACCATGGTCTAACAATCAACCTACTAATTACATCAAACACTAGGTGTAGTAATATCAATCAATAGTAATTAACACAAGAACTAGGTCAATTGCATCATCAATATCCCAATTAACATCATTTCATAACCTAGAGATAAGGGAACCAAGGTTAATAATGAATTCATCAAGAATTACATCCAATCCCAACCATACATTACCCTAGTAAATCCATACATGAATTAGAATATATAAAATAAGTCTAATAAACAATTAATTCTTCAATTCCCATCAATTCATGACCAAGATCAATGATTTGGGGAATTAGCGATGGAGATATGATCAACATGAAATTGCATCTATTAACACAAACTAAACCACAATCTATACTCAATTAGTAATTGGAAATAACAATTCATCATCAATTTTATGTTTAGAAGAAAACCCATTAGAATTTGAAAACCCTATGGAATTGAATAATTTAAAAAACCAAATGGAGAGGACCTCATGGTAAAAAAAATTCCAAGGGTGAAGAACTCATACCTTAATGAATATTAACTCCACAAAATTGAACTGAAATCATAGTGAAATTGACCTTCTTCTTCGAGCTTCGTTTATTTTTCAATGTAAAAATTGGGGAGAAAGAAAGTAGAGAGAGATAAGAGCTTTTGGATTTGTTTGGGAACAGCGTTTTGAGTGAGTTTAAATGGCTTAAAACTGAACCTAGGTCAATATATAATCACCCCTTAATATACCCAAAAAACTCATCACTTAAATTTGTTTCTTTGTGAAGTCAAGATATCAAAAATAAGATTTTACCGAATCTGGGAAGTGGCTTCGCGTCGTGGAGCTAACATGCAATTTATTCCGCAAACATAAATTTTGGGATAGTGAGGTCTGTGTGGCTGTGCGTCGTGCAGCAGCCCACTTATTCTTGACTTTTGCAGGCTGCTTTAGCAGGCTGCCCACCCATGTTAGGGTCTTCTTCCATGATCCTTCGGATGGTCCTTGTGGCATCGTCATTGGACCTTTAGACCCTATATACTAATCTCTATCTAACCAAAGTCTTTTTACAAGTTTTAAACTTTACTCGACCCTCCTAAACGATCCACAAACATAGCAACGTCAAGTAGTTCATTTAGCCCACTTTCTGTACATCATGGACGTCCTTTGATTTCTTGGATCTAAAATTTTTGGATGAATTCAAAACATTGTTTTAGGTAATAAAACAGTATATAAGCATTAGACACTCATGTTAGGCCCTATATTAGGCCTTGACTTTTGAGAATGTTTTATTATCCCCCCCCCCCCATAGGAACATTTGTTCCTGAATAAGACTAAACGTTTAAAAAAGGAAAGGATAGACTCAAAACTAGCAGCCCAACCAACAATATACAACATCATCATGAGTTACAAATCAAACCAACATAACAATATGTCATATACACAATGACTCAAAACATCTATTTTAACACATAAGGCTAAAAGTCACAATATGAAGAATTCTTTCTCACAACAACAACAAGAGCTCGACATACTTTACATGAGTCCATAATTAAAAAGGTCAACTTACAACCATGTTAAATATTATTTTATAAAGACTCACCATGTCAAAATGCACATTATAACTCAAACAAGCAAAATTACAAAATTTCAAAGTGGAAAGCACATTTCACTGTAAGTTACTGTAACAACTTAAAAATTGCACATTTTTGCTAAACTTCACCGAAAATCAAGGCAACTTAAATTTTAGTCATTATTTTCATTATTAATAAGAACCACTAACCTTAGTTATCGAATAGATGAGGGTAACGGGACTTCATGTAGGCCTCTGCCTCCCATGTAACACCCTCAACTAGGTGATTATTTCATAACACCATTACGGAAGCCGCCTCTTTGTTGCTCACTTTCTTTACTTGCCAAACAAGGATTCGAACTAGAAATTACTCATAACAGAGGTTATCCTCTACACCAAGATCCTCAATAGGAAGAATAGTCTTGGGATCACTGATACACTTCGTAAGAATAGAAATATGGAAAACCGAATGAACCAAAGAAAATTAACTAAGCAACCTTATATAATAGGAAACATTACAAACCCTTTGCAAGATTTCATAGGGACCCACATAACGAGGACTCAACTTCCCTTTCTTACCAAATCTAACCACCAATTTCATAGGCTAAATTCTGAAATGCACCTTATAACCTTATTCAAATTCTAAGTCCCTTCTCATTTGAATGGAATAAGACTTTTACAGACTATAGGGCTTTTGCAAACAATTCCTAATAATATAAACTTTCCCCAAAGTCTTATAAATCAAATCGGGACAAAGAAGCGAAGTCTCACCTACTTCAAATAATCCAATTGGAGATTTACATCTTCTACCATACAAGGCTTTGTAAGGATCCATATATGTAGATGAATGGTAGCTATTGTTGTAACATAACTCAACCAAAGAAAAATACTTTTCCCATTTTCCCTTAAAATCAATAATGCAAGCTCTAAGAATATCCTCAATTGTTTAAATAGTACGCTCTGCCTGACCATCCGTCTGGCGATGAAAAGAGTTTCTTAATTTAACCTTGGTACCCTACCCTTCTTGGAATGATTTTAAGACGTAGGTGTTAATTTTTCACCCCAATCCGATATGATGAATAATGGAATACCATGGTGACACATAATCTCATCTATAAAGATCCTTGCATAATCATCCGCCAAATAAGTAGACTTGACGGGAATGAACTGATCCGATTGGGTCAATCTATCCACAACCACCCATATATAGTCATATTGATTTTGTGTACGAGGCAAAACTACTACAAAATCCATATTGATATCTTCCCACTTCTACGTAAGAATATGGACTTCTTGTAGTAAAACACCCATCTTTTGATGTTCCGCTTTTACTTGTTGGCCATTTGGACACTTAACAACAAATTCCCCCATGTATTTGTTTAAACCTTCCCACAAAATACTTCCCTAAGGTCATGGTATATTTTTATCAAATCTAGATGAATGGAGTAATGGGACCCATGGTCTTCCTGAAGGATCCGGTTGCTCAAATCATCTAGACTGGGAACATACAAACTTTTTTTGTAACTCAAGGCAACATCCCCTCATAAGGGGAATGATTCATTAAGCTTACCTAGAACTGATTCCTTCAACTCCATCACTGGTTGATCAAGGTGTTGTTTGGACTTCACCTAAACTACCAATGATAACTCCAAGTTATGATTGAACATAAAATCACAATTCGGAGAATCTTACAACCTCACACCCAATTTACACAACCTATGAACATATTTCACTAGGTCTCTCTTAGCTTCATCTAAGACAGACACACTACCCGTGGTCATACGACTTAGGGCATCCACAAAATTTTTGGCCTTTCTAAGGTGATAGAGAACATTCATGTCGCAATATTTCAAAAATTCCAACCAACTTCATTGTCGGAGATTTAACTTATTTTGAGAAAACAAATATTGGAGACTCTTATGACCAGTATGCACATCAACATGGACACCATACAAGTAATGCCTAAATATTTTCAAGGAAAATACAACGGCCGCTAATTCAAGATCATGAGTTTGATAGTTTCTCTAATGCACCTTAAGTTGTATAGAAGCATAGGCTTCTAACTTCACATGTTGCATAAGCACACACCCTAAACCCACTCGGATGCATAACAATACACAACGAATCCATTTGTACTCTCTAGTAAAATCAACACCGAGCGGAACTAAGCCTATATTTGAAAATTTGGAAGCTATTCTCGCACGCCTCCGATAACTCAAATTTCTTACTCTTTTAGATCCAAGTAGTCAAGGGAGATGCAATGGACGTCAAACTACCCAAAAAACCTAATTAACTGCCCTTTCTCTTATATGGACGTTGGGGGAATTCATTAATTCAGTTTTCGCTTTACAATGAACTACACAGATGACACAGTCCACCCACGACTGGCCATCAACGACCCATTTCCTAACCAATGGACCGTCCTGCTGTTCTGTGGTTTGGGATTGACACTTTTCATTGCTAGGGAATCCTCTCATAACTAAGTGTTAACCCACGCCCCTCACCAAGAGGTCGTCGATTGTCATCCGTAGGTTAGGCTGGTTGACAGCTTGGGAACTTGTGTAGGGTCCTTCCTCAAGGACCCTTTGATGGTCCTTGATGATGTTTTTCCGGACGTTTCTAACCCGAATATGTATGTATTCGAGTTTAATAACTCCCACATCATATTCATTGAAAACAAATACATAAAACTTGATGAAACATGCTAAGACACACAAAGTCGTTTCAAGGAAAACCTTTCAAATGTCGTGGACGTTCTTGGCTGTTTGAAACCTCCAAACTTCTTGAAACATGAAAACTGACTTTAAACACTATAATTTCTCATATAAAGACCTTAATAACTAATAGCACATATATAGGCACATAAAAACTCATGAGGCACATGGGTGATTTATTCGTCGAACGTCTCGGTTGTCCCTTGACTTTTACTTCCAATGCACCTAAAATCATAGACACTGCCTCGATAAAACATTATAAGCCAATTTAGGAACATATACTCTCATGACAAACATGTTAGGCTCTAGTTTCACCTAAGTCATTTTCGAGGTATTACACTCTATTAAAGTCATACAACTAGAATCTATGGTAAAATTTCACAAATTCTCATTGCCCAAAACCCTTTCAGCAAAAACCCCACAAAGAATTATCAATTAACTCAACTCATGCACAAACTCTTTCTTCAAGAACTCAAAACAACACTTCATTACAAATTTAATTTAATAACTTCTGAAGAACTCAATAATTCAACATTTTGAATGAATTAATGGAAAAAAATTACGTGATTAGTATTAGAGTAAAAAAACCAACACTATGGAAGCTTACTTACCTTGAAGGAATTGAATCCTTGATGAAAATCCTTAAATTTGAAGGATAATTGAACTTTCTCCCTTTTTCATAACATTTCCCTAGTTTCTTGCAAACTTCATAATGAATCCAAATTTACATTCAATTCATAAGGATAACATATCGTTGAATAATTAGAAAAAATCTATGAATAGTATATTGAATGCCTTCGAAGATTAGATAAAAGATATATGGAAAATGCAAGAGTTCTTTACTTGTGATGAGTCCACAAATTGGACTCATTTAGGAGTAGATTTTAATTGGAATAGTTTCCTTAAATTATTAGTTCATCTTAATATCTGATGAATACTCCCTATGATTTAGGTATTTAAAGTTTAAGGGAAAGCATTGACACTATGTCACATAAAGGAATAAAAAGGGCAGAAAATAATAAAGAAATCATGAAATCAAGTTTTGAGGATCGCCTAGTCCACTTTGTGAGTGGACAAAGTTTTGTACTTTGCCTTTTGTTCTAGTGTGCTAAGACCTAAAAGAAAGGGCCAAATCGGCAAAAAATAAGAGCATTCGGCGCATCCTCAGAAAGTTCCATGATGTAGTGCCATGTCGACCAATGAACCAAAGAATGACGATGCTAAAATCTAGTGCAGGACAATAGTAAATTACACCAAGGGGAGAATCACCGAGCTGATCAGTGATTCAAACTGACGATGTTGAATGATCTGTTGCAACATAAATCTTTAAAAACTATAACTACTAGTTATAGTTGTAGATTTAGGAGAGGAACAATTATAATAATTTTTTTCTATAATAGTAGTTTCTCATTCTTTTTCTCTCATATTGAAAGGGTTTTGAAGAGTTGAAGAAGAAAGGGGTTTCATCTCCATCAATTTAAACTTTAGTCTTTTGGATCCTTCATTCTTGGCCTATCTTAGAACATAAATCTTCATACCAATTTTAATTCAAGCATATTTAGGTATAAATATCTATCTCTTGACGTGTTTATTTAAAACCACAATTTTTTAGGTGCGATTTTGTGAATATGGGTTAGATTATTTATTGTGTATTTCTTGATGATAGTTTAATTGTACTTTTATTGTGATTTTTTTAGAAGTTGTGAATAGATATCATGAATTTGTAGTTGCATATACAAGTTCATATATGTATTTTCAGCTAGCAAGAGAGAGAAGTAAGAAAACTAAGACTACTAGATTGATGGCCGGTGGGAGTGGGTCGACATGAGTCTCAAATCTAGAGAGTGAGCCCTAGTGTCATTTCCACCAACTCATCTCTAGAGAGTGACTGGGTTAAGGCGGAGGTCGTTCTTCATGGGGAATATGGGTTTTCGAGAGCAACCCATTTGAAATGGGGTAATTTGCTCGAGAGAAGCTTATACTCCTTAATGTCTAGCCTATTCATAAATAACATACGAGTTATCTATCAAGATCATGTAAGCACTGATTTATTGTAGCTGGTATTCCATTAACATCCTAAGAATTCCCCCTCTAATCGATTTCCGGTTTTGTTAATTTTTGCTTTTTTTACTTGTGACAAACTCCATAGATAATTGACTCTTGTGTCACAACATTGTGGTTTCATGTGTTTCGAATAGATAATTACTTTAAATAAAACTATCGAGACCAATATTTTGCCTTTTTTATTAATTCTCACAAACACTCCATGTGGAAACTACCCTAACCCTTGGATTGGTTTCTAACTACGGCACGATCGTTAATACTTGCATTACAAGTTGTGTTATTGATGAATTCTGTAACAATAAAAAAGAACATGACATAATCTAGATCCTAATATGATGAACTAAACATTAAAACACTGCTTATAAGCCTAACATAATGTATTAAAACTATTTAGGAATTGTTAGAGCCAAAACATCAAAAAATGTTCATGACTTCCGGAAGAGAGTGCACTTGAACTAGAAAAACATCCTTAGGTTTCATGAAGGTTTGGAGGTGGAATATGAAGTCTAAAACAAGGATAAAGAATTTAAATTGGTAAAATAATGTATATAGAGTTAAAAAATCCATGTCTGACCCCCAAGAATCGCCCTAGGGTCCATGACGGGACCACAAACTTTGCCAAACAAGGTGCCTAAGGTAGCGCAAAAATGCACTATGGTGAAGTGTCTACACGTCACGGACTTGGTACACCAAGATACAAAATCTTTGTCTGTGGTGCGGAAATGTATATGACTCTTCTGTTTGGGAAATTAAATTAGGAAAACTTGTGGAAGCAGCTTCACGATGCGGACTTGTTCCACGACAAAAATATGAAACTTAGAATCCAAGATTGACTTCATAAAAGGGTAAACTTAAGTGAGGGGTCATTTGAATATTTCATGGGAGGCCTATATATTGATTTCAAATCACTTTTATCTCACATTCGCTCGCTCAAATCAAATCAAATCCCCAAACAAAAAACCATAAGTTCTCACCTCTCTTTACTTTCTTTCTCTATTAAACCTTCATTGAAGGGAACAAGAAAGCTTGACGAAGAACACCAATTTCTCTAGGATTTTACTTCAAATTAGTGGATTATGTCTTATTAAGGTATGATTTTTTCAGTCTTGGGATTTCTATCCTCAAGAGGCTATTTCGAAGTTTATTTTTAAACAACCCAATTCCAATGTTTTTCTTCTACAAATTGGTTTTCTTATAAACTTGAAATGAATATTGATAATGACTTATTGTTATTACCCATAGCTAAATAAGCGTATATTGTTGAATATTGATAATGACTAATTGTGATTACCCATGGCTAATTAAGTGTATATTGTTGAGTAATTGATGCTAGTTGATGCGAATTTCGTGTAGATCATGTCCTATACCTAATTTCCCCAAATCTTAGGTCATGCTTATAAACTTATGGCAATTTATTAATGTATTGATTGTTAGACTTGTTTTATCTATTCTAGTTCATTAATCGACTACCAAGGGTAATGTGTTTTTGCGATTGGATCTATTTCTTCAAGAATTCATGATGAACCCTTTCCCCTTAACCCTAGGTTATAATTCAAGTTAATTTTGATAGTGATTATACAACTCATCTAGTTCTTCTAAAAGATTGCTATTGTATGATGTTATTAAGCCTATTGATTTATGAATAGGATTGGTTGATGGTAAGACCATTGAATGAGGCTTATTTAGGTGAATTAGTAAGACCATGTGATTTTGAAATCATTTAATTCAATTGTGATGCCTTGTACATGATGATGATGGTTAATTGAAGAATTACATGTGATTATATTACGTAGGTGATGGAATAATGAATGTAATTGAAATGTCTTGACTATGTTAATAGTGATATTATGATTAAGGGTTGCAATGAAAGGAAATTTTCATGCAATTCTTAATGAACTAATGATAATGATACAGAGAGGGTTAGTCTACTATGACCTACATTAAGCTATGATTCACTAATAAAGAATTAAAGACATTTCCAAAAGGGACTTTACCTTAGTATCGAGTGAACTAATTATGAGAGAGTGTCCTTTCCCAATGTGGGAAGGTAGGCTCACAATGATTCTCATGAGATAGAGATTACAATGCCATAGTGCATAAAGAGAGTCTTAAGCATGTGTCTTAGATCTTGAACTATGGTTTCCCCATAATTATACTAGCTAGTTGATCAACCTAGATTCTATGTTAATTTTTTGGATCTACCATGGTAAGTAGACTATCTTCTCTAGGTGTAGGGTTTCATGATACTGGATTCCACATTTAGCTCATGTGGTCTATGTAGGTTAAGGCAATTGTTCATGAAAGTAAAATGAATAATTAACCGATGACAAAATTGATTAGGCTGACTTCAAGGGTCTACTAAGGATAGGTAGTCTGGGACTCTACCAAGAAATTGAATAATTTAACTATAAAGGGAGTTCTAATAGATGGTCTTAAGTATTATGATATCATGTATTATGAAATGTTGGCTTTATAGACAATAATACTCTTATATGATATTGACTATGTTAATGAATATGCTATTGGTCTAAATTTCTATACATGTGGCGATAACTACCTTTGTGGATATGTTGTACGAAAAAAAAAACATTACTTATGATCTCCTGCGTTGTTTACTTTATTATGTGGGGTTGTGGGACTTCACATGAGCATCACACTTATAGGCTTGGGATGGATTGTTAGTAAGGATTTTCTATACTATGTTGATATGAACTATTGAATAGGAAATGTTGATATGGATTTTTGTTGATGTTGTCTTTGGTTATGAACATGGCTCATGTTATTGTAATCCTTTTCTTATATATGCTCTCTTGTACGTGAATTAAGGGATGGCCAAATGACTTAGCATGTCTTTAGAGAAATGGTACTTTTCATGCATGTCTTCAAATGTTTTAAGTGCAAATATCTATACATAATACAACTGTTTGTTAGAACCCATATTTCTATGTTTTCTACAATAACGTAGGTTCCGACCATTGAGTTTTAGAAGGCACATTGAAGAAGACTTTGACTTCTCCCCATGTTTTTGGTAGGTCCTCACCATTCCGAGGATGATGCCTCTATTTAGCTACTTGATGTTGTTATAGCCTAAAGACATTTAGTTTCCTTCTCTTTCCTTTAAAGACTATTATTGTAAAATCCTATATGTGGATTTTATCATAATGAAATATGTGTTATGCCCAAATTTTATACTCATTTTAGATAGTTTAATGTGAGACAATAATAAAAACTAAATTCTTTTACGTTATATCGATGTAAAAGCGAGAAGGCTATGTAGTATTCCTATGCGAGGAGTCTAAGTAAACTCCATATATATATGTGTAGTATGAGAGAGGTCTATGTAAACCACAATAAGTAAAAGTTTTGATTTTTCAATATTTTTAATGTTTGAAATGTAATTACGAATGATAAAAGGATAATCTTAATCTTGTCCGAGGACGACAACACCTGTTACTATTATGGGGTGCTCCTTGTTTATGACAAACATGGTATCAGAGAATCAGGTTTACATAATCTTAGGTTGTATGTCTCACTCAACCAAGTCTACGTAGAGTTTTTCATGGTTGTGAACCGTGCCACACTAATGAATGAAAGGCTATTTGATGCTTAGGAATTTTTACTTTAAAGTCATGCTTTATGATTTGAAACTCTATGTTTCCTTTTTTCTTCTGATTCTTTTCTTGTGCATATAGGAGATGAATACACAAAGGGTGACTTCAAGGAGAATGGAGGAAAATTTGGCTAATGAGGGAGTTCCTGCTTAGAGAAACAAGTCCCTCCACAATACCAAGATCCAATCATTACTCCATGTATGACAATGGAGAGATGAGGTCTAATATGTGACTTTTCCTCAAGGAATGACCACCCAACCTCAAGCCATGACGACTCAAGCAAATAGGGAGCTTGGACCTCATGTTCAACAAAATGCTAGCACCACGCCTACTTGCTTGAAGAACTTCACAAGGATGAACCCTCCTATGTTCTATTGGTTGAAAGTGAATGAAGATCCCCAATACTTCATTGATTAAGTTTACAAGATTCTCTGTGCTATGGGTTTGACTTAAAACAAAAAGTTTGAGTAAGATTCCTAACAACTCAAGGACATATCTCAAACATGGTACACCCAATGGAGAGATAATAGGGCATTCATAGTGGGTCAGATCACTTGCGAGGTTTCTAGAAGAACTTTCCTTGATTGTTTCTTACCTAGGGAAAAAAGGGAGGAGAAAGTGGAAGAATTCATCAACCTTTCTCAAGAAGGTATGAGTGTGCAAGAGTACTCCTTAAAGTTAACTAAATTTTCAAAGTATTCTTCTTCGTTCGTGGCTAACAAAATAGATGAGACGAGTCACTCTTTGACGGGATTGTATGATGATTTGGTTGAAGAGTGTTGTTCATCGATGCTAAATGACACCATGAACATGTATAGGTTGATGGCTCATGCAAAAAAAGTTGAAGAGACTATACTCAAAAGAAAGAATAAGGAGTTTAATAGGGCCAAGTCTTATGAGAGAGGTACTTCCAAGGGTAGTCTTGATATTCAAGACAATCCTAGGTTCAAGGAGAGGGTTTCCAACCATGTCCGTTCAAATTTAACTAAGGAAAATAAGGATAGGGGGTCTAGCCGTATGTCCGAAAAGGCAGGAAGTGGAAATTCACCTATTAAGAAACCTACTTTTCCCAAGTGTGGTAAGAAGGGTTGGGGTGAGTGTCTAAATTAGACAAAAATTTGCTACGGCAGTGGTAAGAGTGTTCATAAGGTTAGGGATTTCCCTAATATAAATACTCAAGAGAATAGAATTTTTCAACCTCAATCTAGTTCTACTAGTTCCGAAGCTCCAAAAAAACCGCTTTTATGTTCTTCGCTCTAGGGGTGAACAAGAGGAGTCTCCTGATGTGGTCACCGGTATAACATAATACTTATAAATTGATGTTTATGCTTTAATTGATCCCGTTTCTTCGTTATCATTTGTAACTCCTCTAGTAACTAAAAAGTTTGATGTTCTACCTAAAGTTTTGATTGAACCATTTTCGGTTAAAACCCCGGTGCGAAACTCTATTGTGGCTAGAAGAGTCTTTAGGAGTTTACCTATATGTAGGACCTATAGATTTACATGGGTTGATTTGGTAGAACTTGATATGCTTGATTTTGACGTTATTTTGCGAATGGATTGGTTTGATGCTTGTGTTCACTTCACCTGATGGTACTGCATAAGTGATTAAGTTCAACTTTCCGAATTAACCCTTCGTACAGTGGCATGGGGGTAATTCAATTCCATGAGGTCGTATCATCTCTTGTTTGAAAGCTTGTAAGATAATCTCTATAGGGTGTCTTTACATTATTGTAAGAGTCAAATATCTTGAAATTGGCATTCCTTCTATTGAGTCGGTGCTCGTGGTGAAGGAATTTCTGGAAGTCGTTCGAGATGACATGGCCGGAATTCCTTCCGAATGGGAAATTGATTATGGTATTGACTTATTACCGAATACGAATACTATTTAAATTCCTCTTTATCGGATGACTCCGTCGAGTAGAAAAGTTGAAGGCTCAACCTAAATATTTACTAAATAAAGATTTCTTTCAACCTATTAATTCACCAAGGGGTGCTCTGGTGTTGTTTGTTATGAAAAAGGATGGGTCACTTAGGATGTCCATTGACTATAATCAACTCAATGAAGTCACTATTAAGAACAAGTATTCTCTCACTAGAATTGAAAATTTGTTTGATCAACTCAAAGGGGCAAGATACTATTTTCAGATTTATTTGAGATCGGGGTATCACAAACTTAGTGTGAGATGTGAGGATGTACCTAAAACAGCATTACGAACTAGGTATGTTTAGTATTAGTTCATAATAATGTCCTTTGGACTCACTATTGCCCCAACGACTTTTATGCACCTCATGAATAGGGTGTTTCAAAATTATATAGATTCGTATGTAATCTTATTCATTAAAAATATCTTTGTATATTCGTATGAGGGTTAATTCATGGTTCATTTGACAGTGGTGTTACAAGTCCTTACGAAACACCAACATTTGCAAAGTATAATAAATGAGATTTTTGGTTGAGATAGGTGGCGTTTCATGGTCAATTTATCTCAAGTGAGGGTATAGACGTCGATCCAAAGAAAGTCAAGGCGGTTAAGACTTGTCCTAGACCATTGACTCAAGTCGACATATGATGTTTTTGGGTTTAGCTGAGTACTATCAGAAGAATGCGGATGTTTTTGTGTCCATTTCTTCTTGCTTAACTACCTTGAACCAAAAGAGTGTAAAGTATTAGTGGTCAATTGATGTGAAACTTCAAAATTTTAAAAGATAGGCTTACCTCTGCTCCGGTGTTGACTTTATGGGAGGGAACCAAGGGCTTTGTATTATATTTACAACCATTCCTAGTGTGCTTGGGGTTTTTTCTTATGCAACAATGGAAGATAGTATCCTATGCCTCTAGACAACTCAAAATGCATGAGAAGAATTATCCAACTCATTATCTTGAATTAGAGGCTGTAGTATTTTCCTTGATTATATCGATACATTACTTGTATGGTGTTCGTGTGGATGTGTATACCGACCATAAGAGTCTTCAATAAGTGTTTACTCAAAAGGATTTGAATCTCTGACAAAGAAGATTGTTGGAATTATTTAAAAATTATGACATAAGTGTTTTCTACAACCCTGGCAAGGCTAATGTGGTTGAATATGCTTTGAGTCATATGACCATGGCTAGTGTGTCTCATGTAGACGAAGGGAAGAAAATCCTAGTGAAAGATGTTCATCGGTTCGCTAGATTGGGTGTTTGGTTGGATGATTCCCCTAATGGTGCTTTTATTTTTCATGATAACTCCAAGTCATCATTTGTGGTTGAGTTTAAGTCTAAGAACCATCTTAATCCGCTATTGATGGAGTTGAAGAAATCTGTACTTAGAATGTTGAACAAGTCATTATCCCATGGGGGATGGTATGCTAAGGTACCAATATAGATTATGTGTACCTGATGTTTATGATTTGAGGAATAGGGTGTTAAAGGAAGCTCTTTGTTACTGATATTCTATTCATCCAGGTGAAACGAAAATGTATCGTGATCTTATAGAGGTATATTGGTGGGATGGCTTGAAAAGGGACAGAGAGGTAATTGTATCCAAGTGTACAAATTGACATCAAGTAAAAGTCGAGCATCTAATGCCTAGTTGTTTAATCCATTAAATGGGTGTTCCTACTTGGATGTATGAAGAAATTATTATGGACTTTGTTGTTGGGTTGCCTCAATCCCAGAGGCAAAATGAATCACTTTGGGTTATAGTGGATTGATTGACAAAATATGCTCACTTTATCCACGTAAAGTATACTTATACGACCAAGGGTTATGCAAGTATCTACATTGATGAGATTATGAGACTTCACGGGATTCCTTTGTCCATCATATTGGATAGAGGTGCTCAATTGACTTCTTATTACTTTGAGGTCTTTCTTAAAAGGGTTGGGTACAGAAGTGAATCATATTACCACTTTTCATCCCCAAACGGATTGTAAAGAAAGTGTAGTATTCAAAACCGTCACATCCCACAAGTACACCCTAGAAGTTAGAGTATCCTTGCGATGTCATACGGAAAATGAGCCTTCAAGTAGTCTCATCTAAGCCTCTCATATCATTCATTAAATAATAAGAATAACTAAATAAGTAAAAATTTAAACTTTCTTCGCACATGAAGAACTCTTACATAAACAATACGCAAGCGGAAGACTTTAATTTAAAATATTAGAACTATACAACATCTCATTGAACCATCTAGACTTTAAAGTTACAACACTTGGGACTAATTCCTTACAAGACATCATAACGACTTAAGATATAAAGGAACATGTGGCTATTTTCCTCGAATCGATGAAGACTCACCAATACTTCATCTTCAACTCTTAGAAACCTATCCACCCCTTCATGGCATATCAAGATTCCATTTATCTACACTTTATAAAAAATTAAAAGAAGGGGTTAGCACATTAGATGTACTAAGTATGGAAGCAATGCAAAAACCATGAAAAAGGGACATTTAGTAATAAGCATGCTTTTCATCAATTTAGATTAAAACATCACACGATAAGAATAAGAACAACATTTAACAATTTAGAAAAACATAAGAAATCATTTAGGCAAAAAGTCACATTTTTAGCAAACATTACAGTGAAGTCACTTGACTGTTCAGTGAACTCAATTCACTGTTCCGGTGAAGTTCCTTCACTTCACTCTAAACCCCCTTTAGCATGTAATCTTCTCACTCAAAGCCATACTGAGATTCACTTAAGTCACACAAAGAGAGACTTCCTATACACCCTCTCTAGATGTGCCTACACGACCCTCAATATTACTTATAATGATTCACATACACACTTAAGAGATATCAAGATAAGACATGAGATTTTTTTACCAAGGTGACTCTAAGGTCCACTTGAGTGAGTTTTAAAGCGACCACCCATACAATCATTTACACACACATTTAGGAGATCCTATAGAAATAGAATTATTCTTATTTAACACATTAGCATAAAGGTGAAATGACGTTCTCTTTCCAAAGTCTATTGAAAGACATACTTAAGTAAATCAAGAAGATAATGTCCATAGTGACCTCTTCCAGATTACCTAAATAATACTTAACATTACCTAAGTCTTAGATCATGTCCACATAATCAACAAACTTCCCTATCTAGTCATTCTTAACACTTACCCAGGTAAAATAAGAAGTGGACATTTCTATGCCCCCTTCAAACCTTAACTAGACAACCCTTATTACTCTAGATAAGTACTACTTCATTTTAACATACTTCGTTAACTTAATTCATTATATTATTTAGTTTATTAAGAGAAATTCATAACATAAAGGACATTCAAGTAATGGTCTTTTACAAGACCTAGGGACTCCAAATAACATCTTCAAAGGCTATTGTGTAATGTCTAGATAGCATCCCATACTACCACCTAATCTGCATAGAATTTCTCAAATTCTAATAGGTACGCCACAAGATGAGCAGAGTCAATAAACAAGATATACCATCTTAGCAAATCATGGAATCCGGAGTTCTAACTTACTCCGATGAGGGTTTTCTACTTTACAAGGGTAGAACTATGACACATCCCATGTTGGCACATAGTTAGGGACTATGAAGGGCTTTTATGTACTCTTGTCTCATTCTCAAGTAGAGGTACATTGTTCTTTAGTCTTATCTAAACTACAGCTACCTCCAATCACATAATCACTTGGTTCTATTCTTTGTTCTCATAGAGTTAATTCACATTAAGGTTCATATAAATGGGTCCCATATATAGTTCATGACCCAATGACATTTAACCAACCAAAGCAAGGTCAACTACGGCATATCTCACTATGGAGACAAGACGATCATGATGAATTTCCTATGTATTAATATGATGTTGTTCCAGCAAACTAACCTTAAGTCCATCATTTCTTTACTTTGAAGGCTACCATTATTGCTTGCGTTTCAATAATCTTAACCTAACCCTTATGTGAGGATTCCACATAAATGACCTTTGAATCATCATGAAAGGTCTCACCTATATTCATTTATTCAAACTAAGACCCTGTAGGTTCCTAAGTCAAGACATCACATATTCACATGAGCATTAAGGGTCACAAGTCAACCAAAACAAGAGAACACATACTTCACCTTATCACATATTACAAGTTATTTTATAAGCACATAGGAATAACCATTATCATCTTTAAGTAATCCAACACACTACCATATAATCATCAACATAATTATTATAGACTCATATACCGAAGTAGGAACAACCATGCATCAACCCTAAGACTACACATAGAAGCATATAGTCATAGTTTGCATGATTTCTTAACATACATAACAAGAACACATACTCTAATGTTCCTTCACATAGACATAGATATATTCATATTTCACATAAAACAACTATAAAAAAACAACATAGTATTTTAAGTAGTGCCAATATGTCCATGATCATCATATTGTATAAAGTAACGTCGACAAGGCCGCGTAAATTGCAAGTAAAACACATAACACCGCCACAATAATTATACCATATAAATGACAACATAATTGAAGTCTATCTAACACCAAAATAAAGGAATTAGGGCAGCGTTCCCCACTCAATCTTACTACTTTGATTACAAGGATAAATCGTCCAATTTGATATTACAAGGCCCTTACCCAAGGCCATAACATACATCTACATATAACTATATCGATAATCAATGAAACTAGGTCAATTCATTACATACTTATCAATCTAATACTACCTAGATATAAATTTAATATGATTATTGCATTATTAGAAAGCCCATAGAAAATTACATTAGAAATCATAAGCCTTAAGTCAATATCAATTCAATAAGCTTAGCATGCAATAGATCTAAGAGTATCCGTTACTCAATAAATAAAATTGGAACAGACTATACACCATACATACATAATGTATACAAGAATCAAAAGCCCATAACAATCTATACATGAATTCATGTATATCAAAGCATAATAAATTCACCCATATTATAGTAAAATTTAGAGATTTGAGAAGAACAAGGGTTCATGGATAATTTCTTTGGAAACATCAAATAAACATCAATAACATTATATCTTAACGTTTGGAAACCATTTATGCAAGAACCCAAGACTTAATGTAGAAATTGGACTTTTTCATCTTTTTAAAATCTTTGAAAATCGTCTTTGAAATTTGCTCTAAGGTGATAGCAAGCCATAGATGAAGAACTTTCATACCTTATTTGAAGAATCCAAAGATAATTGAAGAGAAAACTCTATCTAAGACTCATCTTCAAGCTCCATCTTCCCTTTGAACTCACATAGAGGTTTTGGGATATTTTCTAAGTGTTTTGGGTTTATGATTTAAAAGAAAGAGGTCTTCCATGTTATTACAACTCATATACTTAATTTAAATACCCAAAAAGACCCTTAATAAACCTCCAATGAATTAATTTATAAGTGGGTGAAAGTGACCAATTCACCCCTTAATTGGCAACAACACTTGTGCTGGAATAGGTTGCGCGACTAGTTTCCCATGACGGGGAGTCACCACCTCAACGGGTCATCACAGGCCTCCGTCGGTGGCAACAATGGCTGGTAAAGCTTTCATTTTTTACAGAAGGCGATGTCCCTCACGAAGGGACCCTTTTACAGGGTATCACAGCCACTACTGCACGTTGACTGCTCCGTCGCCAGGGTCTGCCTGGGATATCCTACACACTTCTTTTGGGTCCTTCCTCAAGGACTTTTTTGTAGTCCTTGGGGATAAGTTTCCGGTCGTTTCCAACCCAAATACGGCTGTCTATAAGCTTAACACCTATGACATTAGTTTCATAAAAAATGAACACGTAAAACTCGATGAAACTCGCCTAGACGTACAAGGTTAACTCAAGATATATCTTTCGAACGTCATAGACGTTCTTGGTCGTTTGTCCTCCAAATTTGAACGAAACTTCACACACTCACTTTAAAGACCATGTAAAATCATTTAAGAACCATATTAGATCACTCAGCACACATAAATACATAAAACCACATATGAGGCAGTTAGGTGACTTAGTCGTGGAACGTCTTGGTCGTCCTTTGACGTTTGACTTCCAATGCACATAAACACATAGATACTGCTTCTATGCCACTTTATAGACCAAATTAAGACCTTATATCATCAATAGAAATACTTTAGGCTCTAGCTTTACCTAAATCATTTTAGGGGTCTTAAAATCTCCCCAACTTAGACAACATTCGTCCTCGAATGACACTTTTCACTCTCCGAACACTTCCAAGGGTAAGGATTCAATTAGAAACTCATAAAAAATAAAATAACACACAATAAAGAAGGACACATTAATTTCTTATAATTAAGAGAATCACAACAACACAAAACACTAGAAAACACTCTATAACTCATCATGTTATTAAACTCACATGCTTCATTCCAAACAAAAAAATCTCATTTTGTATTCAATATCATACTTATATACATCAGTTATAACCACATTAAAACATTTTTATTCCAACAAATCAATTAGTCAAATTTCAAAAAAAGTTCACAGTGAACTAGGAGTGTGCATTCTAGTTATTTAAGCAATTTTTTTTCAAAAATGCAATTTCTAGGCAAGTTATGATATAGACATGCTAATATGCAAGGTAACATCATATAAATATATTTTACAACATAATCATGGCTTCATAAAAAATTCAAGAAGTTAATGAAATTCAATTTCTACAAAACGTCAATGAAGCATGCATATCATAAGGAGAAAGTTAGGAACTCAAATACTAGAAAAGACTCCTCTACAACCAAGTTACCAAGAACTCTTTGGTTTTGGCTTGAATAAACTTATTTTGAAAGGTAAGGGCACCTCACTCCCAACAAGAATTACCCTTCACCAAATTCCCCCACTTAGAAAAAATCCATTCTAAGGTCAACATAACATTTACTATAAGGAACTCCTCCAAGGCACCTTAAACTTTACTAATAGTTTCTCACCTAACTCTATCTCATGGAGACTAAACTCTCTAAAAGATCTTACTATCTAACCACTACATCCCCCTTACTAAGAGAAGTCACCATTACTCCTTCGTATCCCATCACCTCCCTTCCTATGGTTAGGGTCTTAACAACATCAAACTATCTTAACAACTACTCCTTCACATTCTCACACTATAACATACAATTTTTTCCAACTTAACTACCCTTCAAAATGTAACCAAGCCAATCTAAGGTCAAAACCACCATATATCACACCTCATCTAAAAAGGCATATATGATCTTTTCACTCTCCCTCAACCCAACACATCATATAGTCACCCTCTAGGGACCACCATATAACGGAAGCAAGGGAAACACACCATATACAATACTCTTAGGCACAATTAGATGAATGAAGAAGTGAACATTTCCTAGAACCCAATAGCCTTCTATTTATAAAGTGGCGCACTTCACATTATAAATAAGACTCTACTAGATGTGTCTCACGATACAACTAAGACACTCCATAAGCCTTATGCTCTATTACTAATTTTTCACATCCAACAAGTACACCCTAGAAAATAGAGTATCCTTGCGATGTCACACGAAAAATAAGACTTCAACCAATCTCATCTAAGCCTCTCGTATCATTCATTGCATAATAAGCATAACTAAAATGAGTAAAAAATTAAAACATTCTTCTCACACGAAAAACTCATTCATAAACAATGCGCAAGTGGAAGACTTTCATTTAAAACATTAGAACTATACAACATCTTATTGAACCATCTAGACTTTAGAGTTTACAACACCTGAGACTAATTATGTACAAGACATAAAATAAAGACTTTCTACATAAAGGAACATTTAGCTATTGTCCTCAAATCGATGAAGCCTAACCTATGTTTCATCTTCAACCATTAGATAACTATCCACCCCTTCATGGCATATGAAGATTCCATTTCCATACACTTTAGTCAAAAAGTAAAAGAAGGGTTTGCACATTAGATGTACTAAGTATGGAAGCAATGCAAAAACCACCAAAAAGCGACATTAAGTAATAAGCATGCATTTCATGAATTTCGATTAAAACAATATACTCTAAGCATAGGTAACACATTAAACAACTTAGAAATACATAAGAAATCATATAGGCAAAAAGTCACATTTTTAGCAAACATTTCAGTGAAGTCACTTCACTGTAGAGTGAACTCAATTCACTGTTACAGTGAAGTTCATTCACTTCACTTTAAACATCCTTTAGCATGTAAACTTCTCACTCAAAGCTATCCTAAGATTCACTTAAGTCACACAAAGAGAGACTGCCGGTAGACCCTCTCTAGATGGGCCTAAACAACCCTCAAGATTACTTATAATTATTCGCATACACACTTAAGACATATTAACATCAGACCATGAGATTTTCCTACCAAGGTGACTCTAAGGTTCACTTGAGTGAGTTGTGAATAGATCGCCCATACAATCCCTTATATACACATTTAAGATATCCTATCGACTCCCTTAAATAGAATCATTCTAATTAACCCATTAGCATGTAGATGATATGGTGTTCTCCTTCCAAAGACTATCAACAGACATTCTTAAGTAAATCATGAAGATAACGTCCATAGTCACCTCTTCAAGATTACCTAAATAATCCATAAGATTACCTAAGGCTTAAACCATGTCCACAAAATAAACCAACTTCCCTAAATAGAGTAATTCTTAAGACTTATCTAGGTAAGATAAGAAGTGAACATTCCTATTCCTCCTTCACACCTTAACTAGACAACCCTTAATTACTCTAGATAAGTACTACTTCCTTTTAACATACTTCTTTCACTTAAGTCATTATATTTATTAGTTCATTAAGATACTATCATGACATAAAGGACATTCAAGTTATGGTCTTTTACAAGACATAGAGACTCTAAATAATATCATCAAAGCATATTATGCTTGGTCTAGATAGAATGTCACACCACCACCAAAACATCATAGAACTTCGCAAATGCTTATAGGTATCCCATATGATGATAATAGACAATAACCAACATAGACCATGTTAGCAAATATTAGATTTTGGAGTTCAAACCTACTCCGATGAGGGTTTTCTACTTTCCAAGGGTAGAACTATGACACATCCCATGTACGCACATGGTTAAGGACTGTGAAGGGCTTTTATGTATTCTAGTCTCACTCTCAGTAGAGGTACATTCAATAACATAATCATTTGATACTAGCCTTCGTTCTCATAGAGTAATTCATATTATGGTTCATGACACAATTAAATTCAACCAATTAAAACAAGGTCCACTAGGGCATCGACTCACTGTGGCGACCAGAAGCTCATGATGACTTTCCTAACGATTAATATGATGTCGTTACAGCAAAATAACCTTAAGTCCATCATTCCTTTACTTTGAAGTATACGATTACGACTTACATCTACAATCTTAACCTTACCCTTAAGTCAAGGTTCCACATAAATGACCTTCGTATCATCATGCAAGGTCTCACCAATATTTAGTTATTCTAAACTAAGACCCTTTAGGTTCCTAATTTGAGACATAACATATTCATATAAGCATCAAGTTAAAGACACAAGTCAACCAAAACAAGACACCCATACTTCACCTTAACACATATTACTAGTCATTCTTTAAGCAAATAGGAATAACCATTATCGTCTTTCTTTCATCCTACACACTGCCATATCATCATCAACATAACTATTATCGACTCATATAGACAAGTAGGAACAACCATTCATCAACCCTAAGACTACACATAGAAGCACATAGCCATAGTTTACATGATTTCCTAATATACATAACAAGAACACATACTCTCATATTCGTTCACATATACTCATATTTCACATAAAACAACTATACAAAACATCATAGTATTTGAAGTAGTGCAGACACGGCCATGATCATCATATTGCATAAAGTAACGCCGACAAGGCCACGTCTAATGCATGTAAAACACATAACACCGTCACTATAAGTGGACCATACCAATCACAACATATTTGAAGTCTATCTAACACAAAAATAAAGGAATAAGGTTAGCATGCCCCAGTCCATCTTACCACTTCGATTTTAAGGCTAAATCATCCAATTCGTTATTACAAGACTCTTACCCAAGGCCATAACCAAAAAATCATTACAACTATATCGATAATAAATGAAACTAGGTCAATTCATTACATACTTATCAATCTATTCCAACCTAGATATCAATTGAATATAACTATTGCATCATTAGAAAGGACATAGAAAATAACATTAGAAATCATAAGCCTTAAGTCAATATCAATTCAATAAGCTTAGCATGTAATAGATCTAAGAGTATCCATTACTCAATTAATCAAATTGGAACAGACTATAAACCAAACATGCATAATCTATACATGAATCAAAAGCCCATAACAATCTATACATGAATTCATGAATATAAAAGCATAATAAATTCACCCATATGTTAGTGGAACTTAACGATTTGAGAAGATTAAGGTTTCATGGAGAATTTCATTTGAAAACATCAATAAACATCAATAACATTATACCTTAACGTTTGGAAACCATTTATGGAGGAACCCAAGACTTAGAGTAGATATTTGACTTCATTATCTTTTTGAAATCTTTGATATTGTCTCTAAGGTGATAGCAAGCCTTAGATAAAGAACTCGCATACCTTATTTGAAGAATCCAAAGCTATTTGAAGCATAAACTCCATTGAAGACCTATCTTCAAGATCCATCTACACTTTGAACTCACATGGAGATTTTGGGATATTTTTGAAGTGTTTTGGGTTTATTATTTTGAAAAATGACGTCTTCCATGTTATTACCCCTTATATACTAAATTAAAATAACCAAAATACCCTTAATAAACAGCCACTGACTTAATTTATATGTGGGGTGAATATACCAATTCACCCCTTAATTGACAGAAGCACCTGCGTAGGAAAAGGTTGCACGACGAGTTGCCCTTGACGGGGAGTCACCACCTCGATGGGTTGTCACGGGACTGCGACAGTGGAAAAAGTAGCTGGAAAAGCACCCATTATTCACACAAGGATAAGTACCTCACGACAGGACCCTTTGACAGGGTGTCACAACCACGACCGGCCGTTGTCTTCTCCGTCGCCAGGGTCTGCAGGGACAGACTGCACACTCAATTTGGGTCCATTTTCAGGGACCCTTTGGTGGTCCTTGGGGATAATTTCCCAATCGTTTCCAACACAAATATGACTATCTATAATATTAACACCTGTCACATGAACTCATCCAAAACAAACAAGTAAAAATTGACGAAATACACTTAGACGTACAAGGTTAACTCACGACATATCTTTCGAATGTCGTGGACGTTCTTGGTCATTTGTCCTCCAAACTTCACGAAGCTAGACACAATAACTTTAAACACCGTATAAACTAATTCAATAACCATACAAGCAAATTCATAACAAATAAAAACATAAAACATTATATATGAGTCTCTTAGGTGACTAAGTCGTTGAACTTCTTGGTCGTCCCTTGATGTTTGACTTCCAATGCAATTAAACTCTTACCTACTGGTTCTATACCACATTATTGACCATATAAGGACGTTATATCAACATTAAAACCATATTAGGCTCTAGCTTTACCTAAATCATTTTTGGGGTCTTACAAAAACCTAGAAGATATGTTAAAGCCTTGTGTGATTGATTTCTAAGGGAATTGGGACAATCACCTACAATCGATTGAATTTCTTATAATAATAGCTACCATTCTAGTATTTCAATGACTCAATTTGAAGCACTATATGGTAGGATATGTAGGCCTAAGGTTGGATGGTTTGAGGTTGGAGAGTCTTCACTCTTTGGTCCCGAAATAACCTATGAAGCTTTGGAGAAGGTTCGGGTGATAAGAGATATGTTAAAAACAACATATAGTCAGAAAAATACTATTCCAATAACAGGAGAAGAGATCTTGAATTCAAGGTAGGTAATATAGTGTAACTAAATATCTCACCTATGAAAAGGGTGATGAGATTCTGTTATGTCTCTGGTTTGTGGGTCGCTATGACATTGAGCAATGCGTTTGAAAAGTTGCATATGAGTTAAAACTAGCTAGTAAACTATCTTCTGCTCATCCGGTATTCCATGTCTCCATGCTTAATAAGTGTATTGGTGATCCTGTGTACATTCTCCTAATTGAAGCATAAGGTTTGGATGAGAGTCTTTCCTGTAAAGAGGTTCCAAAGGAAATTCTAGATTGTCAAGTAAAGAAGTCGAGACAAAAAGAATTGGCTTTCGTAAAAGTCCTATGGGAAACCACCTACTTTAGGGAGCAACATGGAAGGTCGAGGCCAACTTGAAATACCGTTATCCTCATCTTTTTCCTAAATTAGGTTAGTAGTTCCTAATAATAATAAAAATGAATAACATGAATTTTGCTTGTTTTCTAAGTATGTACATAGTTTTGTAAAGTTAATATCAAAATGAGTTTTCATGAAAGAAGCTTTTTGTGTTAACTAGCACTTATGTGAAATATATGTTTTGTCTTCTTGAGAATTTTGGTATTTTGATGTTTCCTTGGGAAGAATAGAAGGGTAAATCTTTAATGACATTTTGAGCTCGTTTTAATGTTAAGAAGGTTGTTCTTCATAATGTGTTATGAAATGTTGCACTCTTATGTGTTGTCACTTGATTTATTATGTGTAATGTTATTGATATGCGTTGAATGGAGTTTTGAAGTACTTCTATGAGCTGTGAATCATTCCATACATGTTGTTGTTAGGGCTTCTAGTATTGAGAGTATCCTTTTCCCGATAAAATATTTTAGTGTCATTTGGGGACAAATGTTCCTAAGGGGGAATTATGTAACACATCGAAATTTCATGACCTAATATAGAGCCTCACATTATTAACTAAACCGTAAAACACTATTTCAAAGCCTATCTTAATCTACTAAAACTTGTTAGGAAGTGTTAGAGCAAAAATGTCAAGAAACGTTCATGACGTCCGGAAGCTAGTGCACTTGAACTAGTAAAACGTCCTTAGCTTTCGTGAATGTTTATATGGGGTTATATTAAGTCTAAAACATGTATAAAGACTTTACATAGGTAAAATAATGTATATAGGATAAAAACGCCCAAGTCTGACTCCCCAAAGATCAACCTTGGGGGTCCAGGAAGGGACCCCAAACCTAGCAAATCAATTTGCCTAAGACAGCGCAGAAATGCACTATGGTGAATTGTCTTTGCATCGCGGACATTCCAACAAAGATCCAAAATCTTGGTCTTTGACGTGGACACGTATCGGTCTCTTCAATTTTTGAAGTTAAATTAGGAAAACTTGCAACAGCAGCTCAGCGACGCGGGCTTGTTCCTAGACGAAAATCTAAAACTTAGAAACCAAGTTTAACTTCACTTAAGGTTCAACACAACTGAGGGGTATTTTGGGTATTTAGTGAGTGTCCTATATATTGTCTCATTAAATCACTCAAATTAAATCATGAAATAAAAATCCAAAGGCTCTCACCTCTCTCTACTTTCTTTATCTATTCAACCTCCATTGAAGGAACACAAAAGCTTGTAGAAGAAGACAACTTTTTCTAGGATTTCACTTGAATTTCTTGGAATAACTCTCCATATGGTATGGGTTCTTTATTCTTGGGATCTTCTTCAAGAAATCTTTTCAAAGCTTAGTCCTAAGTCACCCAATTCCTACGCTTTCTTCTACAAATGGTTTTTTTTCTATACTTGAAATTCAAGATTTATTATGACTTATTGTTATTAACCACAGATAATTAAGTGTATATATTTGATTATTTGATTCTAATTTATTAGAACTTCATGTAGATTATGTCCTTTCCCCAATTTTCCCAAATCTTGGATCCTGCTTATAAATTGGTGGGGATGAATGTATTCATTGCTAGACAAGTGTTATATATTCTTATTTATTCATGGATTGCCTAGGTTAATTATTGTTTAGATTGTATATATTTCTTGACAAAATCATGATGAATCCTTTCCCATTAACCCTAGGTTATGAATTGAAGTTAATTCAGATAGAGATGATATAATTGATCTAGATGTTGTATATATTACTATTGTATGAGTTATTAAGCGTATTGATAGATGAATATGGTTGGTTGATGGTCAGATCATTGAAGGAGTCTTATGAAGGTGAATTCTTAAGAAGTTGTGATCTTGAATCCTTAACTTTAATTTTGATGCCTTGTACTTGATGATGATGGTTAATTCAAGTATTACATGTGATTAGATTACCCATGTAATGGTAGGATAAATGTAATTGAAATGTCTTTACTAGGTGAATTGTGAGATCATGATTAAGGTTTGATGATGTAAGGTTGATTGTGAATCAATTATGTGCCTTATTATGATATGATTATATTGGGGTTAATCTCACAAATGAAGGATTACAATTAGAGGACATTGTCATGCAATTCCTAATGAGCTAATGATTATTATATACAAGGGGTTAGTCTCCTATCACCTATATTAAGCTATGATTGATTAATAAAGGTTTAAAGATATTTCGAAAAGGGACTTTAGTTTAGCAATGAGTGAGCTAGTTATGAGAGAGTGTCCCCTCCTAATATTAGAAGATAGGTTTACAATGGTTCTCATGAGATAGAGATTACAATACTATGATGCATAAATAGGTTTTAAACGTGTCTCCTACTCCTTGCATTATGTTGCCAACAAAGGAATACTAGCTAATGGATCCACCTAGACGATATGTTCATGTTTTGGATCTACATTGACAAATAGACCACCTTCTTTCGATGTAGGGTTTAATCACACAAGATTCCACATTTAGCTATAGTTGTATTTATAAGTTAAGTAAATTGTTCTCGAATGTAAAATAAATGACTAAATGAAGATGGACATTAATTAGAATGACATAAGGTATCTACTTAGGATAAGTAGGGGAATGGGACTCTACCCAGACTTTGCATAAGTTAACACTAAAAGTAGTCCTCGGAGATGGTCTTATGCAGTATGATATCATGTATTATGAAATGTTGACTTTATACAATGATACTCTTATATGATGTTGACTATGTTAATGAATATGCTATTGGTCTAAATTGCTATATGTGGTGATGACTACCTATGAGGATATGTTGTATAAAGCGAAGCATTACTTATGATCTACTACCTTGTTTACTTTATTATGTGGGGTTTTGGTACTTCACATGAGAACCACACTTGTAGGCTTGGGATGGGATTGTTGGTAAGAGTTTTGTATACTATGTTTATATTAACTATTGAATAGTAAATATTGATATGGAGTTACGTTGATGTTTTCTTTTGTTATCAACATTTCGTATGTTATTGTGATCCTTATCTTGTATGAGCTCTCTTGTATGTGCATTAATGTCTTTTCAAATGACTTAGCATGTTTTCTAAAGAAATGGTCCTTTTCATTCACGTCTTCAAATGTTTTATGTGCATATATACATAATTACAACAAGTGGATGTACTAACCCATATTTCTATGTTTTGTACAATAATGTAGGCTCCGGCCATTGAATTCTAGGAGGAGGATTGAAAAAGACTTGGACTTTTCCCAAGTGTTTGGTAGGTCCTCACCATTTCAACGATGATGCCACTATCTAGCTACGTGATGTTTTGATTGTCTAAAGAAATTTAGTTTCCTTCTCTTTACTTCGAACACTATTATTGTATAAGCCTATATATGGCTTTCAGTGCAATGAAGTATGGGCTATGCCAGAATGTTCTACTCATTTTTAGATAGTATATGTGAGACGATAGTATAGACTAAATTATTATATGTTATGCATATAACTAAGCGAGAAACATTTATAAGCTCCCTATGAGAGGAGCATAATTAAATAGTATATGTATATATGTATAGAATGCAAGAGGTCTATGTTAACCTCAATATGTATAATTTTTAATTTTTCAGCATTTTAAACCTACGAAATGCAATGAAAAATTCTAAGAGGGTGGTCTTTGTACTCTCTGAGGACAATGACGCCAGTTACACTAGGGGATGCTCCCTTGTTGTGACAACGTCAGCGCTCAAAATAGCGTCGCTGCTACTCAGTGATGTTACATGATAATTTTATATTAGTAGAATTGTTTATCTTATTAATTGTAGTTGTACGAACCTTATTTATAGATTTTTTCTTTGTTAGAACATTGCACATATGGGAACAAGAATTGTTAGACATTATGGGTACCACACGGATCATCCCCTTCTGAATCTATTGAACCTTAGGGAGAACCTCTTGCAATTCAAACAAGTGGGGGATGAGACAATTTATGAAATGCAGATAAAGTTTAAAGTTGTGCTAAAACCATGCCCATCTCATGATATGACGCATAAGGCTCTACTGAGTGCTTATGTAGGGGTCTTTGACCCAAGAATAGAGGAATAGACGATCAGCACTGCTTGGTCAGTATGTTGCACTTGACCTATGTAGTCGTAGTAAAAATCCTTAATGACATGGTCAAAGCCAATAATAAACAAGAGTGGGATGCACTAGTTACTTGGTTAAATGTTATAATTAACCGAGTCACAGAGTTAGAAGTATAAGCCATTAAAAATAACGCTCTTCTCCTTCAAAGAGTGTAAACATTGGAAGAAGCACGGAGGTGTGCAAGATAAAGAATCTTTTTCACTCATTAAAAAAGAGAGAGGCTTAGGATATGATGTTGATAGAGATGAAGGAAAATTGAAATGCTAAACAAAGCGTCAAACTCTCACTCCACGACTATTGAATTGCAGAATGCTCAAATTGGCAATTTGATATCAGGTCGTTACCCATCAATCATCGAGAACTCACCGAACTAAACCATGGCCAACTCTGAAGAGGACTTATATTTTTTGACTTGTGTGGTGACACGATGTAAATTAAGGCGTTGTTTGGGAGGCAACCTAAAACCCCTTATTATTCTTTATTTGTGTATTGGTAAAATAATAGTGTGTTATTTGTACATTTGAAGTGTGAAAAGGTGTTATAGAAAGTGTTTGGTTGCTTTAAACAGGTCTAGTCGGCAAGTCGCCAAAGAAGGTGGTGAAACCAGCCTTACCTACTGTTTGACTCAAGATATCTTCTAATTAGGATACATAACTCGACGAGCCTGAGAAATTATTTGTGAATCGATAACCATGTATACGACCCCGATTTTTATTGACATTCAAATGTCAAAAATTGATGAAAATTTTTGTAAAACTCGGCGAAGTAAATGAATGTTTGACAAAATGTCTGCTAGTTTAGCACTCAAGAGTACAGTAACACCTCTAAAATGACTTATATGAAGCTAGACCCTAACACATGTTTTATAAAGTTTTAAAGTCATAAAATGATTTATAGTGATGTTTTGAGGCATTCTCTTAATTTGGTGATTTTTTTAGGTCAAACATACAAGAACATCCATGACGTTCAAAATTTTGGCCTTGAGATGTGCTTGTATGTTTAATTTTAAGTTTGCATGATTTACCTGTGCTTTTTGGTAAATAAAGATGTGAGAGGTTCCTAATATATTTACGAGTGTATTTGAGTTGGCAACGTCCAGGCAAAACTCCCGAAGGACCAACCAAAGTATCCTTCAGATGGACCCAACTGGGGAGAAAAACTGCTAAAAACAGTCTCAAACGACTGAGGCAATTGTCAAGCCTCTGACCTAAACCACAGATCAGCATGACGGTCCGTAGGTAGGTCTACGGGGCGTATTTGAGTCATCGATTGGCACCTACAAAATTTTCGTCACGGTATTGGCCAAGCACTGGAATTTTAGGTATTTCACCTTGCTTCCTAAAAATAGTTTGGCCTTTTTCATGAGGGTGTTATGGGTATTTTAAGTAGTTTTATAAGTGTAGAACCACTAATCAAGTCATTATTCGAAAATTAATCCCCAAACACAAAGAAGAACTCTCTAGAACACCATTGAAGTTTAAAGGAAAATTGGAGCTTCGATCTTGATTCCTCCATAAACATTCTCTCAATTTCCTGTATTAGCATAAATTAAGGTATGGTTTTCATCCTTGAATCTCTTTTCTTCAATGAGCCAATGGGTAAATTGATTACTAAGATCTTTTCAAAAGATTAATTGTCCTATTTTGTAATCTACCTATGGATTCTTACATAAAACATTTTGAATCAATGTGTTATGATTGAATTGATGTTCACTTCATGATTTTATACTAAGAACTCCGTGAACCCTTGCAAATCATGAATTCCTTATCTTGGCTATTCTATGGGTGATTTGATCATGTCTCCAATGTATTGATTTCTTATTTAGTTTGAGTTATACTATTGAATTATTTAACAAGCATGTTAGAATTGTATGTAGGATATCTTAAATTGATGAATAAATATTGCATTATCTTGAATCACTGTAAATTTTGATTATTGAATTGAATTAATGATCATGACGATTGGTAGGAGCCTTTGTGTTTTGGATTGGTTGATATGGTTATGGATTGGAGTTGTTGAGATTGGAATTGTGGTATTTTAACCTAACATTCCCTCTATTGTGTAGTACTGGTATTTTAATGATGATGTTCGGCATGTTCCACTTGTGCTAGTAGTGCTTATGTGCTATACTTGTGAAGAATGAAGCTGTCACGATCGGAGTCTAGAACCAGATGAGACCGGCGCCGTTGACCTCTCAGAGGTCACAGACAAGCCTACTTATGTCATTCTTAATTCGTCTAGTTTAATTTTAGCAGAAAGTTTGAAACTTTTTGTTTCTTACATGCTAACTAAAGATTCTACTACATGCATAATTGTTCACCATCAACAATCTAACATTAAGATCATCAAATGAAAGAAACAGTTTATTATAACGATAAAGATGTACTTGCCAAAATGGCACCAATACAATTTCTGAACAATAATAGGAAAAAAAACCTAGTGGAAAATTATCCACTAGCTGAAACCTACAACTAAGATAAAATGTAAATGGGCAAGAATACTTGAAAGCATGAGGGCCTACCAAGTCCGGATAAATGCTCAATATCCAGATAACTACAGCGTTTATTCTGTAGCTCTAGCGTCCACCTGTGCCTGCACCTAAAATTTTAGATTTGTATAGGGTTAGTACACACTTGTACTAAGTATGGTTACATGAAAGCAAACACCAAGGACATGCATAAGTAAGAATAACTCTTTCCTACCAACATGATTATAGAAGGACGAGTCAGTGGACATGCCAAATTGAGATTAGGAATGTGAGTGAACTTTCCAAATTTGGATTAGGAAAGTTTATAATCATTCCAAATTTTGATTAGGAAAGTTGATGATCTTTGAAAATTTGGATTAGGAAAGTTATGCCATAAAAGTAAGATGCATCATCATACTTAACATTTTGCACACAGCACACAACAGCATAGACATAACACATATCGTAATTCCGGTAACACATAACGTTGTTCATATCATTCAATCTTATGCCATTAAGACATTAACACTTCCTAGAAATGAGGGCTCAACATATGGTACCTCAACTAGGGAGTCTTCTTTAGCAAACACAGACTATTCTTCATTCGTTCATACGTACTTCATTTAATTTTATTCATGGGCAAGTGTAAACACCAGTTATACCTACGATGTAGTTTAATACTTTCATCAGGTTCGTTGTTCAATGACCAAGAATGACCTAATGTCATTACTTGAATTTAACTCACCTCTTGGTTATCCTATCCTAACAATTTTGGTATCATTCATTTCATTATGTGCATCATTTGAGGTTGGCCTCATTGATTCATTGGGAACTTTAACTTTAATATACGTAAATTGTGTGAGCATCATGAAATCCAGTGTAATGAAACCCCACACCGAAAATAGGTCAAATCACCTACCAAAGTGACCCAAAATATGCAGCGTACATGGAAATTAAACCCCGACCGATCCCTATATTTGCAGTATAGGTTCGAAGACTAGGTGCTATCAGGAGATCTATACCCAAATGTTGGACACTCTAATCTCATGAGAGTTACGTGAACTTATACCTTTCCCGAAAGAAGAATCACCGCTCATAGCTAGTCTATCGGTGCTGAGTATAATGTTTCATTACATTCAACTCTTACATCATGAAAGTTGGCTTCTAGTATAAGGAAATCATAGCTCAATAGATGATTTCTCATCTTATCATTAGTGTTAAGTGTGTTAATCTCAATACTTTCATTAGAGTGTTTATAGAGACTGGTCTCTTCATTAACTTTAACCTCTCATAGGTGAGTACGTTTTGGTAACAGTTACTTAGGATCATCGTAGATTGCTCTCATCTTTTACATTATCCTCATATCATGTTGTCACCATATTACTTAAAATTATCACATTTTCTCTTCATAATTACTTACCCCATTTTATGTAAATGTTCATTTCATCGTATGCCAATGCACTTAACCATTTAGTGTGTTTTAAACTCTTACTTAACCCTTCTACGGTTTCATCATTTCACTGTTCATTTCATCATTTGTTTGTTCATTTCATACCTTCATTGTTCATTCCATTATGTGCCAATGCACTTGGTTATTTAGTGTGTCATACCCTCCTACTTAAGGCCATTTAGAGTGTTTTACCCTCTTACTTAACCCTTCTAGGGCTACATCATTTCATTACATACATCTTAGGTTCATTTATTTTTAATGCTAGACTTATGGTTCTATACATACAAGCCATGAGGATTCAATCATCGTTTGTTTAAGTGATTCATATCTTCCTAAGATTTTGTAGTACAAGACTTATGCAACTTGTATGTATGCCAAGATCTAGATTTCAATCTAAGCATTATTCTTTAATATTTAATTCACGTATGAATTATGTATCAATAAGGAATTTGGGCAAGGGAACCCCGTTTAAAATCCCTTGGAGAACAATTTACATTTTTCTTTTTATTTAATTCTTGTCTACGTGACATTGGGACCCTAGATCGAGCCCCAACATCACCATTTCATTTTTAGTTCTATCCTTTGAAAATTCTCTTTCTTTACTAAGGGGTTGAAGGATAAAACCCCCACCGACCCTTTTTTTTTTAACTATTTCTCTTTCTCTATTTCGAGTTGACAATGAGGTTGTGGGATCAAACCCCTACAGCCTCTCTTTATTTTTCTTTAATTATCCGCCTCAAATCTACCTAAGAGGTCCTGGGTTCGATTTCCACACGCGTCCCCCTTTATTTTTATTTTATTCTCCTACTTAAAAACTGCCTAAAAGTTCGTGGGTTCAATTCCCACAAGCCTCCCCCTTTATTTTTCTTTTATTTACCTTTTTAATCTGCCTAAGAGGTCGTGGTTTCGATTCCCACACGCCTCCCCCTGTAGTTTTCTTTAATTCTCTTCCTTAATCTGCCTAAGAGGTCATTGGTTCGATTCCCATACGCCTCCCCCTTTATTTTTGTTTTATTCTCCTCCTTAAATCTTATTGAGAGGTGGTGGGTTCAAATCCCACTCCCCTCATTTCTTTTTTTTTTCTTTTATGTTACATTTTCCAACCAATACCATTGTTCGAATCCCCTTCACCACATTTCTTTTTACTTCTTTTTTTTCATGATTTTTAACATGGTGTTGCCACGAGTTCAATCCTCCATGACCTCACTTGTTTTAATTAATTTTTACAGCATTTTGAACCATCTTTGCTGACTGAAATTCATCACTAGAAGATGGAAATTTTCTTTTAATTTTTCAGCATCCTTTCATCAAGTTACACCTTAGTTCTTAGGGGAATTTCGTAGTGTATTTAGTATGTTTTAGTTGCATTTTCATGAATTTGCTTAGACAAGAGAATGTCCTCAAATAATCCACATTAAACTCATATGAACATCACATTTACATCAACATGTGTACATGAAATATAAAGAGCTATCAAGCCATTTCAAGTCCTAAACCATGAACAATAGCCACGGTAACACACACATACACACGTAATTATATTTTTGGAAACATAAACATAAGTCAAATAATTCCAAACATACCAATAAACACATAGTCATCACGAAAACACGTTTCATCCCTCGTTTTTCTACCAGCAAACATAATCAATCTATGATTCAATGGAAGCTAGTGACAGGGACTTGCAACGAGGAACAATCCTAGTTTTTGGAATAGATTCATTTGAACCTTAGGGGGTCACTTGGGAAAGGGACCAAGAGGGAAGAGTAATCATACCTTTTTTACGTTAAAATATTTACTTTCTTCCCAAAAAATTCACCAAATAACACGTCTAACCCTCCTCAATATCAACTCCACTCAAATGACAACCTCCCTTATCCTAGTGTGCCAGTAATGTTTGTTATCTTGTGATTTCGTGTGAGTTATTCAACGGTGAAGAATATGGTTTATTTTCTGTTTTTGTATCTTATTTTTTCAGAGAAAAAACGTGAGAAAGAATAAGACATATTGAGCGTGAGAGTTGAGAGATAAGTTGTAGGAGGCTTAGGAGTATAGTTTAGGACTTAGCCAATAATTTTTTTTATTTAATAACAATCTTATTTTTATTTTAGTTTAAATCATATAATAAATAATAATTATAAATTTATTAAATTAATTCAATAGATTCTATAAAAGATTACTTTAATTCATTGCTTCCACCTAGGTTCGAACCCGGGTGGAGAAAGACTTCACTTCAAGAGCCAAATTTCGGCCATATCTCCCCAAAATAACCCTCCACGTTATTAATTTAATAATTAATTATATATTTAGGGTAATATTGATACTACCCTTATCCTGGAAAAAGATCGTTTTACCCCTACACCCTCCAAACCTAAGATTTTTACTTTTTAAGTACGATAAAGACTCCTTCAAGTAAATCTTCGTATTCGAGAGCCCTATATGGTTGGACCTAACCTTTTAGAGCTCAAGTAACTTCCCAGTTAGTTGGCTTGGATGTAGCAAGGGGTTCGTGGTTTGTTTCTATGCGCATGAAGAATGTGAATATGTATCTTGACTTAGTTGACTATGGTACATTTTAATGGAATGTATATGTATGATGGAATATGATCTTGAATATAAGTAAGAAGGTCTTTTATGTGGAACCTTCTAGAAAGGAGGTTATGACATCCTTGAAGTTGTAAGACGTAATGGTATCCTTCTTGTGTGAATGATGGACTTAAGGGTTATTTGCTGGAACGACATGGACTCATTCTTAGGAAAGTTATTAAGCTATCTTAGTAACCATTGTAAGGCAGCCTTAGTGGACCCTCTTTGGTAAAGTGTATTATGATTTTGGCTATAACTAAGATATAGTGCCTCTTCGTATTCTCCTTTAATGAATTATTCTATGAGAACAAAGGATAGCATTGAGTGATTATACAAAGGAAGTATCTGTAGTTCAGATGAGACTGGAGTACAAAGAAACCCTTGATATTCCTTAACCATGTGTCAACATGTGTGGTGTCCTAGTTATACCATTAGCAAGTACAACACCCTCAATAGGAGTAGGTTTTGACTCCATATTACATGCCTAGATACTATGGTCAATGTCTTTTATTGTCTATTCTCATCATGTGGGATACATACTAGTATTGGAGAAGTACTGCAAAGTTTAGGTAGTCGAAGGGGACTCTATCTAGACATTGATCTAGTAGGATTTGAAGATTTTAGTACGTAGGTTCCCTATCTCTTCTCCAAGACCATTATTTGAGTGTACTTAATTGTTGAATATCTCCTAAAAGGCTTGATGAACATAGTGACTTAAGTTAAATGTATGTTAATGAAAAGGTACTTATCTACAACAACTTTTAGGATTTATTAGGTAGGCTTGGAGAGGGTGTATGGGTGGTCTCTTCATGTCTTACTTAGGTGAGTCTTAGAGTAATTCTAGGTAGGGAGTTAATGTTCTGCAATGGGAATAATCTTATCTTTGGTAGTCTAAAGGATAACTTTAGTGCGTGTGAATTGGTTACATGGGAGGTCGCTTCATAACTCACACAATTGAGCCTTAGAATAACCTTTTGTAGGAAGGTCTCATGTTTATGTAATTTGAAGTGATCTTGATGCTATTTTGTGTAATGTGACTATATGTGTTTCTGTTGACTTAGAAGTGACTGATATACCTATCTTAAAGGTTTTCTACAAAAAGAGCATGTTTTATACAAATGTCCTTTTAGCATGATTTTACTCGCTTGTCACCATACTTAGTATATTCTAATGCATTACTCCCATATATTTTGTCTATCTCTAAAGGTGTAGGTGGCATTTCAATGAAGTATTTTGAAAAAAGAAGCTTTGATTAGTGTTCATTCAAGGAAAGTTGGGGTATATCCTCGATAGATCTGAGGACTATGTTTAGTTTTATTTGTTAAAGGAATTGTAATAGAGTTAGATATTTTGTATATGTTGATCTGTGTGTTGTGTTCTAAGATATTACTACTAAGATGGTGACTTTGAGACTTAGACTTTCGTTATGATTTTCTATAAAGGGATGTTTTGAAGTATATCTATTTATGCGAAAAGTTTTAGTTTTACACTACTTTTTCATACATGTATGTAATGAATGATGTCACAGAGATTGTACAAGACCTCCAAGAGGTCAAGTATGTCATGCCACGATTCGAGAATACCATATCTTCTAGGGTATACTGTAGGGTTGTGAAAACTACAATTGGTGAACATGCATGAACTGGATGGTTTTTGAGCCAAAGGTTTAAGTTCTAAAATTTTTCACTTTTACACGTTCTTCTTCAACTTCACCATTGCACACTTATTTCCATATATTCTCTTATTAACTAATTTTTTAGTTATTCATTTGTGCTGGAAACATGTAATAAAGTGTAAATTCATTAGAAAAAAAGGGTGAATGTAAAGCATTCGAGAATGTGGTTTGAAAATAGGCACATTGCATTGCTTAGCGAAGTTGTTTAGAGATCACTAAACAACTCAACGGTCCTCTTCACGTCCCCACCACACCTTATTTGCAATGAAATTTTTTTGAAGGACCAAACCTCTAAGCTGCAACTATAGTTATATATAAAGTCTCTGGAGGAAACATGTTACCCTGATAGATGGAGTAGATACTTAACAAGGATTATTCTCTAGCCCTTTCTTTGTCATTCTCTAATTTGACCCTTCGATTATTCTTATACGCATTGGATGACAAATAATTTTTTGTATCATGGTGGGGTGAAGCCTACATTGTGAGAAACTATCATTATTTGATGTTTGGTTTAGCTATTGGTTGTGTCTTATCTGTTTTGTGGTTGTTTTAGCTTTTGGCTCCGTTTTGTTTTTAATTGTATAATGAATTTGACCGTTTAGAAAATTGATAATATTATTTTAAAAATTTTCGCCACCTCTTGTACGCACTTGAAAAACTTTGCTTTTCTTAGGAAACTTTGAGTTTTGTTTCGATCAATACCGATGACTTAAGTTGTTCTTGCAATAAAACAAACATGAATGTACAACTACGATGAGGCCAAATAAAGTTGCATCGGCATTATGTGAAATATTTGAATCTCCTTGTAATTAGCCATTTATCAAATTGATTCATTTGTGATGACTGTTACACACTACAAAAAGTATGGAGTCTTGTTTATCTTTGTATGATGCCTTGTGTTATAAGATTACGTTGAACCATGCATGAAAACACATATATTTTTTCCCATTGGTCTACTCGATTAAGTACATACTTTATATGATCTTAGGCAATTTTAAAGAGTATAAGCCAATTTTACATATACCTCTTTTGTGACCCACCTTGTGATTATGAGAAACGCTGTTGAACATCCCTTGAAGCTTAAACTTCTTTGAAAGAAACTTGATGAAAACTAGACCTTTCTTAATCCGTTTCCCATAACCCTCTTAATTATTGGTCAGATTAAAATAACCAACATAGGCCCAAATCCTAAGTTAGGGGTGTGGTAAAACAAAAAAAAAAAAAGTAGTGTTGCAAAAGAATGAAACTCTCCATATAAAAAAAAAGAGAAAGAGACGGAAAGAAAAGAAAAACAAAAGATTGAAAAAGAAATTTTTGGAATAAAGTGCAAAAGAAATAGGGTTTCCAAGCAATCTCTGGAAGTAAATAATAGGATGAATTATGAGCACTACAGAAACTTATGAACAAAAAAGAAAGGACGTGTTGTGAGCACCACAATTCATAATGATCATAGTCACTGAGCCTAACTGACAATATCATTGAACTTATCCCCATTACAAGCCTTAAAAAATCTTTTTTTATCTTGAGAAAGAAGAAACACATGTTTTCAAAAATACATGGGGATACTAAAGGGTGAAAGAATGCATTGTGTTCCACTTTTTGAGTGTTAGCGTTGTACCTGATTCAAAATTTTTAATCGATTATGTCTTTGTGTGTAAAAATGGAACATCATCTCTGTGAGGGAATTAAAATTTTTGTTGAGCTTCAAGTGGCATTTGAAGCAAGTACTGCGAGCTATAGAATCTGTGGCAATTGTATGTCACAACTTGAATAATGGTAAATAATAGATCCTTGTATGATAAATCTGAGTTTTCTTATGTACATTCATGATTGAATTTTGTGTATATCTATAGGAGACATCCTTGTTTAATTGTTAAACTCGAGTTTCACTTGACGAAAAGCAAAACTTTAAGTTGGGGGTGTTGATGATTCCTCAAATTGGATTCATTAAGGGAAATATTTTAGGAGGAATGGTGTCCTAAAATGATTATGATATATCAATATCTGATGAAAACTCTTAAGTTTGATGTACTTGAAGTTTGACGGAAAGCATAGACACTATGTCTAAAAAAAGAACAAAAAGGGTTCAAAAGAACGACGAAATGAACACAATGAGGATCACTGAGTCCACTTGGTGAGTTGCTGAAGGGTCTTACTTTGCCTTTTTTTCCCGTGTGTTGAGCCCTGAAGTAAATGGTCAAATCAATGGAAAAAATGGAGCAGTCAACGAATCAACAGGAAGTTCTGAAAAGCAGTGCCATGCAATGACCCAAAGTACGACAATGTCGAAGGCTGATACAACACGATTATTAAGTACACTGAAGAGGGAATTACCATATTAATCAATGCTTTCATCTAACGACGATGAATGATCAACTACAGATCATATATGTGAAAACTATTAATACTAGTTAGATTTGTTTTTTTAGGAGAGGATTAATTATTATTATGTTCATCTAGAATAGTAGTTTTTTGTATTTTATTTTGTGTTTGAGATTGTTTCGAAGACTTAAAAAAGAAGAGAATTTCATCTCCTTTGATTCGAGATTGGGTCTTTAGGATTCTTTATTATTGGCATGTATTAGGACATAAATCTTCATATACATTTGAAGCAAGCCCATTTAGGTATAAAATTATATCTTTTCATGTGTGACTAAAAGCCCAAACTCTTGGGGTGTGATTTTGTGGATATGGGTTAGATTATTTATTGGGTCATACTTGCTGATAGTTTTAATTGAGATTTTTTTTACTAGTTGTGGAGGAATTTAATTAATTTGTAGTTGAAAATAAAATTTTTTATATGTGTTTTTGGCTTGCTGGAGAGAAAAGTTGTGAAACTAAGACTACTAAATTGATAGCCAGTGGGAGTGGGTCAACATGAGGCTCAACTCAAGAGAGTGAGTCCTAGCCTCCTTCCCATACACTCAACTTAGAGAGAGTGAGTTGTTTAAGGCAAAGAGTTTTTCTTCATGAGGCAAGTGGGTGTCCGTAAGTAAATCATTTTAAACGGGGTAAGTTCTTTGAGAAAGAGCTCTAGCCTAGTCATAAATACTATATGAGTTCTCTATTAAAAAATATGTGTCCAATAACTTCTATCAAAATATTTAGTTAAAATCCCAAGAATTCTCCAAGTCATTTATTTCTATTTTTGGTTATTTTTACTTGCCTCACACCATTGTTATTTAATATTTTTTGAATTTATGATATCGTTAACTGCGACCAATTAGAAGTACATTTTACTTGTCTATTAATTCTCACAACCACTCCCTGTGGAAAAGACCTCAACCCTTGGTTGTGTTACTATACTACTGTATGATTGTCGTCACTTGCATTTGAAGTTTTGACTTTGATGACATTGTTGATAAGCTGCTCAACAATAGCTTGTCCACCAACAACATCACATTTTCTATCTCAATGGCCAATATTTTTTTATTAACTAAGTAAGTATCAACATACTTGATTGTTCAATTTATTTTTTTATTTTTATAGTCATTTTCTACTTAAACTTTTTAATTAAGGACAAATAAAAGCAAAAAGAAAAAGAGAATATTTGTAAAGGGAACCGTTTCTTATTAGTCAATCTACTAATATACACCAAATTCATTGGACTCAATCCGCAAAAATTAATAGCCTCCAACAATAATTTTATGAAATGAATTTAACTGATGACATATGAGGATCACAGTTGTGTCTGTATAGCAGAATGAGATGGAATATTTGACATGAAACTTGATCTGTTTGTGTTGGAAGTAAAATCATTACATTTTTTTAATCACGTTTTCTCATTACAAGTTCTCGATACCATTAAAATTCTATAGTGTCTAATGACCATAGAGTCTTATAGATATTTCTGGGTGTAATCTATAGTTCTGATCATATTGAAATTAAATATTAGTAATTCTAAAATTTTAGATTTAACCATTGCATCATGTAACTTGATAGTAATTAGCTGACAATCTGAAAATAAATAGTACTTGCATAAATATTGTAAATATTGTTACAAAGCATATGTCATTGGAAGAAAGTGTTGGGTATGTAGCAAGAGTAAATCGGAACTGGAGGGAAGATGAAAAGAGAGGAACTTTGAAAGTTGGGAAATTGAAAAGTCCTCTTATGCTTTAGTTAAAAGGCATTTGCCCCTCATCTGTGGTGGAAAGAAAAATAGGAGTGTTGAAAAAATAATCCTTTTAAATGTTAAAAGGATTAGAAAGAGGGACCCCCTGGCGCCGTCTTCATCTCTCGCTCGGCTCTGCTTCAACAACGATTTTGCTTTGGCTTTGGCTTTGTAAACTGATCGATCGAGAGATTATTTTTGGACTAAATTTGTTTAAATTATTTAGTTATTTATTAATTTACTAAATTAAACTAAATGAAATGGGGAAAATATTTCAATTATTTAGTTAATTAATCGAAATATTTTAGGTAATTAGTTAATTGACCGGCCCTACTCAGATCCATGCATGACCCGTTTTGTTGAAATTTTTTCCAATTTTATTTGAATTTCCCAGCGTTAGAAGTGACTGCTCTAAAAGGTTGCAACTTTAAGGAACAACTATGACAGTTTGAAATTTTGCAACTTTGATGAATGGTCTTGTGGATTCTTAAAGGTTTGCAACAAGTCAAGAGCCAGTTCATCTTTCCTATAAATACATTGATTCTTAAGACTTATTCATGACAAATTTTTCTGGCTTCTTCTTCTTCTTCTGCAATTCTTCGTGTACTTTACTGTTGTTGAGTGGTTTGCTGACACCAAAGTTTTTGGTATCAATACGTTAGTGATTGAGATCATTATAGGAGGACATATTCCATATCAACCTCGGATACTAAAGGGGAATAATTTCATTAATGACACAGTGCGCATTCACTGGGCTTGATCTTTTTCTATTCTAATTTTCCAGATTCTTGTACGTCTACATATTTAGTTTTTTTAAAATTAATTTTCATTCATATTTCTTACTAGTTCGTTATACTTTGGTAACTTTGTGCTTCTTCACAGTTTTTTTGGGATGAGTAATTTTGTTTTTCAAACACATATTAGCAACAATCATAAGGAAATTATATTTTTATTTTAGTTTGTGTTTCTATTGTAGACAAAAACCTTCATGGATTTATACTCATTTAAGTCTGCAATTTAATGTTATTTCTTACTGAATCTGTATCAATTTTTTTTTCAAAAATAACAAACAACAATATTATAGTGGTTATTGTTGCACCAACTTGAACTGATGTACGATCATTAGAGAAACTGGGAAAATTCTTTGTTTTGAATTTCAAATGATGGAAGCAATGGGTATTTTTTTGGCTTACCACTCTTGGAATGTAGAAACTTACCAACGAAGAAACTCCAGTGCAAAATGGTAGAAAGAGAAAAATTCATGATTTTTGAAGCATGGGAATAGACAAACTTTGTATGTAAAGGATACATTCTTACTGCTTCAGAGGACTCTTTATATAATGTGTACAGTTACATGACCACTTCAAAATAATTGGAGGATGCAATTAAGAAGAAATATAAGACAGAAGATGCATGTTTTAAAACAATTTTGGTCGCAAAATTTTTAAACTATAGAAGGGTATTATGTAAATATGTTGGATCACAAGTGCATGAACTTCAACTTATTTTCCATAATATGATTTCTTGAGAGATGGTAATAAATGACGTTTTTTCAAGTGGCTTCAATGATCAAGAATTTGCCTCCATCGTTGAACGACTACAAGAATTATTTAAAGTAGAAGCATAAGAAAAATGAAGCTTGAAGATCTTGTGATTTTTCTCAAGATTGAGAAAGATAAAAAGACCACCAAAAAAAATTTCCGTAAGTGTTCGACAATCATTTGAGTTAATACTGTTGAAAAATGTCCTACCAAAGACAAGTAGAAAAAGAAGTCCAACTGAATAAAGTCATAAAAAGACAAGAATAAATTCAAAGGAAAATTTTACAATTTTTGAAAGGTTGGTTATCAGTTTTAAGACTTTTGTTCTCGATGAAAGTACAAAAACAAAGTCAACAACAAAAGTAAAGCAAACATCGTGGAAGATATGGAAGATGCAAATGCCTTGTGCTCAATGTTCTCGGAGTCTAACTTAGTTATAAATCCCAAAGATTAGTTTTTGGACATAGTTTTCACTCGACATATTTGGTCTGCAAAAGAAGGCTTAGCAACGTACACTCCTTAAGAGTACGATGAAGAATTGGTCATGGGAATCAAAACAACAATAAGGATTGCGATAACTAGGAATGTAATGTTTGAAATTACATCCGGCAAGGTGTTGACTTTGAATAATGTTTTTTATGTCCCTTCTATTAGGAATAATTTAGTTTCTGTTGTACTACTCGTTAAGAACGGGTTTGATTGTGTGCTAGTTAGTGACAAAGCTTTAATAAGTAATAAAGAGTTGTTCATAAGAAAGTCCTACCATAATGAGGGCCTTTTCAAACTAAATGTAGATGTAAAGACGCGTTTTGACAGATTTTCAGTAATTAGAATCCTTCTTTATAATTTTTTTGTTTTTATAAATAGTTTGAAAAACCTCGTTATTGGGGTTAGACTTTTTTATTGTTCGACTTTTTGATAGTTAGACATTTGGATAATCTTTAATTCTCTTAAATAAGTATTGAAAGATTAATTTCAGCAATTGTTAAACTTTTTTTTGAATTGATTGTTGGTGCTTTTGTTGATTAATCAAGTGAATTTTTGTATTTTATTCTTTCTCATTAATGTAAGTGCATAAAATCTTATATTAAATATATGAATAGTGTGTTTATTACCATGGGTAATTAAACTCCATAACTAGGGTTGTGGGAACCATGGGTGAATAATGAGGAAAAGTCTAACTAAAATAACAATTCTAGAAAAATGTTTTGCATGTATTGATAATTCTTTCGTTTAGAAGTCTTTTTAACGGATGGACAACGGTAGAACTCGCCTTAATGCTACCTGCCGGACCAATGATGTAGATAAAAGGAAAATCATTATAAACATAGATTTAGTTTACACTATATAATAGGCTTGTGTTGATTGGTACGAAGTAATAACATAGTCGAATATCGAATACAATGCTTAATATGAGGTAAAGGTAATGGTTAGTATAGAACCACATGTAGTTGTCCCAAGGTGCGTAGTGAAATTTTCTAGATGCCGGACCAAGGATTTAGATATACACAACCTATCACTTTATAAGCAAGATACTAGGAAAGAATTATTATAGTTAGAATTATCAATTTAGGAACCTGTGGGGAACACTTAAGTCCCTAGTTACTTTTATTAATTGATTAAGCACCAAGATTTGAATATGTTAGTTGTTAACATTAATTTTTTTTTATATATTTTCAATAATTTAGAAATAAACCCCCCCCCCCTTTATTGTCTTTTGTTTTCTTGGGAAATATTTGACAATATAATAGTAATAATAGAATAATAATAAGTCAAAACTATTTTCCTCGTGGGAATGATCCTAACCTCATTAGTTGAATTCTTTACTTGATACGACCTCTTTATTTCTTATTTGAGAAGTAAGTTTTAGAGTATCAAATTTTGGCACCACAGCCGGGGACTCGTTGCGTCATTAACCAAAAACCCGACCCAAACCGACTGGGGAATTTAAAAATTGTCAACCTTTAAAAACCCCACTCCTTCATTTCAACCATTTAATTCCACCTTTCTTCCATTCCCTCCCTTTCCTACTTTCTAACTTTCTCATCCTCTTCATTTCAACCATTTCTTCCTCAAATCCTCAATTCCCAAAATCTCCTTTCTACTGGTCAGAGTCTGTTGTTGTGGCTCTGCTCTTGACAACCAAGTGTCTCACTTGCTTGTTTTTCTACTCTTCTCAGGTGTGTGTCTCTGGTCTCTACCCATTTACATTATATTTTTGTTTTTCAATTACTATTAGCCTATTTCTTTTTGGTGGGACTTTGTTCTTTGATCCAATTTTTTCTAACCTAGGTTGAGAGTCCTCGAATTGCCTTGTTAAAACTCGATAAATGGGTGCTTTAGCATTGCTAGTTTTCTATGTATTTGGGTTAGAAATATATAGGTTAACATTAAGTATTATTTTTGAGTCACGGGGGATAATTGTGGCATCCTCACTTCTGTCACTTAATAATAGAACGAGACCCGAATGACGATCCGTCGTACCCATGACGGACCGTCATAGTGTCTGTTCCAACACCCCACTATTCGTTTTATCTAAGTGTTCACAAATGGACACATGCGATGGACCTTCGTTCCCACGACGGACCGTCCTGCACAACCGTTCCTGTTGTCAGAGACCCTATTTCAAAGGATCTCAAACTTTTTGTAAGTGTCCTCTAACTGATATCTAAGACGGACTGTCATTTACACAACGGTCCATCCTGCACAACCGTCATGGTTGTTTGAGACACTTGCTCTAAAAGGCTCTCAATTTTTTTCCAAGTGTCCTCTGACGGACATCTATGACGGAGCATCGTACCCTCGGCGGTACATCCTGCACAACCGTATGACGGTCAGAGACCCTAGTCCCAAGGGTCTCAAACTTTTTCTATGTGCCCCACGACGGACATCGACGACGGACCTTCATTATCACAGTGGTCCGTCCTGCTTATCCGTCATTACTATAAGAGACTTTCCTTCTAGGTCTCAAAATAAAAATCGTTGAATTAAGACATGACGAACCCAACGTCGGTCCGTCTTACACACGACCAGTCGTCACCCGATCCGTCATGTTTCACTACAACTATAGAGGTGTCATTACAACTTTGCTCTTACGTGTATTTTGTCTCATTTTTTCTTGTCTTGTTTACTCCTTCTACTACTTATAATGATTCTTTACAGGTAGTATCTCTAATGGCACTGAAATAATATCGAGTTTAAGCATGTGGGCATTCAAAGTCTGTCTCCCCATCTGCCTGACAGGTTATAGGCTCTGATGATGAGCAGGATCCCGAGTACGTGCCACCAAGGCTCTGCCACTCAAGTACAAGATGCACGTGCAACCAGAGCTATGCCCAAAAAGGTGGCGTCCAGCGTAGTCACTTACTCCCAGTCTGATGAGGAGCGCACACTGACCGGCACGCCTTTTGGTTCAGCTACACAAGAAGAAGGAGCATTTGGTTCCTTAGGAGTTTCGTAGTTGGATGAAGCCTCTGGGCCAGCAGAAGTCTCTACACCCACCACAGATGCAGAGTTTGCCTCGTCTGATGAGGCTGACAATCCTGATTCCACTCCAGGCTCACCTACTTGTGTTCTCGCCCCCTTTGCCGACTATCTCAACCGGTGGTGTATCGGCAAGCAATACCAAGTGTGTTTAGATGCCAAGTTTCTAAATGATAAAGGCGTCATGACATGGACCTTTACGCTGGAGAGGTGGGTCCTTACGGGAAGTCTCCCCACCATGCCAAATATCCACATTCTCATCACCAGACACCGGCTAGAGTGGGCAACTCGTTCTAAGGGCCACTGCACTGAGGAGTTGGTCCGAGAGGTTTACGCCTCTTATATGGCTACTCTTCGATAATAGATCTATAGGCGGGCTGCCTCTGCCAAACAGGCCCCACTTGATCATGTCAGAGTACGCACCATACAGGTCGACATCTCCCTTCCAGCCATTATCCGGTACATGTATGGCGAGGAGGTTGATACCACCAGGGCGCCTCTCACCGCCGAGTTCGACTACCGGTGGCAAATTATTAAAGATGGTGAATTCTAGCGTGGGCCATCACTGAGAGAGAACACCAAGAGATGGATGGCCCTGATCTTATCTGTTCATGGAGAGGGTGCCGACTAGGTAATGGATACAAAGGGAGCCATTAGAAACGCTAACTTGACCTTCACGGCTATGTTTTTATGGTTGATTGTCCGCCAATGCCTCTCCCCCATAGCTGTAGATAATATAGTTATATGGGACCGCGTAGTTCTGATGGCAGCGATTATAGACGGATTTGAGGTTAACTTCGCTTGGCTTCTACAGGAGGTCATGCATGAGAGGGATTTGAAGGTCACCACTACATACCCTTTTCCGTGCTTGATATTTTCATTATGCAGGTCCGCAGGTGTGCCCATCTGGCATATCGATCAGCTCAAGACTCTGCAAGGCACTATTGATATCTCCATCATTAGGGACGAGGCCAATGAGTTTGCTCCACGCAGAGGGCCCTGTTCACAGGTGCCTCTACTTGGTGAGAATCTGGTTGATACTATAGCGCATGCTCGAATAGCTATGCAGTCTACTTTCGTCACCACTGACATTACCCCGGTTGATTCTATCATAAGTAATATCACTGCCCCTAGCTCCTCTCGCTCAACCATTTACCCAGCTTTTGTCTCGCTTGCTAGGGTCCAAAAACTAGAGGCTCAAATGGCGACACTTTTGCATCACATCCAGCCTTGTATGCAGAGGTGTAATGCTGAGGCGGAGGAGCGCATGGAGCGAAACATTGCATAGCATAAAAAGCGGAAGATCGCTGAAATTCATCATATCTTATATGCTTTTGATTTGTGGTTGCTAGCCCGGCCAGCCCCTCCGGTGGACGTGTCGACCTTTAGGTTGCGGTTTAGAGTATGCAAGCATACCTTGATATAATCCTAGAGGCTATGGTGCCTGAGTCTGAGGCCCCTTCTGCACAACTTGCTGAGGACACAGTGTTGGCTGCGTTATTAGCCACTTTTGAGATTTCACCACCTCCCCCTTAAAAGCATGCCAAGAGGCGCAGGGGTCGTGAGGAGGATGAGGCTAGGGCAAGGAAGAAAGAGCATCATGATATGGAGGCTACGAGGAGAGCCTATAATGGTTACAAGGAGGCGCGTCAGATTGTGTTGTTGCTGATGAGGAAACTTTTGAGGGTTTCCAAACTACATATGTAGTGAGTTCCGGGAACCGGACCCACCAGCTCGCTAATCGCCGGCCCTTTGCGCCCCAGGTTTGCTTCACCTACTACTCTCGTATATCATTTTTTTATGCATTGTGGACACCTGCATATCTCTTTGGTTGGTGTGGGGTAAATGGAAAGTGAGTGCTACGGTGAAGAATGAGTAGCCCAATTATCGATTCTCTTTTGGGGTTTTCTTGCAAGTGTTCTTTTTTCCCAAGAGACTGATTATTTTTATTGTTGAACTGGCATGTCTATATCTTGTCTACATAGTATAACTCTGAAGCATGATGGCTAAAACAAAAATGACATCCTGATGTAATGAAAATGATGCATGGCTAGGCATGGTAATTGATAAAAGTGTGTCTCAAAGCATGACATAAAGATACACAACTGCATGACCATAAGTCTAAGACTCAAACTAGGTGTCTGATAATCTGATAGAGTAATGAGATGTCAATTGAGTGTGAAGAAGATTTGAATAATTCACTATTTGTACTGAGCTAGAACTTTCCTTGTTAGTCCTGCTAAAGTAAGATTTAATAGACAATTAGGAAAGGATCATAGGCCCTAGTTAAATATAGTCAATTTTTAGCCTAAATAAAAAACCCAATGAAATTAATCCCTCTTTGATACAAATGATTTGAGCTTAAAATAGACCTTTCTTTTTCACCCCAACTGATATTTTCTAGGAAAAATGTGTTGACCCTGGTCCTTCCTTGGACATGTGCACCTAAGTTTATGCCGAAAGCATAAGTTGAGGGTGGCTAATGCATTAAACAACCTTTTCGTGGCCCTGATCCAACTTAGGGTATTAAGTACTTTGGCAAAGCCATGAGTTGAGGGTGGCTATTGTGAGGAATGTTGTGGAAAGTAGGGTTGAAAGAACAAAGAGAGAGAAAGCACAAAAGTATAGTGACTCAAGAACCAGTTGAAATAAAAGTGGAAATAAAAAAAAATTTAATAAATACAAGCAAGAAAAGAAAAGAGTCACTTACACAAATGAAGAAAGAAGGGAAAATAGTAACGTGAAAGCATATGAGAAATTGGGCAAAATAAAATGATTAAAAGTGGTACTTTTTTCCGATATGTCAAGGAATGCAACAAGTCACTAAAGTGTACCAAAATATACCCTACCTTAATGTTAGACTATGTTACAAGCTAAAAAAATCATATCGTGATCCAAAGAGTTGTATGGCAAACTTAAAACAGTGAATATAAGGGCAAGGTTATGGTAAACTTTATGAATGAGTTGTGAATTTGTTCTGAGAGTGAACGTTGAAAAGTAATCCTTATACTCAAACTGAAATTATTGTGTGAAAAAATGAGGATGTTGTTTTGAAGTGAGGACACTGGTTGCAATACCTTAAATATTAGCACCTCGGTATGAAATTGAAGAGGATAGGTGTCAGTGCGTGGTGAGTCTGTGTCATGTTCTGGTTCCAAATAATTCAAGCCTAATAGTGATAACATTCATAAACATGATGAGAATGATCAGGATTGATAGACAAATGATTGTGAAAGATAAAATATGGATACTCTTGCACAAAGATTTTGTTGTGAGTCAATGTGTTGCTTGAGGACAAACAACAAATTTAAGTTGAGGGTATTGATGTACTGTGGTTTCACGGTATTTTTAATGTTTTTTCCTTAAGTTTAGTGTGTGTCCAAAAGCTTTTTTGTATTGATTTTTATGTATGTTTCTTCTTATTTGCAGGAAATCTGTCCAAACACGAACGCAAATGTTTTTCAGTGAGAAATGTAGAAGAGACCACCTACGGAGCTTATGACGGTCCGTCGAGCCTGTGACGGTCCATAGGTTACATCGTAGTGAGGAGAAAATCTGCTGAAGAAAGATGGGGAGGTTTGTCCTAGTGTTGGATTATGGAAGTCCATGACGGACCGTCATTGCCACGATGGTCCATCCTGCTGGTTCGTCGTAATGATCACAGAGTAGTCCCTGTATCCAAATTCGAATTAGTTAAAGTACTATGGAACATAGACCCTCAATGCATCGTCGTGCTTCAAACGGTCCGTCATACCTGTTCGTTAAGGCTAATGAAGAAAGCAACTAAAGAATTTGTGAAGTATAGAATGACGGAGGCCATGACGTCCCATCGTGACCATGACGGTCCGTCATGAGGTCCATAGACTCGGAGGCGTTTTGACAGATTTTCAGTAATTAGAATTCTTCTTTTTTCAGCTTTTTGTGTTTATAAATAGTTCAAAAAACCTCGGTTTTGGGGTTAGACTTTTTGAAAGTTAGACTTTTGGATAATCATTAGTTCTCTTGTTCAAGTATTAAAAGGATTAAGTTCAGCAATTGTTACAGTTTTTCTTGAATTGATTGTTGGTGCTTTTGTTGATTTATCAAGTGAATTCTTGATTTTATTCTTTCTTATTAAAGTAAGTGCATGAATTTTTATAATAAATATATGAATAGTGTGATTATGACCATGGGTAACAATACTTCATAACTAGGGTTGTGGGAACCACGGGTGATGAATGAGCTAAAATCTAACTAAAATAGCAATTCTAGAATAGTGTCTTGCATGTATTGATAATTCTTTCGTTTTGAAGTGTTTTTTACGGATTGCCAACGTCAGAACTCTCCTTAATGCTATTTGCCGGACCATGGAGGTAGATAAAAGGAAAAGAATTAGCAACATAGATTTAATGTACACTCTCTTATAGGCTAGTGTCGATTGGTACGAAGTAATAACTTAGTCAAATATCGAATACTATGCCTAATATGAGGTAGAGGTAAGGGTTATTGTAGCAACACATGTAGCTGGACCAAGGTGAGGAGCAAAATTTTCTAGATGCCGGGCCAAGGATTTAGAGATACATAACTTATGACTTTATATGCAAGATACTAGGAAAGAATTGTTATAGTTAGAATTATCATGTTAGGAACTTGTGGGGAACACTTAAGCCCTAGTAACTTTTATTAATTGATTAAGCTCCAAGATTTGAATCTGTCAGTTGTTAACTTTAATCGAGTTAATTTTTTTCATTAATTTAGAAATAAAACCCCCCCTTTATTGTCTTTTTTTTTCTAGGGAAATAATTGACTTAATAATTGTAATAAAAAAATAAAGTAAAGTCTGAATTATTTTCCTCGTGGGAAAAATCCCAACCTCATTAGTTGTGTTCTTTACCTAATATGACCACTTTACTTCTTATTTGAGAAGTAAGTTTGAGCGTATGAGTAACTTTGGGGTAATGAAATTAAGGTAATAGAAGATAAGGTGATGAAAATGTTGAATGTGCCTTAAAGGTAAAATATGGTTTTGTGTGTGATATGGTGATGAAAATGTTGAATCTGACTTAAAGGTAAAATATGGTTTTATGTGATTCTATTTCCATTGTAAATGCCTATATGGAGTATGTGAACTATATTATGTTATTTTAGTAGTGTTTATGAAGTTTTACAAAGCGACATGATGCATGGTTTCTAACTAAATGTCCTCTTTAAATGCATATATTTGCATGGTTTCCATACTTAGTGCATTCTTGTAGTAATACCCTTCTTCTTCATCTTTTACACAAACTGTAGGTGCAGATGACTAGAGTGTGTATCCTAAAGTGAAAAGCTTGAGAAATGTTTCCCAAACTCCAAAAAGGGATCTTTAAGAATCAAGGATTTCGTATGTCAAAGATGTTTTTAAAGTTTATTTAATAATTTAGATATTATTTTATGTTGTTAAGAGTCGTGTTCCTATTCTACTCTATTAATGATTAGTCTATGGTGACAAAAGAGACTTATAGTCTATTTGTGTACTTATGATATTTAATATATATATATATATATATATATATATATATATATATATATATATGAAGTGATTTTATACCATATGATGTGCTATGGAAATATTAAATTTTATGCTTAATTTCCTAAGATAATGCAATGAATGATTTCAATGGGCTTGTATAAGAGACCTCCAAGAGGTCAAGTACAACATGTTACTTCTAGGAGGTGCTCTCCGGCTTTGACAAATGTGGTATCAGAGCATTAGGTTATAGAAAGTGGTTTTAGAGTCTAAACTCATATTTCTATGTCAGGTAGAGTCTTTTTCATCAACGGTAAGTCGCGACACATTTATAAGCAAGAGGGTATAGGACGATAAAGTTTCACTTTCTTCAATACTTTTGTGTCTTGCTGTAGAACTTAAATCTTTACGAGTTTTCTCTTATGTTTTCTTGTCCGGTGGTCTTTTAGATGGGATTTCTTAGAGGAGATGATGTCTCCAAGCTTGAGGTTGAAAAGGTGTGTTTTTATGCTTACTTTAGTTTTGTGTCTTGATGAGTATATGTGAACATTAATTTGAATATATGTTAATGTGATGCCCTTTATGGAAATATAAGATTTATGAGAAATAAGGTGTTATATTGTAAGACCCCGAAAATTACTTTGGTTAACTAGAAACTAATATGTTTCTCTTATTGGTATAAGGTCCTAAATAATTCTATTATATTGTATTTAGGCAGTGTCTAAAGTATTAGATGCATTTGAAGTCAAACGTCAATGGACGACCAAGACGTTCGATTACTAAGTCACCTAGGTGCCTCATATGTGGTTCGATGTGTGTATGTGTGATTCATGAGTTTATAAGGTCCTTTAAGGAGTTTTTATAACATTTATAGGAAGTGTGTGTAGTTTCGTGGAGTTTGGAGGTCAAACATCCAAGAACTTCCATGACATTCGAAACATGTGCCATGAAATGACCTTGTGTGCCTAGTCATGTTTCATCGAGCTTTCTGTGCTTTTTTTGGATAAAATTCATGTGATAGGTTCTAAAATCATAGAAAATCATATTTGGGTTTCAAACTTACGGGAAATAATCCCCAAGCACCAGTCAAGGGTCCTTGAGGATGGACCCAAGTTGGTGGCTAAGACTGCCCAAGGCAGCCTCACCTAGGGAAGTCAATCAACTGCTAGTGGCCTGGTCGACGGTTCGTGGTTGATGGGCGTGGGTAGGTACTTATCCTGTGTGGTTTAGCTACACTTTACAAGTCTCTGAACCCATCGACGATTCATAGGACGACCAGTAAGTGGACTTACATCCCATCGATGGGAAGTTCGCCGATGGAAAGTCCTTTTCCCTAGACCAGGCACAAAAAAATGATCCATAGGTCAAAGAAAGGGGCTTCATTGGTGTCGTTGGTTTAGACTCAGGATGGGGAATGTTGATGATACACATCCAAGCTATGAACCAATCGACAGAGGGCAGCACGGTCCAACTGTGGACTGACGCCCCGTCGGTGGGCAGTCGTCTGTGGAATGTGTCCGTGCGTGGAGTCACTGTCAATCTAGTGGTGAATTTGTAAATGCACCCCACTTAAAAATTATAATTTTCAGGTTATTTTAGTGTATTTTGGGTATTTTACATTAGTATATAAGTGGTTAACACATTGAAGAGTTCATTCTTAAAAATCAAATTCCTAAATTCCTTAGAATTCTGCCAAAGACTCCATTGAAGTCCAAAATCAAGGAAGGGATTAGGGTGAAGTTTTGAGTGCAAATTCTTCATCAAAGTGAAGAATTATATTCATAAATGTATGCATATTGATCCTTGAAATTCTCTTCATCAACGAGCTCTATTTCTCAAGATGTTTTCTAATGTTTTCAAGTTGAATTGTCCAATTTCTTGAGTATACCACGGGTTCTTGCATTAATGATTTCTAAAAATTGAATAATTATTTAATTGTTATTTTATATATGATTTTAACATAAATTACCTATGAACCCGTGAATTGGATGAAGCCTAGACTTTTGACTATGTTATGGTTTACTTGTTATTAACCTAATGTTTGTGAATTCTAGTGTAGACTTACAGGGGTTTTCTAATGAAGTAATATTTGTATTAAATTGATATCTAGGTTGTATTATATTGATTATTCTCTATTGAATTGACCTAGCTTCATTAATTACCATAGTTTCTACAATGAAATATTGTTCATGGCCATTGGTAAGGGCCTTTTGGTGTTGAATTGGACGACTTACCATCAAATGAAGCTGTAGAGGATGTAGTGGGGGTATGCTGACCTATTCCCTTTATGGTGGCATTGTTATTTGAATTGAAGTGACCTTGTCGGCGTTACTTTATGCAATATGATGACCATGGCATTGTCGGCACTATTTGAAATAATGTGGTTGTTTGTGTAGATGATTATGTGAAGTATGATGATATTGATCTTCGTGTCAAGCAATCTGAAAGAATAGGTGAGCTATTGATGTTATGTAGGTGATCATGTTAGACTATGACTATGTGATTATATGTGTAGTCTTAGATGGTGATACATGATTGTTCCGACATGACTATATGAGTTATGATGGTTGCATTTGTAATGATATAGTAATGTATAGGATGACATTAAGAAGATAACGGTAATTCCTAAGTGCTTAGAAGAATGATATGCTATATGTGATAAACGAAATGAATGTTATGTTTTGTTTGGTGGACTTGTGTCCCTTACTTGACATATGTATGAATGATATGTGAATATGAGATGTCTTGACTAGGTAGGCTTTGTGAACCCTTGTAATGTATGAATAAAAGATATGTGAAACCTAAGAGGATATTAAGAAGGCCATGTACGTGGTAAAGGTTATGTTATGAATGTTGAAGTCGAGAGACGCAATGGTATCCTTCATGTAAAGGAAGGGTGGACTTAATCTTAATTTGCTGGAAAGGCATCATATTATTACTTAGGAAAGTCATAATGAGCTATTTTAGTCTATATTTAAAGGTAATCCTAGTGGACCTATTTGGTAGGGTAAATGTGATTAGGTTATGAATTAGATAAGGAACCTCTTTATGTGACCCTTTAATGTAAATTACTCTATGAGAACCAAGTCTAGCACCGAGTTATTATGCAATGGAATATAGTTGTACTTGAGAATGAGACTAGAGTACAATGTAGCGCTACTTGAGAATAAGACTAGAGTGCATAAAATCCCTTCATAGTCCTTAACCATGTGCCTACATGGGATATGTCCTACTTTTATCCTTGACAAGTAAAATACCGTCATCGAAGTAGGTTAGAACTCCGGATTCCATGTCTAGATATTATGGTCTATGTCGGTTATTTCCTATTATCATATTGTGGGATACTTATTAATACTACAGAATATCTATGAAGTTTAGGTGGTGGTATGGGACTCTAACTAGACATTTCACAATAGGCTTTGAAGATGTTAGTTAGAGTCCCTGGGTCTTGCCTAAGACCATAACTTGAATGTTCTTTACGTGATTTATGAGTCTTAATTAACTAACGAATTAATGACTTTTGTTAGGAACTATGTAAATAAAATAAGTACCTATCAAGAGTAGTTAAGGGTTTTCTAGCTAAGGTGTGAAGGGGATATAAGAATGGTAACTTCATATCATACTTAGATGAGTTTTAAGAATGACTCTAGTTAAAGGGAAGATGTCGATTTTGAGGACATGATCCGAACATAGGAAGTCTTAACGATAATTTAGGTAGCCTTGAAGAGGTCAATCATGGACATTATATTCTTGATCTACTTGAGTAAGTCTTTTGATAGACTTTGATGAGGGAATGTCATAGTGTCTATGTGTTGATATGTTTGATGTCTTTAAGTGTGTATGTGACTCATTATAAGTAATCTTAAGGGTCGTTTAGGAACATCAAGAGAGGGTGTATGGGCGGTCTCTTTTTGTGTGACTTAAGTGAATCTTAGGATAGCTTTACGTAAGAAGATTACATGTTAAAGTGCGTCTTAAGTGAAGAATAAGCATCTTCACTGTAGAGTGAAATAATTCACTATAAAGTGATCTCTAAAATATGATTTTTCGTTTAAATGTTATCTTATGTGTTTCTAAGTTGTTAAATGTTGTTACTATGATTATAATACGATTTCTAATGGAAAAAATGCATATTTTTTATAAAAGTCTGTTTCCATGATTTTTATGCATAATGCATACTTAGTACATGTGGTTGACTAACTCCGTGTTTTTATCTATCTATATAGATCTTGGTAGTTGAGGAGCTTTTGGGAAGTGAAGACTTAGACCATGGCATCTTTCAAGAGAAGTTGAAGTATGTCCTCATTTGACTCGAGGGCATATTTGTCTTTTTTATTTTTGTATTCTCATAGACTAAGCATTGTATTTTGAAGCATGCGTATTGTCCCAAGTATTTTTGTTTCTTAAGATGATGAGATTGAGACTTAGTATTTCCTATTTCTTTATATGAAAGAGTTTTTAAAGAATATGATATGTTTAGTTAAAAGTGTAATTATGCAATACTTTTCACTATGTTTATGCGATGAATGATATTTAAGGGCTTGTACAAGACCTCTGAGAAATGAAGTACACCGATTGTAATCCGAGATTGCCCTAACTTTCTAGGGTGTAGTTTCGGGATGTGACAAGCTTATGAATTTGTGTTATTATATGGTTATAGCTTGTTAAAGTTGTTGTAGATGAGGATCCCTCTTGTGGAATGATAGGTTGCTTGATGGTTATATATGAAAATAGTTTAATGTTAAGAAATAGGCTTGAATTTTTTTTAAAAAAAAGAGGGGAAATGTTAAAGGTGAATGTTTCACTTGTATATGTGTAATTTTTTTTATATTTGCCCTTATGTGGATTGGAGCCATTTGTATAGACTTTCTCTTAAAGAAAGGGAGATGGGTATTGAACCTTGTAAGTTGATTGTTAAGCAAGCGAGTTATGGGAGAACCCTTATGACTAGTTGATAAGTCCCTATATGAACCTATTCTAAGAATGGGAAAAAGGGAAAAAGGGTCTTATTCCATAATCTTGATTTATGCTCTACCCCAAGGTTGTCTTAGATTGATGTATGTACCCCTTGACTCCTAAAGAGAAGGAGAGAATTGATGTTTCACTATTTCGAAGGTGTGAGTTGTCTTTTAAGATTGATCTTAAATATGGTCATCAAAAGAAAGTGCTTAGTTTGTAACTAGGCATGGTTTGTTTGAATGTTCTACGAAAAGTGATGTTGTGGGTTGAAATGACCTAGAAGCTACCTTTTTTGAGTAAAGGAAGGAAAAGAAGTAGGCCACTATGGCCAAATCTCTTCTATGTATCCCCTAAGATTTGAACTAGAGAGGATGGTTATCTTAAATCTCTAGATTGAGTGGTAGTGGACCTTAAAAGTTCAAACATGTATTCTATGATTGGTTATAATCCGAGATTTTTATAGTCCTATGTTTGAGGGAACTCTCTAAAGGCTATAGATTAGCTACCTATGGTGATGACCCTTGTAAGCTTCAATGCGGAACTACATACCTTGTTAACACTTTATGGTAGGATGTTATGAGATGTGGAATTACTCTTGGTATTGATGGTGTAGTTAAGGTCTCATGTTGTTGGGTACCATGACCTAACTGCATTTTACGAGTTCATTTAGGTGATAGACTTAGAGGTGTAGAGATGCTTGAGGATTACCTCTTGACGGTTGGGTTAGTAAGATCCTTGAGATAAGATTAGGAGTGGAGACCCTCAAGGATGTCAAACCTTCTCATGCAAGGAATTTGTAAGATTATTCATGACTTTCCTTAGTATTAGTGTTTTAGGGTATAATTTGATTAGGTTTACCCCAAGTAGGTGGATAATTAATACGCTCAAATTAGACTTCCCTAAAGAAGTAAAAAACATTCTTCTCAATAAAAGAACGTAACTATTAGTTTGGGGTCGATCCCATGAACAAAATGATTTAGACCTAAATTCAATGAACGATTAGTTCTATTTAGTTAAGTCCTTTCCAAAAACTAGTAATTAAAAGGGGTTTTTGTTAAACAGATGTGTTGTAATGTTGATATATCAGACAAGTCACAAGACTGAATTATTGGTTTTTATCAAGTTGCAAGAAAAACTAGGGTTTAAGTGTTCCCTAGAGGTTCATAACTCCATGATCCTGGCTATAACAATTTTCCCCTAGTTTTTTGCATGCAAAGTGAAAATTTTTGTATCTCTAAATCTTTGGTCCGACATTTAGAGAATTTCACCCCGTACCTTGGTCCGGCTACGTATGTGTAAGGTACTAACCATTATATTTAGTTCATATTATGCATCATATTCGATGTATCACTTAGTTATTACTTCACACCAATCGAAATTAGCCTATTACATAGTATCCCACTAAATCTATTTCGATAATACTTTTCCTATTAACTACCACCGAGGTCCGGCAAGTAGCAATACGTTGAGTTCAAACATGTGCACTCGTTAAAAAGACTTTTAAACAATAGAATTCTTAATGCATGCAATAACCTATTTGAGAATTGATATTTAGCTAAGTTTATTTTGTTAATAACCTATTGCTACCACAACCCTAGTTGTGGATTTAGTTACTCATGCTTAGAAAAACACAATTCATATTTGATAAATAATAAATTATAAAATTACTTTGGAAAATTTGAAGAAAATCCATAAATTCAACTTGAAATCACACAATAATCTTAAAAACCAAATCCGGAAATTCAAATTAATGCCCAAGTTACAAAAGACAAATCTCCAAGAACAAACTATATAATTAGTAGAAGAATCCAACCCTAATAACGGTATTTTACACCAAATTTATAAAAAAACAAGAGTCCTTACTTAAAAGGAATTAAAATAACGAATGTTTGTCCCAAAAAGCGGTTTTAATCAACGACCTTACAAACGATTCGTCGATCAAACAGTGGACCATCCACTACCTCTGTCGGTCTATACATAGCATCATTTCTAAGCCTTCCCTTTTGAATCTTTTGTGATACAATAGAAGGACCGACAACACGGTCCGTCGATTCACCTTCGGTCAATCAATGTTTGTCATCGTTCTATACTTATCTTTTTATCAACATCGGGTACTGGGACATTCTCTGATCAAATGAATGTTTTGCCTGGATAGTCCGTCGATTCTTTCGTAGCCCCATACTTAGCCAGAATTCTCCAGTTGCTTCCAGATGCCTGAACCTCCATCCGATGGTCTCAATCTACGATCCCTCGATGGGATGACGGGTTATCGATGGCCTTCGTGGATCACATTGGAATTGATTTTTTACAGCCTTCTGCATTTTTGTTTTTGACAACTTTCCTGCAAAACAAAGACAAAAAACACATTAAAATCACTACACAAAGGCTCTAGACACCCACCAATATTAAGGAAAAATTACTGAAAGTAGCGTGAAACAACGGTACATAAACACCCTCAACTTAAATTTGTTGTTGTCCTCAAGCGACGCACTATGACTCAACAGAATACTTGGTACACAAGTATCCTCTTTAAAGTTTTCGCAATCACATGGCTATCAATCTCATCTTTTTTCGTTGCTTTAGAGCATGTTTCTTCTTTTAGGATTGTCGATTAACTCATGTGGATCAGATCAAGACACATACTCACCATGCAGTCACACCTTTACTCTTTTGTTTCTCACCAAGGACCAACTTTCAGATATTGCAACTAGTGCTCTCACTTCAAAACATATCCTTCTTTTTCGCATAGTGATTTTACCTTTGACTATAAAGATCAGTTTTTCAAGACTAACAATCAAAATAAATTCACACCTACTTGGTACTTGTCTCCATCGCTTTCCCTTATTTTCACAGCTTAAGTTCACTATATTAGACTCCTAGGATAATGATAGGACTTTCTTGGTTTGTAATGTAGGGTCAGGGTCAGGTATGGTACGTATGGTACATTTTAGTGACTTGTTGTCCTCCTTGACATTAAAGCTAAGTGTCCTACCTCTTTCATTATCTATGATGCACTACTTTTCTGTCATCTTTTCCTTATTATCTCCTTTCTTTTATCTTTTGTGGCAGTGACTCTTACTTCTTTTTGTTCAACACTATTTTTTTTATATTCAATAGACAATTTTGACTGAGTCATTTCTCTTGTTCATTGTCCCTTTTCTTTTCCACATTTCTCTTTTTCATAACCTCTTTTAGAGTCATCACTCATAATAGCAACCCTCAACCTATAGATTTGCCATGAGTCGAGGTACACAATACCCAAGATTGGGTCAGGGCCAAGAACAGGACAGTTTTTGCATTACCCATTCTCAAATTATGCTTTTGGCCTAAGTTGAGGTGCACATGTCCAAGGAGGGACCAGGGTCAACACATTATACGCACGGAAGTTTATTTTGTGAAGAAAAGAAAGGTCTATTATAGGCTAAAATTATTTGGATAAAAAACGTAAAACAATTTCATTCGTCTTAATTCACATTAGGCTAGATATTTCGTAATTTGAACAAGGACCTATGATCCTTTCCTAATTATCTAACACAGATTCCTTTTATTGGACCAACCGGAAAAAATTCTAGCTAGGTACCAAAAGGGGAACAATAATATTTCCTCACACTCTCTTTACACCTCATTGCACTATTAGATTATCGGTCACCTATTTTGAGTGTTAGATTGAAGGTCATGCAGTGGGTGCATCTCTATGTCATGATTAGAGCCAACATTCAATATTCGTTATATCTATTCATGCAAACACTTTCTTATAACGGGATACCATTCATGTTTAGCCATAATGATTCATTATTTTTACATTCATACTCTATATGAGTTACGACACATGACGGTTCAACAATAATGTAATCAGTCTCTTGGGGAAAAAGAACACAGGAAAGAAACCCAACAAGAGAGGATAGTGAGTTGAGCTACTCAGACTTCACCCTATAACTCACTTTCCATTTACCCCACCCCCAACGAAAAAGCATGCAAATTTACCCAATGCATAAGAAATATAAAGAGAGGGTGGTAGGTAAACCAAACCTGAGGCACATTGTGCCGAAGATCAACAAGCAGGCGCGTCCGGGTTTCTGGAATCTGCACCCTCAGTAGGGACACCCTTTGTAGTGCCCATAACAGTATCCACACTTTCAGTAGTGCTCCTATCAACTAGATCCACTCTGGAGCTAGATGCTCTAACAGCCAACTCTGGAGTCGTCATCTGGAGGATCTCCTCATTTACCAAATAGGTTCTCCTCGCAGCCTCAAGATCTTTCCTTTAAAACCTTGACAGTTCAAGACACATTGTAATGCCTAACATAGGTGTCATAAGTTCTAGGTACTATTTAAAAATCCATTTTAATGAATATCGGTCGTTTAGTCGGTTTAAGAACCAAAATATCAAAGAACGTCCATGACGTTCGGGAAGTTGGTTAAAAGGGATGTTAGTGTGAATTTAGCCTATTTAACTAACTTTTAGGAGTCAGAAATGTATGAAAATGGGTGAAAAGGTACTATATAGATGTTGGAGTTATTTCATGGCAAAAACGTCTGGATACAACTCCCTGAGGACAACCTAAGGGTCGTTGATAAGGACCCTTGCAGTTTGATGCAACACTGTCTGGAAGTATGCATCAACGGTATAGAAGAAGGCCCGTGTGTGGATAGACATGGCGTCGATGACACCTTCATCCCACACTTTGGCTGGAGGAGAATGCCCCTTCACCCGCACAGTCTCTAAACTTATCGACGGAGTGCAGAGGTGCAGGCTACGGTCCATGTGTGGATGGACGGGGCATCGATGCCACCTTAGTCCCACACTTAGAAAATTGGAGAAATACCCTCGTATGCACAGTCTCTAACCAATACGACGTAGTGTAGGATAGAGGAGGGGGGTCTGGTCGTTGACTCACTGATGGCCCGTAAGTGGTGTCTCGTCTATGAGCGTCCTAAGTTGCAACATGTTTTTTATTTAGTTTATTCAATTAAATAGGTGGTTTAGGGGTATATTGGGGCTTAATGGGAGACCTATTATGTTTATTAATTTCCACTATAAATACCCTCAACCCTCATTCACCTAAAGACAACTTAGAAATAAACTCTCTTCTTTTTCTCTTATTTCTCTCTCTACATGAACTCACCATTGAAAACTAGCAAGGATTAGGGTTTGGGGTTTGGAAAGGGACAAATTCACCATCAAATTGTTTCCTAACGGTTAGGTATGGGTTTTATTGACCTTTGAGACTCATTCCTCAAAGGGTACGTTCCAAATAGATTTCAAAAGTTGAGTTTTCTTATGGGTTTCATTTAATTACCAAATTGATGTTATAGATTGAGTTGTTAATTATTTCTTAGGGTTATATTGAGTATATTAACATGTGATTAAACTTGTTTATGGTAATTATTGATGGTTTAGTCTAAATATAAGAATATAATCCTCCATCCCTAACCCTTGTTTGTGATATCGATCCATGTTGTATTATACTCATTCAGTTGATTTAGTTGTTGATGGTATCAATTGTATGGTGTTATTATTATTTAATTAAGATATATTATAGACCTTTAATGCTAGTTCTTATTATGGGATTTAGGTTATGAATTAAATTGTGAAATTAATATATGTATCTTGTCTTAAGTTATGATCTAGTGTTTAATTGTGTTCTAGATATGCAATTGGCCTTATTATTCTATTGGTTATCATTGTGTGATGATTTACTTCCCAATTTTTGTTGAGTTTTGGGTTTATGGTAAGACCTTAATGATAGACTATGAGGAAGATTTGGTAAGTCTTATAATCTCTATCTTTACTTACAAGTGTGATTTATTGTTACTAAGTCGTGATATTACATTGGAGTATACCTTATACTAGGAATAGAAGGTGGTATGATGTTGAATTTAATTGTCTTGATTATGTTGGGAGGTTGATTAAGATGTACGTGATTTAAGGTTGTGAAAACTATCAATGTGCCTTGATATGCTATGAAATGCTAATGTGTTAACCTCACTTATACAAATTGTGATGAAAGGAATTATACTCATACAATTCATATTGAGATATTAATGATGATGATTATAGAAGGAGTGGAACCTCTAGACTAAATTAAGCTATGATTCATAACTAAAGGGTTAAAGACGTTTCAAAAAGGAACTCTAGCTTAGAACCTAGTGAACTTGATTAAGGGGTGTCCCTTCCCACATAGGAAAGGTAGGAACACTAAATTACTCTTTAGATTGGAGACTATAATGCATGTCACATAAAGAGGGTCCCAACTATATCTCCTAGTTCTTGAACTATGTAGACCCCATAGGAATACTTCCTAGTAGATCCATGTAGTAGCTATTTTTAATGTTTTGGTACAACCTTGGCAAGTAGTCCACCTTCTTTTGGTGTAGGGTTTTATGACACCGGATTCCACACTAGCTCAGGTGGTCTTGGTCGGTTAGGGTAACATGTTCTAGAAAAGTAAAATGAAATAAAGGACTTGAACTCAAACTTAGATAACCTAAGAAGTGTAGCATTAATCAAGGTAGGGGTAGGGGACTTTACCTAAATATTTCACTAGTTAGTCTTGAGGGGAGTCTTACGAGGAGGTTCTTTTACATGTTTATGATATGATGATATGTGACGTATATATGATGACTATGACACATTGTTAATACTATTTGTTGATTATTTCAGTTATGAGTATGACTTGGGTGACAATGTTAATATATGATGAAATGTAAACCTAAATGTTATGTTTTTTAAAGTTGGATATTGGTCATGTTTTCTTGTTGAGGATACATGATTGAGTAAGGTTATGGTGCTTTGCATGGTCGTTGCACTTGTTGACTTGATAAGGACTCATGAGTTGTCTTGCTTATTATGACCAACTCTTATTCATTCTTGTGATGTCATTCCTTGATGATAGGGTTGTAGTAAATCATGGTTTTCAAGCATGTTGGTATATGTGTTACTTGGTGGGTTAGTAAATAGGTTTGGTTGATTGTTATGACTTGCTTGGCTTTGCATTAGGTTTTTAAAAGGGTAAAATTGCATGTTTTGATAAAAATCCCCTTTTTAGCATGTTTTTCTTGTGTATGTGCATAAGGTCTCATGCTTAGTAAATTAGGAGTACTAGACCCATTTTTCTTCACCTTTTCCCAATCAATTTAGCTTCCGGTCGTTGAATGTTTTGAAAGGAGACATTGTTCAATGCTTGGATTCTTCCTTTAATCCAAGTAAGGTAGTTCCACAACTTTCGAGGGACAACGCAATCATCTAGCTTACGAATTTTGTTAAGTTCTTATTAACACTTCCATTTCTTTCCTTTTAATTGAGTATTGTACTTTTGTCTAACCTATATGTGGTCTTGTTGAATTGATGTAAGGGCTATGCGCATATTGAGGTAATCGTTTTAGATGGTATGAGATGAGATAGTCATTGAGACTAATTCTATACTTTTATATATGTATGTGCAATAAAAGTAGAAGGCTATGTAACCTTCCTATACGAAAGGTCTATGTATACTCGATATGAATATATATTATGTGTATGTAGAGGTCTATGTAAACCTCCAAATAGTTGTAATTAATGTTTTTAATTTTTCCGCATTTTCAACCTATGAATGTAATGACATGAGACAAAGAAGCTAGTATTATTCCTTGAAAAGCACGACGATGCCGGTTATGTTAAGGGGGTAAACCTGGATGTGACATTTCCGCTCCCTCTACCTAGCATGTTCCTCATCTCCCTCTGTGGTACGGCTGGAATGGTGCATCTTGGCACACTCACGTGGCTCAGGCGGCGGTGCAGTGGGAGCAGTGAATATTGAAGCAAACACTATGTCCTCCGCAAACTCAATAGATGCCGTCTTAGGCTCGAGTTCCCTCATATCCAGTATGGTATCAATATCTGCTCGCAGGATCTCCATAACCTCCTGAAGCATAGTTAGATCAATAGTGGGAGTTGGGCATGCTAGAACTCGTACACACGGGCTCTCATAGAGCCTCATGAGTGTTTATTGCGTGAAATTCAAGTTAAAATAAGTTTTTTTAGTATTCTTAGGGAGTTTATGAATTTTGGTGATGTTTGGAGGTCAAAAGTCCAGGAACGTGCATGACATTCGGAAAGTGTGCCTTAGATAGCGCTTATGTGTCTTCATGTGTTTGAGTGAGTTTTACAGGTTCCTTTTGCTCGAAATTGATGTGGTATGTTCCTAAGACCTAGATGACATAGTTTAGGGGTTTAAAGTGTGGCACAACCCCACCTAGGCCCACAAGGGTCCCTAGAGAAGGGCCAAAGACTTTGACAAAAACTGTCTAGGCAGTGTCTACCAACAAGACCAAAACAATGGCCTGTAGGTTAACCATCGGCCCGTTGTATTGGTCCGTCGATTGGACCTGCAAGGTTAGTGTGACAGGATCCAAATGGATTTAAGTGTCAACCCATGATACCCCCACAATAATCCATTAAGTGACAAACAGTTCATTGGTTAGGTCTCGTCTGTGAGGCTATCAAAAGTTGTTAAGGGTATGCCTTGGCTTGGGGTTTTTGCTAAATTCACCCAAAGTCTATATTAACATAGGAAGTCTTATGTTGGGTTTTTTAGGTATATTAAACAATTTCAAACCCTAAGACCTCTTTTAGACTCCTCTTTTTGACACCCAAAGCCCCTCTCTCTTAAAAGACTCTCTCAAGTCACCATGGAAGGTAGGAGTCAAGAAGGAACTAGGAGGGCTCTTGGTGGTCGCTACATTATCAAATATAATTTATGTTTATTAAATTTGAGGCATGGTATCCATCATTGAGCATTCTTTCATTCAAGGAGTCCGTTCTAATGAATTTTCAATAAAAAGGGTTTTCAACCCTAATTACTACTATCTTAAACTCTGAATATTGGATTTGACTGAAAACATTTCTAATGACTTAATAATGATATTTATAATTTTAGTTGATGATTTTAAGGTTAAAACTTTATTTAAATCATATTAATATTTTTCATCAATTTTTGACTTAAGAAATGGGTTAAATGGGTATGAATTGGTAATTTTAAGCTTTGGTTTCTTATGGTTTGTATTGTTCTTTAGCTACTGCTCGAAAGACTGTATTATGATAAAATATTGAGTAAAATATTATCGGTGATGAAATCTTTGATTGCATGGTATGTTGGTTATGTTGTGTATCTTTAATTTCGAAATGCTCTTGAGTGGTATAATACACCTTCTTGGTGGCGGTGTTAAGATGAATTGTATAAATGTAAACTCACTAGTTTATTATGAGTGGGGATATAAGGGATAGTTATTGGAAGTAAGATGATGATAGTGTTACTCCTGTAAGGTGAGGCTTAGGAAGATATTATGTGAAGTAGGCTATAGTGTATGCTTAAAGAAGATATTCTTGTTAATTGTTTTTTGAAGCTTGTTATTAGAAGTATCATAAGGATTTATTCTAAAGGACTAATATGATTATGTGAAGAATGTAAAGTGTGTGATGTGATGAATAATGGTCTAAGCATGTATAGAAGTTAAATGTAAATGAAATGATTCGTATGTGAAAGGTGTGCTCGCATGTACACCCAAACTCAGACTTGATAAATGAGTGAATATATGTTAAGCCCCAAAGGGGAGTTTTGCGGTGAATACTCTTCGTGAGTTGAGCTGAAGTGTTTAGTAGCAACCTCACTACATCCTATGATATTTCCAAGATAGGAAAGAGAATTAATGCCCTTCATGAGTAGAGATGTGTTGTTAACTAATTATCCTTAACCTATAGTTTATAATGTTTACAATCTGTGGGATGTTATTCCTAGCACTGAGATGATATCAAGAAAAGGTGTTACACTTTGAGAGTTAAGATGTTTTATTCCAATGTACCTCTTGATATCTGTAGTCCTCGTTAATAGAGAATGAGTTACTTAGTAGCAATCTCCTTATCCCTTAACTCTGCACCCGCATAGGTGTAACTTTTGGGCAAGCTATGTAAAAGCTGAGAGAATGACCTCATTTTAGGCAAGTGAAGATCCCTCATCCTATAAGGATTTATATAGGGATTTCATGTCTAGCTCTGATAGTCTATGTCGGTTAAGCTAACCCCACAAAAGAAATGAATGTGCTATGCCTTATAGAGGAGTGTCCTACTTAGGGTAGGTAGTGGAATGGGATGTTATTTATCCATTCCACTAGGTAGGCATTCCGAAAGGGAAGTCTTGGTTAGTTTTATTTGAATTGAATGAACTTAGTCTTTTAAAATAACAAACTACTTAGGGTAGGTGGTGGTATGGGATGCTATATGTGCATTGCACTAGGTAGGACCTTCCGAAAAGTGAGTCTTGGTGCCAAGTCTTCTAAAAGAGTGTTCTATTTAGGGTATATGGTTGTATGGGACACCATCTACTCATTTCACTAAGTAGGCATTCCGTAAGGGACTCTTGGTATGTTGTTGGGTGGTCTTCTATTATTTGCCATTGAGTGAGTGGTTGTTCTCCCGAGGTGAGTATGCCTAAAAAGGAGGTAGTGTTTAGGGTTGCTTTGGTGGGTATCGAAAGAGGCATATGCTTACTTTCTACATGTCTCACCTTAGTGAGTGTTATGATGACCTGAAATTAGTAAACTCCGACAGAAATGATGCTTACTTTATCATTGACAATACTTTGTAAGTTCACTACTTTAGAATCATTTTAGTCACTGTAATGTTAAAAGGGAATTCGTTATAATGCTTGATAGTTCACTGCTGTAACAACCCTAAAAAGGGATATACTAAGTGATACTTAATGTGTCAAGAATTCCTATGATTAGACTAGGGTTCACATGTATTGATGCGCGTAGAGCCAGACTTCAGAACCCTTTCTACATCCAAGCGAACCAACTTGGGGAGTTAGTTGATCTAGGAATGTTTGGGTCCTACAATGTAGGGATCTCGAATACGAAGATTTACTCGAAGGAGTCTTTACTAGATTTAAAAAGAGGAAATCTTAGGTTTGGAGCGTCTAGGGGTAAAATGGCCTTTTTCAAGGCTAAGGGTAATATTATAATTACCCTAAATATATATAATTAAATATATAAATGTATAAGGTGGAGGGGCAATTTGGGGAGAGAGAGCCGAAATTGAGCTCTTGAAGTGAAGTCTTGCTTCACCCGGGTTCAAACCTAGGTGGAAGCAATGAATTAATGTGATTTTTATTTAAGCTATTGAATTAATATAATGAATTAATAATTATTATTCATGAGATGATTTAAAATAAAATAAAAATCATATTATTAATAATTAAGTAAACCTTATTTGACTATGTCCCAAACTGGACTCCAAAGCCCAATATAACTCCTACTCTCTCACGTCTATCTCTCAACTCTCACGCTCAATATCCCTTATTATTTCACATGAAAATTTTCTTCCAAAATAAGATACAAAAGAATAAAAATAAACGAAGTTCTTCACAGTTGAAGAACTCACACGAAATCACAAGAAAACAAATGTTAATCCCACACTAGGCTAAGGAAGGTTGTCATTCAAGTGGAGTTGATATTGAGAAGGTTTAGACGTGTTCTTGGGTGATGTTTTTGGGCATCAAGTCAAGAGTTTAACGTTAAAAAGGTATGGTTTTTCTTCTCTCTTGGTCCCTTTCCCAAGAGACCCCTTAAGGTTCATATTATTTATTCAAAAACAAGGATTGTTTCGCCTTTACATGCCCTGTCACTAGCTCACAATAAATCATAGGTTGGGTATGATTTCTTGTAGATTTAGGTATATGTTATGTTTCGTGATCAATATGATTACGTTGTATACTTTAAATCATATTATAAGCAACCATGTATTGAAAGTTTGTGCATGTGCAAAAAATGATACTGTGAATGTACTTGAATGAGGCCAAATTAAGGCTTCAAGTTTAATATTGTTTTGGTTGACAATTTACGTCCATAAATCTGTGTAATCGGGATTTTGATTAAAAAGGAATTGGGAATGATTTGAGTGTCAACATTTTGGATAAACGAATCCATGAAATATCCCCCCCCCCCCTAAAAAGTGTTAAATGATCCATGAATTCTCCATAGTTTTAAGTGGAAATATTGATGAAATTAAGTTGAGAAATTGATTAAGTTCCAGCAAAAAATATAAGTTTGGTTTAGGCTAAAATAAAGAGGTGAAATGTGGAAAATTCAATTGATTTTAAGGGGATGAGGCCACTCGAATTCGAACTTGTGACCTCACCCGTATAACACCTTAAATTCGCAAGAAAAAGAAAAGGGGTTAGGGGGATTCGAAATAAGGTATACTGGCTGAGAAAGGAGAGTGCAAAAAAATTAAATAAATAAAATGGGAGGCATGGGAATCGAACCCACGACCTCCAGGCAGCGAATGAAGTGAAAGAAGAAATTTTTTAAAAAGAAAAATGGGAGGTGTGGGAGTCGAACCCACGACCTCAAGGCTGGAAAAGAGAAGGGCAAAGTAAATAAGAAAATAAAGTGGGGTTGTGGGGGCTCGATCCCACATCCTCACTGCCACACGCCTAGCTAAGTCAATTTTAAATAAAAAATAAAATAAGGAGGTTGTGGGGGTTCAAACCCACAACCTTACAGCCCCTAGTAAAATTAAAGAATAAATTAGGAGAGGTTGTGGGGGTTTGATCCCACAACCTCTTGGTCTAAGCTAATTGGACAACACAATTTTAAATGAAAAATAAAAAGGGGTTGTGGGGGTTCACTCACAACCCTTCGTAAAAATCAAAGGACAATCCAAGGAGAAAAATAAGGATAGAATGTTGATGTTGGGGCTCGATCTAGGTTCAATGTAATGAAGACGAAAAATAAAGTCAAGGAAGAATGTAAGTATTGTCCATGGGTTTCGAACATGGGTTCCCTTGCCCAAATTTCCTTATTGATACATAAATAATACATGAATTAAATGTTCAGGAATAATGACACCTCCATAGATCAACATCGATATCTTGGTATACATACAAGATACATAATTCTTGTACTACACATTTTTAGGAAGATATGAGTAACTTAACAAACTATGAATGAAGCCTCATGGATTGTATATATAGACACATAAGTCTAGCATACGATTAAAAATAAGTGAACCAAGATGTATGTGATGAAATGATGAAACCTTCGAAGGTTTAAGTATGAGTGTAAGATACACTATATGGACAAGTGCATTGGCATATGACGAAATGAACAATGAAATGATGAAATAAACAATGAAATGATGAAACGCTAGAAGGGTTATGTAAGAGTGTGAAACACACTAATTGGCCAATTGCATTGGCATATCATGAAATGAACATTCACGTAAAAAGGGATGAGTATTTATGAAGAGCAAATGATCTAATGTTAATGAATGTGGTGACAACATGATATGAGGATAATGTAAAAGATGAGAGTAATCTCAAATGAGCCAAAGTAAATATTACCAAAACGTACTCACCTATGAGAGTGTAAAGTTGCTAGTCTTTTTTAAAATTCTAATTAAAATATTGAAATTAACACACTTAATACTAATGATTAATATGAGAAATCATCTATTGAGGTATGATGTCGTCATACTAGAAGTAAACTTCCATGACGTATGAGTTGAATGTAATGGAACTTCATAATGAGCACCTATATACTAGCTATGAGCGTTGATGCCTTCTTTAGGGAAGGGCGGAGGTTCACGTAACTCTCATGAGATGAGACTTTCCGTCATGCCGTCTATGGGTCTCCCTATACATCCTAGTCTTCGAACCTATATTGCCAATATAGGGATCTGGCGGGGTTCAATTCCCATGTACGATAGCATGTTTTAGGTCACTTTGGCCGGTGATTCCACCTCTTTTTGGTGTGAGTCTTCATGACCCTGGAATTCATGATGCTCACATTATCTATGTCGGTTAAAAGTAAGTTCCAAATGTATGAATGATGCCAACCTCAGATGATGCACATATTAAAATTAACGATACCAAAGGTGTTAGGATAGAATAACAAAGAGATGAGCTAGACTCAAGTAATGACACTAGGTTATTCTTGATCACTTCATAGCAAACCTGATGAATGTCCTAAACTACATCCCAGGTATAGCTGGTGTTCACACTAGCCTATGAACGAAATGAAATGAAGTACGTATGAATTAATGAAGTAGACTCTGTGTTTGTTAATAAAGACTCCCTAGTTGAGGTCCCATATGTTGAGACCCCATATTGTAAAGTCATAATGTCAAGTCCATGATTTCAAGGTCTCATGGCATATGATATGTGATATGTGTAAAATGTTATATGTTATATGTAATATGATGTGTGCTATGCGTAAAATGTTATGTGATGTGTGCAATATGATAAGTATGATGATGCATATTAGTCTAATGGAATGACTTTCCAAATCCAAATTTTGAAAGCTCACTGACTTCCCTATTCCAATTTTCGAAAGCTCACTAACTTCCTAATTCTAATTTAGCAAGTCCACTGACATAACTTTCCTTATTCATGTTGTTATGAAAGAGCTATTCTTAATCATGCATGTCCTTGGTATCTTCTTGCATATACCCATTCTTAGTACAAGTGTTTACTAATCCCATAAAACTCTATATTCTTAGGTGTAGGTACAGGTGGACGCTAGATCTTACAGATTGACGTTACAGCTATCTGGTCGTGATGATTTCATCCGGACTTGGTCGGCCCTCATGATTACGAGGATTTCTACCATGATTATCTAGCTTATCTGTAGGCTTTAGCTAGTGGATCATGTGCCACCAGTGTTTCTTTCCACTTTCATTTCATACTTTGTATTGGGGCCGTTTTGGCAAAAATACGTTTAAGGCAATTATGAATTATTTCTTTCATTGGATTATCACTATATTAGATAGTTGATTTGTGAACACCTATGATATTAAGTTTAAAATGCTTATCATGATGTAAGAAGACAAAAAGTTCAAATTTTTCGCTAAAATTAACCTAGATTAAGTAAAAATGACGTATCTAGGCTTGTCTGCAACCTCTGAGAGGTCAACGACGCTGGTCTCGTCTAGTGTCAAGATTCCTATCGTAACAAAGTTGGTATCAAAGCACTAGGTTAAATTCTGAGGATAATAAGTTCACATCAACCACATTGAGTAGTTTCTATGTCATGGTAGTGAAGTGCACCACTATCCTGATTTAGAGACTTCATGATGGGTAGGAAAATTCCCTTCTTCTGATCTTATCATGCCTTCTCTAATGTATAATTCCTTGGTGTTATGAGCGTATCTAACACTAATTCTAATTTTTTTATAAAATGAACACTAGGAGGAACACTTGTCAGGGAACAGGATATACAACTATTAAGGGCAACCAAGTTCCTCCATAGGCCTCAGCTACAGATTGAGAAGTGAGGACAACCTTGGTACAAATGGCCCAAGCCATCACCTGACAAGCTCATGCTATGACATCCCATGCAGAGCAACATGGTGTTCCCAGGAAGAACCCACTTGCATGCATCATGGCTAGTAGGTTAAGGGACTTCAAGAAGATGAATCATTTCGTTTACACTGGATCTAAGATTGCTGAGAAACTCGAGGACGAGTGAAGGATAGATATGATGCATGACAATGTTGACCTTTCAAGGCTTATGGTCCATGTCCAGCAAGTCGAGGAAAGCAGAAAGAGGAAAAACACTAGGGCAGGGAACAAGTCAAGGAAGATGAGGAGAATTTTTCAACGAAGAGTAGTACTGAAATAAGGGATAAGCGCAGGTTTAAGAAGGGACTCTTCCACCAAGGGAAGTGAAGTTCATCAAAGGGTCACCATAATAGGAATCACGAGTCCAGATTTAAGAGAAACAGTAAAATTGATACACCTCAGGAGAGACCACCTTGCAAGAAGTGTGGCAAACTACATGGAGGAGAGTGTATGATGAGCACTAATGCATGTTACAGTTGTAGCAAACCGGGTCACATGATGAAGTATTGTCCGTATATGAGAGGTCGAGAAAAAGGGAAGGAGAAAGTTCATCCAAATGGTCCAAGTGAAGAGGCTACAAGGAGGTAATGATTCTTTGCACTCAAGTTTAAGGGTGTAGGGGAAGACCCCTCTGGTGATGTCTTAGGTGCGTAGACTAAATAAGTTTTTCCTGTGTATGGTTTTATGCACTAGTATGAAGTTAATATGTTGCAGTAATTATGTTGTAAGGTTTGATGAGACTAGTTTAGGAAAGAATTCCTTATTCTATTAATGTGAAGCTACTAGTAGAATTCAAGGATGTGCACCATCATCTTTATATGTGAATCAGATATTCACCAATGGGGAGTATTGAATTACCTATCTATGGATACGTCCTATAGATGACTTACTTATTAAGAGTAAAGAGAAGTGTCATTCGGTAAGGAATCTTCCTAAGGGGGGATAGAGTAACTACCCTAAAAATGGATATACTAAGTCATACTTAATATGTCAAGAATGCCTATGATTATACCAGGGTTCACACAGATTGATGCGCGTAGAACCAGACTTTGGAAACCTTGCTACATCCAAGCCAACTAAATTGGAGATTTAGCTTAGCTAGGAAAGGTTGGGTCCAACCATGTAGGGCTATCAAATACAAAGATTTACTCCAACAAGACTTTCCCGGACTTAAAAAGATGAAATCTTATGTTTGGAGTGAGGGTCTAGGTGTAAAATGGTCTTTTTCCAGGGTAAGGGTAATATCGTAATAAACCTAAATATATATATAATTAATTATTTAATTAATAAGGTGGAGGGGAAATTTGGGGAGAGAGAGCTGAAATTGAGCTCTTGAAGTGAAGTCTTGCTTCACCCGGGTTCGAACCAAGTTGGATATAATGAATTAATGTGATTTTTATTTACGCAATTGAATTACTATAATTAATTAATAATTATTATTCATTATCTGATTTAAAATAAATTAAAAATCAGAATTTTAATAATTAAGTAAACCTTATTTGACTAAGTCCTAAACTAGACTCCCAAGCCTAATATAACTCCTACTCTCTCACATCTATCTCCCAACTCTCATGCTCAATCTCTCTTATTATTTCACACGAAAATTCTCTGACAAAATAAGATACTAAAGAATAAAATTAAACCAAGTTTTTCACACTTGAAGAAATGACACGAAATCACAAGAAAACAAACGTTAATCGCACACTAGGCTAAGGGAGGTTTTCATTCGAGTGTAGTTAATATTGAGGAGGTTTAGACCCGTTCTTGGGTAAAGTTTTGGGCAAAAAGTCAAGATTTTAATGTCAAAAAGGTATGGTTTTCTTCTCTCTTGGTCCCTTAAGATTCAATAGCTCCCAATTAATTGTAGGTTGGGTATGATCCTTGGTAGATTTAGGTGTATGTTAGGTTTCGTGATAAATATGATTATGTTGTGTTCATGAAATCGTATGATTGGTAACCATGTATTGAATGTTTGTGCAAGTGTGTGCATGTGCAAAAAATGTACAGTTAATGTACTTGAAGAGGCCAAATTAAGGCTTCAAGTATAATATTGTTTTGGTTGTCATTTTGCGTGCATAAATCTATGTAATCATGATGTTCATTAAAATGGAAATGGGGCTGATTTGAGTGTCAACATTTTGGCTAAACGAATCCATGAAATACCCCCCCTAAAAAGGGTTAAACAACCCATGAATTTTCTATGTTTTCAATTGGAAATATAAATGAAAATAAGTTTAGAAAATGATTAAGTTCTAGCAAAAAATATAGGTTTGGTTTAGCCTAAAATATAGAGGTGAAATGTGGAAAATTTAATTGATACTCGGATTCAAACATGTGACCACCCGTATAACACCTTAAATTTGCAAGAAAGAGAAAAGGGGTCATGGGGATTCGAAATAAGGTATATTGGCTGAGAAAGGAGAGTCAAAAAACATTTAATAAATAAAATAGGAGGCGTGAGAATCGAACCCACGACCTCTAGGGAGTGAATGAAGTTAAAGAAAAAATTAATGAAAAGAAAAATGGGAGGCGTGGAAATCGAACCCATGACCTCAAGGCTGGAAAAGACAAGGGAAAATTAAATAAGAAAATAAATTAAGGTTGTGGCGGCTCGATCCCACAACCTCACTGCAATACGCCTAGCTAAGTCAATTTTAAATAACAAAAAAAAATGAAGAGGTTGTGGGGGTTTGAACCAACAACCTCAAAGATCTTAGCGAAATTAAAGAATAAATAAGGAGAGACTGTGGGGGTTTGATCCCACAACTTCTTGGTCTAGGCGAATTGGACAACACAATTTTAAATGAAAAATAAAAGGGGTTGTGGGGGTTCGATCCCACAACCCTTCGGCCAAATAAGAGGAGAATCCAAGAAGAAAATAAAGATAGAATGTTGATGTTGGGGCTCGATGTAGGGTCCCAATGTAATGAAGACTAAAAATAAAGTCAAGGGAAAATGTAGGTATTGTCCAAGGGGTTCGAACTTAGGTTCCCTTGCCCAAATTTCCATATTGATACCTAAATCATACGGGAATTAAATGTTCAAGAATAATGCTACGTTCTTAGATTGAAATCGAGATCTTGGCATATATAAAAGACACATATGTCTTGTACAAAATAATTTGAGGAAGATATGAGTCATTTAACAAACTATGAATGAAGACTCATTGATTGAATGTATAGACCCATAAGTCTAGCATACGATTAAAAAAAAGTGAACCTAAGTTGTATGTAATTAAATGATGAAACCCTCGAAGGGTGAAGTACGAGTGTAAGATAAGCTTAATGGCCAAGTGCATTTTACATATGACGAAATGAACAATGAAATGATGAAACAACAAAAAGGTTAAGTAAGAGTGTGAAACACACTAAAAGGCCAGGTGCATTTGCATATAACGAAAGGAACATTCACGTAAAATGGGGTGAGTATTTATGAAGAGAAAATGTGCTAATATTAATGAATGTGTTGACAACATGATATGAGGCTAATGTATAAGATGAGAGCAATCTCTAATGAGCCGAAGTAAATGTTACCAAAACGTACTCACCTATGAGAGTGTAAAGTTATCACTCTCTATCAAAACTCTAATTAAACTATTAATATTAACACACTTAATACGAATTATTAGATGAGAAATAATCCATTGATCTATAATGTCCTCATACTAGAAGCCAGCTTCCAGGACGTATGAGTTGAATGTAACAAAACTTAATAATGAGCACCGATAGACTAGCTATGAGCAGTGATGCCTTGTTTCGGGAAGGGCAGAGGTTCACGTAACTCTCATGAGATGAGACTGTCCGGCATGCCCTCTATGGGTCTCCTTATATCTCCTTGTCTTCGAAAATATACTACCAATATAGGGATCTGGCGCGGTTCAATTCCCATGTACTCTAGCATGTTTTGGGTACATTTGGCCGATGATTCCACCTCTTTTCAATGTGGGGTTTCATGAAACTGAATTTCATGATGCTCACATGATCTATGTCGGTTAAAGTTAAAGTTCCCAATGAATGAACGAGGCCAGCCTCAAATGATGCACATAATGACATGAACGATACTAAAGGTGTTAGGATAGGATAATGAAGAGGTGAGCTAGACTCATGTAATGACACTAGGTTATTCTTGATCATTGCACGGCAAACCCGATGAAAGTCTCAAACTACATCCTAGGTATAGGTGGTGTTCACACTAGCCTATGAACGAAATAAAATGATGTACGTATGAATGAATGAAGCAGGCTATGTGTTTGGTAATGAAAACTCCCATGTTTAGATCCCATATGTTGAACCCCCATTTTGGGAAGTCTTAATATAAAGTCCGTCAATCCAAGGTCTCATGGCATATTATATGTGCTATGTGTAAGATGTTATGTTCTATATGGTATATGATGTGTGCTATCTGTAAGATCTTATGTGTTGTGTGCAATATGATAAGTACGATGATGCGTGTTACTCTCATGGCATGAATTTCCTAATCAAAATTTAGAAAACTCACTTACTTTCCTAATAAATTTTTTGAAATCTCAATGACTTTCCTGATCCCAGTTTTGCAAGTCCACTGACTTGACTTTCCATAATCATGTTATTAGGAAAAAGGTATTCATACTCATGCATGTCTGTGGTGTGTGCTTGCATATACTTATACTTAGTATAAGGAAATAATACCTAACAACTCCATATTTTTTGGTGCAGGAACAGGTGGACGCTAGAGCTTATAGGTTGACGTTGCAGCTATACGGAGGTGGAGCTTTCATCCGTACTTGGTAGGACTTCTTGCTTTCGAGGATGTCTACCATTATAATCTAGCTTATAAGTAGGCTTTATTTAGTGGAGCATGTTCAACTAGTGTTTTTTTCCACTTTCATTTCATACTTTTTATTGGTGTCGTTTTGGCAAAAACACGTTTAAGGAAATTATGAACTATTTTCTTCATTTGCTTATAACTATGTTAGATGGTTGATTTGTGAACGCCTATGATGTTAATTTTAAAATGTTTAACATGATTTAAGTAGAAAAAAAGTTCAAATATTCTTCTAAAATTAACCTAGATGAAGTAAGAATGATGTATGTAGGCTTGTCTGTGACCTCTGAGAGGACATTGACACCAGTCTCGTCTGGGTCTAGATTCCGGTCGTGACAAATGTGATATTTTGGAAGTTTACTATAAAGTGTGTCTTTTGGTTAAAATTATGGAAATTCTTCTCTAAGTGTTAAATGGTGTTTCGTATGTTATTTTACTTCTAAATTAATGAATGTTTTAATTATTTTGCACTGAATGTTATTTTATTAAAATTTCCATTTTTGCATGTTTTTACATATGTCATACTTAGTATACTGTTTTGTACTAACCCTATACTTTTCTATAATCTATTAGTGTAGGATTGATGCTTTTGAAGGTTTAAAGTTGAAGCTTGGGAAAGTTCCCCTCAAGCCAAAGTATGCCCTCTTATATCCTAGGGTATAGTCCTTTTCTTTGTTTATTATTTAAACACTTCTTATGTATTTATTTTTAATGTAAAGCAACGTGTCCGTAAGATATTATGTTGTGTCATTAAGTTGGCTTGTGACAATGAGATTCTCTAAATATTTATGAAAGACTTGTTTTTATTAAATGTCTTCAATTTCGCACTACTTATTATGTATTATGTAGTGAAACATAGTTAAAGGGGTTGTACTAGATCCCAAAGGGTCATGTATGCCTTGACACAAATCAAGGGTTCACCGTAACTTCTAGGAGGTGCTTTCGGATCTTGACGGACTTACTATTAGAGCATAAGGTTATGGGAAGTAGATTAGGGTCTAAAAGTCTCAACACATCCATGGACTAGAGGCTATAGGACGATAGAGTTTCACTTTCTTCATTACACTTGAATCTTTCCATAGAACTTACTCCATGTAACATTCTAGAAAATTTAATGTCTAATGAGAATCCAGTATGCACTTAGGATAGCCTATTCGGGGTATATAGGCACCCCAATGCCCAATATTGAGAAATATTAGGCATAGTAGAGAAAATTTGGCTAAGGGATATTAGCCAATTTTCTATATACGAATAAGAAATACACTTTTTGGGTTGTCATACCCAATCCAAGATTGATAATAAACAAATGTACATACAATGAATACCCTATGCTAAAAGAAAATCCATTATGTATAGTTTCACACAATGTACTAGGCATCCAAGTGTTAAGACTACTACCATTCCACAAGACCATTTAACATGATCTTGTAAATTTAAGCAGTGCCTAAGGACATAGTGACGGTCATTGGGACAATAGGTAAACATTACCAAAGGAACCATAAATTATTATTTATTTAGGAAATTAAAACCAACCCATTTGCAAGAACATGTGCAAGACATGTGAATAAGCACCAAAGGAGGGGACTACCCTAACCGAATTCAGTTAGGGTAGTAAAGGGGACAAAAACGTACATAAGTGACCAGTCCATGTGGGGCCTAACTTCCTAAAAAATATTAGAATCTAACCTAACGCCCCAAATATATAACTAGCCTAGGACTAACTGAATTAGAACCATTAGTGCACCCGGCAACCTAGGACCAAAACAGGGTTGACACTAACCTAGTACAAGTTAAAGAGACAACCTAGTACCTAACTTAGTATGGTATAAAAGGTTAGTTATGGTCCTAAAAACTTAGGGTAATTTATTAATTCCCTAGGTTACATAATTAATTAATTTATAAAATTAATTAATAAATTTAAAAGGGCTAAAACCGAAAACAAAAAGGAAATTTTCAGATTTCGGTTAATACAAGAAAGGGACAACCTAGTACCTTACCTAGGATGATCCAAAGAGTTAGTTAAGATCCTAATGACTTAAAGGTAATTTATTAATTAACCTAGTATTCTTAATAAATTAATTTAGAAACATAATTAATCAATTTAAAGGGTCAAAACCGAAATCACAAAACAATTTAAAAATTTCTGTTAAAATAAGAAAAAAAAACAACCTAGTACCTAACCTAGGATGGTTCAAAGGATTAGTTATCGTTATAACAAAAAAAGGGTAATTTATTAATTACCCTAGGTCACTTAATTAATTAAATTAAAGGGGTCAAATCGAAATATTTACACTAACCCAGTACAACACAAGAAACATCCTAGTACTTAACCTAGGATTGTCCAAAAGGGTTAATTTTTGTTCCAATGACTTGAGGGTACTTTAGTACTTACTCTAGGTTCCTAAATCAATTAAATTAAGGATTTAATTGATTAATATAAAGTTTAAATGTTGACGAAAACCATAGTCAACACCAATTTCCAGATTTAACTAAGTGTTATGTTCTCCTATGTTTAGTCAACTTAGGAGGTTTTATTTAGTAATTCTTTAATTAGTTTTTTTAATTAACTTATTAAACCATAAGAAATAAGTAAAGGTCTGTTTATAACCTAAAAATCACGTTAAAACTCAAATAAATACACGACTAAAACCAGAAAACAAGCATGAGAAAAAAACAGTGAACAGAAACGCAAGAAAAAACAAAAAATTTCTTATATGATTTTCAAGGTTTCTCCAAGGTTCGTTAAAGGTGGTATTCGTTAATTATGTTCTATTTAATGTATGGGATTTATCTCATGGAAATTTTTCTCCAAGAGGCTTTTCAAACGTTTCAAACTCATGAATTTCAAAACTAGGATTGTGTCCCAATGAAATTGTTAAACGTCCATCTCCCTAGTTATCCTTGTTTTTGATTCTTTAAGTACATAAAGGTAATCTTGAACGTGTTGTTTGTATGTGGTTCTAACTGATTTTATAAGTTCTAGATTTATTAATGATTAATGAGGTCTATATATTGGATTCGGATGATTGAGTGATTAGTTAGACAGATTAAGGAATGACAAAATGCTTAGGTTTATGTTCAATAAAGATGAAGTTATTATGAGTTGTTTATGAAGTTGAGTCTACTGTTATAGTCTGTTCATTAAATGATAATTATAATTTAATTTAATGTAAAAAAGTTTGGCTTACATCAATTAAATTTAAATGCCTACCATATGTGAACGTTATGTTTATTCCAACAAATTGGCTAGCAAAACTATTTCAAAAATATTATCTACCAAAATGAAGTAATACTAACAAAGTGATACAAATATCTACATCAATGAACTCAAAACATAGGGTATGTAAATCAATGCGACAAGTCCCAACATACCCTATCCACACGATCTTGTGAAAGTAATAGCATTGAATCAGTCTCATAAAGAATCAAAACTAGTTCATGAATCTATAATGTCAAAATAACTTCATCGCTTGGCCAAACAAAGTATTGAATTATTCTTGTATGTTAATCAAAGATTAAAAGTTCAAGTGTAGTGACAATTTGTCTTATGCCAAAAAATTTGTCTAGAACATTATTTTCAAAATATGTAATAAAATTGGCTAATGATTTAATGAAATTATACTTGAACGAATTGACTGCCTTATGCCAATAAAATGGCTTACAATACATCATCTAATAGTGATGAATAAAATTTGCAATAATGTTATCTTTAAATAGTTTATAGATTAGATAATGGCTAAGGTATACCAAACTAAACATGAAAGAGTGTAACTTTGGCTTGTGAAAATAAATTGGCTATGAAGTCAGTTTTCAAATTTTCTAGGCCAATACTAATTTTGTGCCAATCATATATAGCCAGAGTATTGAAATGAAAATATAATAACATCTAAGGTAATTCAATGAATCCATATCCAAAGAAATGCAAATCATAGGGACAAGTTCCAATATGCCCTAATTAAATGAACTATGAACATGTGTAATACATTAACTGAAGTACTCATCGTACATAAACGATGATATGAATCTATCAAATGAAAGTAAGCAAGTAACGTGAGTAATAACATAACTAAAGATATCTATGTTAAGAAAGTGACCAAAATTAGGTGTTAAAAGAAGTGCAACAAGACTTACTTACACCTAAGCTACTATGTTAAAAATACTCAGGAATGAAGGTGTTAGAAAGTGTGAGACAAGTCTCATTAACACCAAACATGTTATGAAAGGAAAATTCACATTTTATCAATGTAAAGAAAATTATGACAAGTCATCAATAGTGTAAGTAAATGTTACCGAAACGTAATTACCTATGAGAGTGTAAAGCTAATGAACAGACCAGTCTCTATGTACACTCTAATGAAAGTATTTAGGCTGATGTATACTAAATACTAATGATGAGATGAGAAATCATCTATTGAGGTATGATGTCCTCATACTAGAAGACAATTTCAAAGAGGTATGAGTTGAATGAAAAGGAACCTTATACTGAGCACCGATAGGATAGCTATAATCGGTGATTCGTTGTTTAGGGAAAGACGGAGGTTCACGTAACTATCATGAGATGAGACTGTCTGGAATGTCGGGTACGGGTCTCCTTATATCTCCTAGTCTTCGAACCTATACTTCTATATAGGGATCTAGTGTGGCTCAATTCTGATGTACGCTACAATGTTTTGTGTCACTTTGGCTGCTGATTCAACCTCTTTTCAGTATGGGGTAGACAATGGATTTCATGATGCTCACATGATCTATGTCGATGAAGGTTGTTGTTCCTTAATGTATGAAAGATAATGAAATGAACGATACTGAATGTGTTTGCGCAAGACAATAAGGAGGTGAAATCAGATTCAAGTAATGACATTAGGTCATTATTCATCATTGCACTTCATGATCCCGATGAGAGATAAAGATTCATCCTAGGTATAGTGATATACCGTGGTTTAACAGTATTATTAATACTTTTTCCTTAAGTTTAGTGTGTCCAAAAAGCCTTTTTGTGCTAATTTTTATATAAGTTTCTCCTTATGTGCAGGAAATCTGTACAATGATGACTGCGGAGGTTTTGAGCGAAGAAATGCAGAAGAGACCACCTACAGAGCTTGTGACGGTCCGTAGGTGGCAGCATAGTGCAACTGCTGAAGGAAGATGGGGATGTCTGACCAAGTGTGGGGTTACGGAGTCCATGATGGTCCGTCATGTCCATGACGGTCCGTCCTGCAGGTTCATCATGAAGTTCAGAGATGTAATCCCAGTACCCATATTCCAAGAGTTTAAGTGTTTTTGGAACGAAGACCCTCGGTAGACCGTTGTGCCTATGACGGTCCATCATACATGCCGTCGAGTGTAATGAAGAGAGCAGCAGATGAAATTGCACAAGTATTGGACGACGGAATCCATGATTGTCCGTCGTGACCACGACGATCCGTTGCGAGGTCCGTCGACCCAGCCGCGTTTTGACAGATATCCAGCAAATAGAGTCCTTGTTTTATTAGGTTTTTATTTTCTATAAATAGTTCGAAAAACCTCCTTTTTGAGGTTTGACTCTGTGTTAATAGTTAGACTCCATATTGTTAGACTTTTGATTATCATTAGATTTTTTGTGAGATTATCGATTACTTTAATATTCTTGCAAGATATTATTGGTGATTAATAAACCAAACATTTAGATTTTACTCTTTCTCATTGAAGTAAGTACATGAATTCTTATAAAATATATTTCAATATTGTGATTATGACTATGGGTAACTAAACTCCATAACTAGGGTTGTGGGAACCATAGGCAAATAATAAGATAAAACCTAACTAAAATAATAATTCTAGAATAGTATCTTGCATGTATTAATAATTCTTTCGCTTAGAAGTCTTTTTAAATGATGACCAACCTTAGAACTCGCCTTAATGCTACTTGCCGGACCAAGAAGGTAGATAATAGGAAAAGAATTATCAACATAGATTTAGTGTATACTATCTAATATGCTAGTATTGATTGGTACGAGGTAATAACTTAGTCAAATATCGAATATAATGCTTAATATGAGGTATAGATAAGGGTTAGGAAAGCAACACACGTAGCCGGACCAAGGTGCGAAGTGAGATTTTCTAGATGCCGAACCAAGGATTTAGAAATACATAACTTATCACTTTGCATGCAAGATACTAGGAAAGAATTGTTATAGTTAGAATTATCAAGTTATGAACCTGTGGGGAACACGTAAACCCTAGTTACTTTGATTAATTGATTAAACTCCAACATTCAAAGTTGTTAAGTGTCTCTTTCAATTTACTTAGTTATTTTCATTCATTTAGAAATAGAAACCCCCCTTTTATTGTTTTTACTTTCCAAGGAAGTCATTGACTGAACAATAGTAATAATAGATTGAAGTTAAGTCTAAATTATTTTCCTCGTGGGAACGATCCCAACCTCACTAGTTGGGTTATTTACTTGACACGACCGCTTTACTTCTTATTTGAGAAGTAAGTTTGAGCGTATCATATATATGGTTTTTACATTAGCCTACGAATGAATTAAATGAATAATGTGAAGTACGAATGGACGAATGAAGCAGACTCTGTGTTTGCTAATAAAGGCCCTCGGGTTGAGGTCCCATATGTTGGGACCTCACTTGAGATGTATTATGCTACATCAACGATTCCAAAGTCTTATGTATATGAAATGTATGATAGATAAAACATAAAAGTAATGAAATCAATGGCATGATCAATAGAGAATTGTTTATGAAAAGTAATGAATATATAGTGTAAAGAATGACTCACTATATGGTAGGGAAATCATTCCTTAGTCATTGTATTACTTACACAGATTAACTATGGGTATGGAACTAAAATTAATCATTGCACCTGTGAGTAAAACATAGGAAAAAAGGATTTATTGAACTACACAACAAGAAGAAGAAAAAGTATGAATAATAAGCTAAGTGTACAAAGAGGAGCTCTCGGCCTAAGATGATCAAAATCTCAAATGTTCGCCCGAGTTACTCTAAAATTATGTTGATGATACTAATGTTTTCTAATCATATAGAAAATTATTTGTGTGCTCTTTATGCATTAAAATACATCATTTTCATGCAACAATTAATAAATAACGAATTAGGAAAGTCTAATGACTAGACTTTCCAGAAATAGCATGTCATTTAGAAGAGTTTTCATTGATCATGCATAGCTTTATGTGTATGTGTTCATACACCCATACTTGGTACAACTAACCCCCTACTATTTACTAATTTTATAAGTGCAGGTCGGTAGACAGGTTTACAAAACTTGCAGCGGTTTCGACTTCAGCGTTTCTCCAAATAGTTTGGTAGGTCATCATGATTTCCAGGCTGCTATAGATTTAGTATAGCCTTTGTTTTAGTCATATCTAGTGGATATTGTCCCTAGTGTTTCTTTTGCACCTTTATTTCGAAGCTTTGAAATAAGGCCATGTTTGACAAACTATTTATGATATATTCATCTTCAGTTTTGAATTGATTCATTATGTTAGATAGTAGATCTATGATGTTGAGCTTTGTATATGATGTATCTAGTTAATATTTATATGAATTCTATATATACTTCATACATATAAAAAGATTTAAATTTTCCGCAAATTTAACTAGATGAATGTAATGAATGCAAGATGAGGCTTGTCTTTGACCTCAGAAAGGTCACTGATGCCAGTTGTGATCCGGATTCCAGAATCAGGGTCGTGACACTCAATAAGGCCTCTCTCTCTTATGTTCCCTTGTCCGGTGGTCTTCTAGGTTTTATTGCTTTGAAGATGAGATATTTCTATGTTTGAGGAAGTGAAAAGGTGAATTTTTATGTTATGATGATTTTGTGGCTAGAAAAGTATATGTGAAGGTAAGATTTGAAAATTGTGATGTGATTCTATCTATGGCTAGGTGTGATATATGATATTTGAAGTATTGTAATGAGAAACTGTATGGTAATGTAGTTCTAAGCATGGTAAGAATTATAATAATTGAATTAATTGCCTTTTAGAGCAAATGAGTTATCTTGTGATTATGTTCAATGACGGTAGAAATGCTCTATGGTGTAAATTTGAGAAATATTGAAAAAATATGTAGATTTTGTAGAAGTTGAGGGCAACCTTCTTGTTTGGATAGTTGTTCCTGTGAGTGGGTTGTGGTTCTTGTGTAGGTTTTACCTAAGGAGGAAATATGGTATGAATACTTAGTAAGGGACTGTTGTTCCATGAGAGTAAGTTACGTTTTGCCTAATAATTGAATTAATGGATGTTTAAGAGAGTTTTTCTAGTCTTGAATCAAAAACATGAAGTGTTATAATTAACTAGTAAGGTTGTTGTTTAGTCTTTATGTGCATTAGTTGGGGGTAGGATGAGTTTCCTACCTTGTGAGAGTTATAATGCTGCTTTGAAGTGTGAGATCTTGAAGATGTCTTTACCCTATGTGGGGAAGAATGAGTTTAGTAGAAAGGTAGTTGATATCCTTATCTTTCCTTTTTTTGCTAATTCAAGTTTGAGACCAAATCCTTAGTATTTCGGTAATGATCAAGAGTCTTGCATAAAGAATGTTGAGTAAAATGGCATGTAATGTACTTAGTCTAAGAGAATCCTCAAGGGTCACTAAGTGGGAATGGTAGTACGGGATGCTACTCTCACATTAAAATTAGTGTAACTTACCAAGTCTCTTCGGAGTAAGTTAGTATCATCTTGTCTATCATATTGTTATTACATATTCTTTAAGTTGCATAAAAGGTGCATTATTGAAATTTTAAGCATGTGACACAACAAAGTTTTGAACTTACTGTAAGTAAGTCCATGTTTTTGAGATTAATTGCATTTTTCATGAACTATGGTTTCAATGAGTTATGAAATGATTTATATGCCATTATAATTCGTATGATCATGCCTTGTTGATGAATTGCTAAAAAAAAGAAAATTTTAAATTTTAAGCATGCTTAAAAGTGTTAGAGTGATGTTCAATATAAGATTTTCTAATTTTAGAATAAAATTTGTCTTGCGTTTCATTGAAGTATCAATGTGTGAAAAAGTGTTGAATATGAGAATGTTTAATATTGGAGAAGGTAGTTCCTCCATAAAAGAAGGTTAAGGGTGAGTTTTGATATTTTGAAGTTTTGGAAAAAGTTGCTTAAGTGCAAAATGATTCTCCTTGCAGTTTTATGCTTTAATTTTGAGTGTATCGTCATGATTGTAATGTGTTTTGTCATTGTAAGTGAATCCTTGATGATCCTGAAGTTTTAGTGTCATTTGAGGAGGAATGTCGTTCTGAGTGGGGGAGAATGTAACGCCCTAAAAATAACTAAGGTGAATTAGAGCGTCATGAGTTTTTATTGAGTGAATTTTAAGTTATAATTAGTTATGTTAGTGTACTTAGTTAGTGTATGAAGCTTGGATGTCAAACGTCCGAGAACGTCCATGACATTTGGAAGGCGTGCCTTAGATAGTGCTTGTATGTCTTCATGTGTTTGAGTGATTTTTACTTGTTTGTTTTGCTCAAAATTTATGTGGGATGTTCAAAATAACTATATAATTTAGTTTAGGGGTTATATGTTTGGGCACGACCCCACCTAGGACCAACAAGGGGCCCGAGAGAAAGGCCAAAGACATGGACCAAAACTGCCTAGGTAGCGTCCACCAAGAAGACTAAAACAATTGCCAGTAGGTCAACCAACGGCCTGTTGTCTTTGTATGTCAATTGGAACTGCAAGGTCAGTTGTCCGTTGATGGACAAATGGTCCGTTCGTTAGGTCTTGTCTGTGAGGCCTGCAAAAGTTGTTTAGGGGATGCCTTGGCTTAGAGTGTTTGGTAAATTCACCCCAATTATTTATGATCCTAGGAAGTTATTTTTACTATTATTTAGTTATATTAATGTGTTTCAAACCCTAAAACCTCATTTGAGACTCTTCTTCCTAAAACCCAAAACCCCTCTCTCTTAGAGACTCTCCCTAGTCACCAAGGTAGCTAGGAGTCAAGAAGGAACTAGGAGGGCTGTTGGTGGTTGTTTGATTATCAAAAATCATTGGTGTTTCTTAAATGTGAGTTATGGTATACATCATTTAAATATCTTCCATTCAAGGAGTCCCTTGTAATACAATTCAAAAAAAGGGTTTTTTAACCCTAGTTTCTTCTATCTTCAACTCTAAATATAATCTTACATGAAAATGTTTCTAATGACTTAATAATGATGGTTATAATGTTAGTTTATGAATTTAAGGTTAAAACTTCAATGAAATAATGTAAAGTTTTTAAATCAAATTTTTACTTAAGAATGTGTTAAAAAAGCATGAATTGGTAGGTTTTGAGCGATGGTTTCTTATGATTTCTATTGTTGTTTAGATACTGCCCAAAGGGATATATTATGATGAAATATTGAGTAAAATATTATAGGTGATGGAATATTTGATTAAAGGATAATTTGGTTATGTTGTTTAGCTTTAATTTCGAAATACTGTTGAGTGGTATGGTCGACCTTCTTGGTGGCAGTGTTTACTTTAATTGTATGAATGTAAAGTCACTATTTTATTGTGAATGACGATATGAAGGATTTTTATGTGAAGTAAGATTATGATAATGTTATTCTTGTTAAATTTGGCTTAAGAAGCTATTATGTGAAGTAGGCTAGAGTGCATGCTTAAATGAAGTTTCTTGTTAATTGTTTTGGAAACTTGTTATGAAAAGTATACTAAGGATTATGTCTAAGGACTTCTATGAGTATGTAAAGCATGTAAAATGTGTGATGTGATGAATGAATGTCTAAGCATGTAATCAAGTTAAATGCAAATGAAATGATGCTTATGTGCAAGGTGTGCTCACATGTACACACACTCATACTTGAATGAATGAATGAATCTAAGTTAAGTCCTAAATGGGAGTTTTGCAGGGAACACTCTTCGTGAGTTAAGCTGAAGTGTTTAGTTGCAATCTCACTATATCCTACGATCTTTGTAAGATAAATAAGAGGATGAATGCCCTTCGTTAGTGGAGATGTGTTATTCACTAGTTTTCCTTAAACTATAGTATATAATGTTTAGAATCCGTGGGATGTTATTCCTAGCGCCGAAAAGATATAAAGAAGAGTTGGTTACACTTCTTGAGTTGAGATTTGTATTCCAATGTACCTCTTGAGATGAGTACTCCTCGTTAATAGAGAATTAGTTACTTAGTAGCAATCGCCTTATACATTAACTATACTCCCTCATAGGTTTAGCTACAGGGAAATCCATGTAAAATCTAAGAGAATGACCTTACTCAAAAGGCAAGTGAGGATCCCTCATCCAATAGGGGTTAATAACGGGAATCCATGTCTAGCTCTCATGGACTATGTTGGTTAAGCTAACTCTCACAAAATAAATGAATCTGCTAAGTCTTCTAAAGGAGTGTTCAACTTAAGGAAGGTAGTTGAATAGGATGCTATTTATCCATTCCACTAGGTAGGACCTTCCGAAAGGGGATTCTTGGTACCAAGCCTTCTAAAAGAGTTTATTACTTAGGGTAGGTGATGGTATGTGACTCCATCTACTCATTACACTAAGTAGACATTCCGGAAGGAAATTCTTGGTGTATTGTTGGGTGCTTTTCTAGTGTATTACCATTAAGTGGGTGCTTGTTCTCCGGAGATGAGTCTGCAAAAAGGGAGGTAGTATTGAGGGTTGCCTGGGTGGGTGTTGAAGACGTCATATGAGTACTTCTTTCGTGTCTCACCTTAGTGAGTCTTATGATGACCTTAAATATAGAAACTCTGACGGAAATGATGCTTACTTTCTCATTGGCAATACTTTTGAAGTTCACTACTTTAGAGTAATTTTAGTCAATGTAATGTAAAAAGGGAATACACTATAATGCAAGCTAGTTCACTGTGATATTTTGGAAGTTTCCTGTATAGTGTGTCATTTGGTTAAAATTACGGAAATCCTTTTCTAAGTATTAAATGATGTTTCTTATGTTGTTTTACTTATAAATTTATGAATGTCTTAATTATTTTGCATGAAATTCTAAATGGTCCCTTTTGCATGTTTTTGCATATACCATACTTAGTACATTGTTTTGTTCTAACCCCATAGTTTTATATACTCTATACGTATAGGTTTGAAGCTTTCGAAGGTTTGAAGATGAAGCTTGGGAAAGTTCCTCTCAAGACAAAGTATGCCCTCACACATTTGAGGGCATAGTCCTTTTCTTCGTTTCTTATTTAAAGAGTTATTATGTATTATTTTTAATTTATAGGGCCGTGTCCCTAAGACATTATATCATATCTTTAAGTTGGCTTATGATGATGAGATTCTCTAAATATATATGAAAGACTAGTTTTTATGAAATGTCTTGAAATGTTTTTATTCGACACTACTTTTCATGTCTTATGTAATGAACGATAGTTAAAGGTCTTGTACAAGACCCAAAGGGTAAAGTACGCGTTGCCACGAACCGAGGGTTCTCCTTAACTTATAGGGGATTTATTCGGTTCTTCACTTGGATTGCCTGAATCTTTGGTTCTGTCTGTTGAGCCACCTTCTTGTTAATCCTATTCACAGTCTCGGCAATGGATTTCTGCATCCAACGCTAGATATGATGCAGCAATGTGGCAATATAGGCTTCTAGCTTCTCGACCCTAGCAATCGGGACAACTATTGGTGATGGTAGATTACACCAAAAGGAACTTGGCGCCCTACTAGTGCACGGGGAAGACTTGGCAAGGTTGGTATCGGTGTGCTCTTAATTGGCAGGATCAGTCCCTTGGGCTTTATCTACTGTATCCGCAAATTTCTCATGGGTCTTCTCCGTGGTGCCGCCACATTAGCCTCATCCCAGATGAGACCAATATCCTAATCCCGGTCGGAGTATGAAGGCCATAACAGTACCATAATTGTACTCCAGCATCCCTTCATAACTGGAAAATAATGCAGGCGAAAGGAAAAGTTGTAGAAGACTTGTAATCTCTCTCATGTATCATGAAGATCAAAAACCTTGCGATGTCGATCTCCAACCCAGCCACCATTGTTGCTACCAGGACCATTATATCCCAAGTAAGTATATATCTGCAGCCGTGGGGGATAGATGGTGGCGGACTAACACCTAGAATAACTTGGCTGTAAAACAGAGGTAGGCCTTCTAGAGAAGGCCACTGGGTTCCAACACTCAGTCTGCTCCCTCACCGTCAATGGAGAGTTGTTGTGCAATCTACTTCTTAGTGGACTCTCTCTTATCTCTGCTTCGTTGAAATAGGTTACTTTTGACCACTTCCCACCTATTGTTTAACTATGGGGTGAGGGTAGCCCCGCATCAGTGGACCCACCGTACAGGAAGCGGCAGATGGAAGTTGAAGAAATGTCGACTCACAAGCTTTAAACTCAATCAACTGTGAGTGGGCTGTGTTTGGACAGGTTTGACCACCTGTCCAAAGAACCTCGGAGAGTCGCCGCGTATTAGGTGTAAAACTCTCGCACAATCTCCTTACTGTAGAACAGCACACTCCTTGTCATTTACTCAAGCCGGTGGCGGGTAAACAAGTCATGCACCGCAGGGACTGCTTGTAGTCTCCCTGTAATAACCCTCCGCTCAACTGTCACCATATGAGTCATCACCCCCTTATATTCAACAACATAGTATCCTTGTAGACCTAGTACTAGGAATCTATGCACCACCGGTTAAGCTTATCAGCAACCACTGCAGGGACTTCATGCTGGGATGCCGGAGTAGACTCCTAACTATGGGCATCATCAGACAAGGCATTGAAGGTAGGCACATATGGGAGAATGGCTCCCTATGATCTAGAACAGGAGACACTATCCTCATTCGACCCTATAGAGTGGCCTGACTCGGAACCTGTAGCCTCGTTAGAGAAAGATGCTCTCTTAGAACCCGGGGATGACCCAGACGATGTGCCGGTCAGTGTGCGCTCCTCATCAGACTTGGAGACAATGACTACGTTGGGCGCCACCTTCTTGAGGGTACCCCTAATATCTCTAGAAGCAGGTGTAGAGGTCCGGGTGCCTGGGGGCATGTATTTTGGATCTTGCTCATCATCCGACCTACCTATTATCCATCAAAAAGATGGCACAGACATGGCCCTACCCCTGGAATAAACGTGGTCTTGTTTCGGGGCCCTAAATACCTAAAAAAAATATTGTTATTCTCAATGTAATCAATCTACACAATTAACATAATCCAGACAGAATCTTGAAACAGAAGACAAATGTCTTTGCAGAATTGCATAATTGGGAGACGGGCACTATTGATGAACCATCGATGAATTGACAGTTGTCGATAGTGTTTTTTGGTAGACACTTAGAAAATTTAAGAAGTTGACATTTCACAAACCTCTTAGTTTTAAATGACGGACGTGCATAATCGCCCGTCGATCAATCGACGAACCGCAGTACACATCCGTCGTCGAACACTTAGAATAATTCAAACTTGTTCAAGAATCAAAGTTTCAGAAAGAAACGACAAAGGTGTAGAATGACCCGTCGATCAATCGATGATCTGTAGTCTTCTTCCATCGCTTCAAAGTTAAGCATATTTAGAGGTTATTCATCGACGGACCCCATTGACAAACCATTGATCAACTGATGGTCCGTATATGGGGTCTTGTTCTATTTGTCGGAGACAGGGTTTTAGGACTTAGTTTTAACCCCCCATATGAACAATTTCAAGCACATCACAAGTTATACCAAACCCATAGTACAAATTTAAGACCAATACGTCATCCTTAGGGATTCCATTTCGCAAATATCGATCATGGATTCTACAATACTATAGAGCCCTAAGTAAGATATTAAAAAGCAAATTGAATTTACACAGATTCCATCTCAACCCATTCACTTTCTGTAATACTACGGGACATAGAACCCAATTTTAACAAACTTAACATGCTAATTTGTCCCTAAGTCAAGACCCACATACTTTTATTTGTTTCCAAAAGCAAATGAACCACAATTCATTAAGCAAAGGGAAATGAAATACCTATAAGTTATATTGGAGTGCATGAGTGGATGACCTGGCAACAACAAACGTACGTGCCACCTAACACCGATCGGAGAAACAATAGAGTTTTGAGTAGAAAACTGGGGAGGTAAGGGTTTTAGAATGATGGGAGTTTTGGAGGTGTGGTGATTTTGATGAAAATTGAAGGGAGTGATTGTGGGAGTTAATGGAGAGAGAAGGTAATAAGGGGATGGAAATGGTTGGGAGGGAATTTTAAAAGTAGTTGGAGGGTAACTCAATATATATATGTTAATATTGTTAGTCGGGTCGGGTCGTGTCATTGTTTATTATACACTAAGGGAACGTCCTCGACGGGTCTTAAGTTAATCAATTGACCGTCTATTATGCACAGACTTGGACAAAATTTTAAAAAATTCCTGGGATCTACGAACACCATCGATGGTCCGTCGATATAACGATGGCCCGGTTGTTGGTCTGTAGATCTGTTCACTAGACCAATTTTTGCAGACTTCTTGTGGCTTTATCCCTGCTCATTGAGCACCCATTAAGTCATTATTTTGTAATTTTCTGGACACTTTTGAGACACAGATCCTAAAATACTATCTAGCCAACACATTAAAATATTAACACATGAAATTCAGTAAAATAAAACGAAACAAAAGAATGCAAACATTCCTACAAAGAAAACAAAAACCTATTGTTGGCTAAGTGGATACACATAGGTTGCCTCCCAAGCTGCGTTTTAGTGATCAAGAATTTCCCAATCAATTTGGACTTGAGTTTGCCCAGAAACAAGCGCATCCTAGAGTTAAATAGAAGCACCAAGTCCCCGACCACATATTTGCACTTTTCAATCTTTATAGATGGCTGAACTTTCATATGCTTTAGGCGAAACTCATCAAGCTCATATATCCTATGATACAGAACAGGAGACAGTATCCTCATTCGACCCTATAGAGTGGGCTGACTCGGAACCTGTAGCCTCGTTAGAGAAAGATGCTCCCTTAGAACCCGGGGATGACCCAAACGATGTGCCGGTCAGTGTGCGCTACTCATCAGACTTGGAGACAGTGACTACGTTGGGTGCCACCTTCTTGAGGGTACCCCTAATATCTCTAGAAGCTGGTGTAGAGGTTCGGGTTCCTGGGGGCATGTATTCCGGATCTTGCTCATCATCCGACCTACCTATTATCCATAAAAAAGATGGCACAGACATGGACCTACCCCTGGAATAAACGTGGTCTTGTTTCGGGGCCCTAAATACCTAAAAAATATTGTTATTCTCAATGTAATCAATCTACACAATTAACATAATCCAGATAGAATCTTGAAACAGAAGACAAATGTCTTTGCAGAATTGCATAATTGGGAGACGGGCACTATTGATGAACTGTCGATGAATTGACGGTTTTCGATAATGTTTTTTGGTAGACACTTAGAGAATTTAAGAAGTTGACATTTCACAGACCTCTTAGTTTTAAATGACAGACGTGCAGAATCGCCCGTCGATCAATCGATGAACCGCAGTACACATCCGTCGTCGAACACTTTGAATAATTCAAACTTGTTCAAGAATCAAAGTTTAAGTAAGAAACGACAAAGGTGCAGAATGACCCGTCGATCAATCGATGATCTGTAGTCTTCTTCCATCGCTTCAAAGTAAAGCATATTTAGAGGTTATTCATCGACGGACCCCATTGACAAACCATTGATCAACTGATGGTCCGTATATGGGTTCTTGTTCTATTTGTCGGAGACAGGGTTTTAGGACTTAGTTTTAACCCCCCATATGAACAATTTCAAGCACATCACAAGTTATACCAAACACATAGTACAAATTTAAGACCAATACGTCATCCTTAGGGATTCCATTTCGCAAATATCGATCATTGATTCTACAATACTATCAAGCCCTAAGTCAGATATTAAAAAGCAAATTGAATTTACACAGATTCCATCTCAACCCATTTACTTTCTGTCATACTAAGGGACATAGAACCCAATTTTAACAAACTTAACATGCTAATTTGTCCCTAAGTCAAGACCCACATACTTTTATTTGTTTCCAAAAGCAAATAATCCAGAATTTATTAAGCAAAGGGAAATGAAATACCTATAAGTTATATTGGAGTGAATGAGTGGATGATCTTGCAACAACAAACGTACATGCCACCTACGAACACCGATCAGAGAAACAATAGAGTTTTGAGTAGAAAACTGGGGAGGTAAGGTTTTTAGAATGATGGGAGTTTTGGAGGTGTGGTGATTTTGATGAAAATTGAAGGGAGTGATTGTGGGAGTTAATGGAGAGAGAAGGTAATATGGGGTTGGAAGCGGTTGGGAGGGAATTTTAAAAGTAGTGGGAGGGTAACTAAATATATATATGTTAATATAGTTAGTCGGGTCTGGTCGTGTCATTGTTTATTATACACTAAGGGAACATCCTCGACGGTTCATAAGTTAATCAATTGACCGCCTATTATGCACAGACTTGGATAAAATTTTAAAAAATTCCTGGGATCTACGAACACCATCGATGGTCCGTCGATATAACGATGGCCCGGTTGTTGGTCTGTAGATCTGTTCACTAGAACAATTTTCGCAGACTTCTGGTGGTTTGGTCCTTGCTCATTGAGCACCCATTAAGTCATTATTTTGTAATTTTCAGGACACTTTTGAGAAGCAGATCCTTAAATTCTATCTAGCCAACACATTAAAATATTAACACATGAAATTCAGTAAAGTAAAACGAAACAAAAGAATGCAAACATTCCTACAAAGAAAACAAAAACCTATTGTTGGCTAAGTGGATACACATAGGTTGCCTCCCAAGATGTGTTTTAGTGATCAAGCATGTCCCAATCAATTTGGACTTGAGTTTGCCAAGAAACAAGCGCATCCTAGAGTTAAATAGAAGCAGCAAGTCCCCAACCACATATTTGCACTTTTCAATCTTTATAGATGGCTGAACTTTCATATGCTTTAGGCGAAACTCATCAAGCTCATTTAACTCATTAAGTCTCTGTTCCACTGCTTAATTCCAATCCATATTCGGATTCTTTATCACCCACATGACCATGTGCTCTAACTTAAACGGCATGTGACCGACTTTTCCACATACAAGTTTGTATGGAGACATACCTATGGGGGTCTTGTATGAAATCTGGTATGCCCAAAGAGAATCATCAAGCCTCCTTAACCAATCAGTATTATTAGCATTGACCATTTTTTTATAGGATTTGCTTGATTTCATTGTTGGACGCCTCAACTGGCCCACTAGTTTGTGGATGGTAAAGAGTGGCTACATTGTGGCGAACCCTATATTTCTCCAATATTCCTTTGAACAACTTGTTGCAAAATTTGGACCCCCCATAACTAATAATGGTCGTAGGTGTGCCAAATCTTGAGAATAATTCTTTTTCGAGAATGCGGTTACACTCTTTCGTTCATTGTTTTCTAGTGCTATGGCTTCCACAAATTTTGACACATATAACACTGCCTCAAGAATATATTCCATCCCATCAGAACTCACAAACGGGACCATAAAATCAACGACCCATACATCAAACAACTCAATCAATAGAATTAGATTTAATGGGAGTTCTTGTCTTTGAAATTCCTCCATCTCTTTGGCACCTATCACATGCCTTGGCGAACTCATGAGCATCTTGGTGGATAGTTGGCCAATAGTACAAACATTGCAAATTCTTATGGCATGTCCAGGATACCACTATGATGCCCACCCACAACCGAGGAATGGCATGCCTCCAAAACACTTAGCAGCTCAACTTCTGACATGCAACGGCAAAAAATCCCATCAGCACAACTCAGGTATAAGAAAGGCTCATCCCAAAAGAACTTTTTTACATCATGCATGAACTTTATCTTGTGATAGAAGGATATATCAGATGTTACTATATCACTAGAAAGATATTTTGCAAAATTTCCGAACCAGGAAATCTAGACATGAGAAATTGCCAATAAATGCTCATCAGGGAAGGTACTATCAATTTTAACCTTTTCACCCAATACTCGCATAACTTCATCCTCTAATTTGAACAAGTGATGGCAAACTTGATTTTTAGTCCATTTTCTATCTTTCACCATAAAGACAAACATTAGCAATAGTAGTACCCATATAATAAACCTTGGTATCGCATCCTTTTTTGCCTTCAAATACCTCAATGCGGATTGGTTATTATGCACTATAACTCTCGTGCAAAACAAATAAGAGCAAAATTTTTCGAAAGCATACCAACTCAAGAAGCTTTTGTTCAGTCATAGTGTAGTTCTTTTGTCCTTCATTTAGGGTCTTACTCGCAATAGATCAGGTGAAGGATTTTATTACTTCTTTAGCCCAATACAACATCAAGGATAACCCCGCTAGCATCACACATCACTTCAAATGGCTTACTCCAATATAGGGAAGTAATTATAGGGGCAGAAACCAACTTCTCCTTCAATGTCAAAATTCCTTTAGACTAGTTTTATCAAAATAGAATTTACAATCCTTCTCAAGTAACTTGCAAAGAGGATGTACAATTTTTGTTTAATCCTTAATAAACCTCCTGTAGAATCCGACATGTCCAAGAAAACTTTTCACAGCTTTTGTAGAGATGGGTGGAGGAAGTCTCTCTATAGCCTCAAGTTATGCTCGATCAACCTCTATCCCCTTCTCAGAGATGTGAGGGCCCAATACAATACCCTCTTTCACCATGAAGTGACATTTTTCCCAATTTAGCAAAAGGTTGCAATTCTCACAGCTTTTGAGAACCTCGGACAAGTGACTGAAATAATGATCAAAAGAGTCGCCAACAGCTGAAAAGTCATTCATAAACACCACAAATAGTGTCCTCCACCATATCAGAGAATATCCACATCATAAATCTCTAAAAAGTAGTTGGTGTGTTACACTACCCAAAAGGCATCCTCTTGAATGCGAATGTCCCATAAGGGAAAGTAAAATTGTTTTTCTGTTGATCCTTCCGTGCAATAAAGATTTGATTGTAACATGCATAACCATCAAGAAAACAGCACCATCCTTTTCTTGAGAGTCTATCTAAAATTTGATTCATGAAGCGCATAGGAAAATGGTCCTTCTTAATCGATGCATTCATGTTTCAGTAATCCATACAAGATCATGGCAAGAAGCTCATTCTTCTTATTAGGAACCACTTTCATTCCCCTCTTTTTAGGCACACATTGAACAAGTCATACCCAACTACTATCTGCACTAGGGTATATGACTTCGGCATCCAACAACTTAATAATCTCTTTCTTAACTACCTCTGGCATAAGTGGATTAAAATGTATTTTATGTTGAATACTTGGCTTGTGATCGGGCATGAGTTGAATTTGGTGTGAACAAATACCAGGTGGGATCCCAATAAAATCCCTAATAGTCCAACCAATTGCTCGTTTGAACCTCTTTAACACTTCTACCACACACTCTACTTGTTTCATATTCAAATCTGGCGCAATGATTACCTTCATAGTGTCATCGCTTCCCAAATATACATACCTTATATAAGGTGGTAGAGATTTAATCTCTAATTTTAGGTTCTCAATAAATTGTTTTGCAGTTGGAGAATCGCGATGCTTCATATCTAATTCCAATTTCTTAGGTTTGAACCGACAGTCACTTCTATCAAGTGTCGCAAGGACCCATACTCTTCAATACCACATTAGTGCCTCAACATCAAGGCGCTCTTATATTTGTACCTTGGTCTACTCTAAACCCCATAGGATATAGAAGATACCATTTGCAGCTCAGCACTCTACTTAATGGGACTACAAATGTTGAAAGTTGCTTCCTCATTGTTCAACCTAAACTTCGTCTGCCCTTTTTTCATATTAACCAAGGCGCGACCAGTATCAAGGAACAGAGTCCCAAGAAAATTAGGCACCTGAAAATCCACCTCACGGTAAAGAATCACAAAATCGTCCAGAAAACTAAACAACTCCACCTTTACTAACATATCATGCAGTATCCCAATAGGGTTGTTCACTGTTCGATTGGCCTTGACTAACCGCATTGTACTGGGCTTTGGGTCACCTAAACCCAATTTCTTATAAATGGAGACAGTCATGACATTTATGCTTGAAGCGATATCACATAGTGCTTTAGCATAGTGTAACAAACCGATAGCACTTAGAACAGTAAAAGTGCCAAGCCTTTTTCTTTTGCACAAGAGACCTTATAGCAATAGCACTACAATGCTGCATATGGTCATCATCCTCAAAACATACCGATCTCTTATTTGTGACCATATCCTTCATGAACATGGCATAATCAGGCATTTGTTCTAGAGCTTCTATCAAAGAGACATTGATGTATAAATGTTTCAACATAGTCAAAAAGGCCGATACTTACTATTACAAGTCTTCTTCACCAACCTTTGAGGGAATGGTGGTGGTGGTAAAGAAACGGGGATACCCTTTTGGTGTATCTGTACTTCTTTCAATACTTTGTCTACAAACTCACCACTAGCTTCTAGTACCTCTTCATCTTTCCTTGACTAATCTTGTACTATAGACGTCATAGGTGGATCAATGGTTTGCTTACCCCATCGAGAATCGATTGCCATGAAATGTCCATTATTTTTCATATTTTGAATGGTATTTCTAGGAAGAGTGCCCAGTTGACGTGGATTCACAGTGGTAGACAATTAGGCCATTTGCAACTCAAAATGCTTGATTGTGAGTGCATGTGATTCAACCTTTTGCCCTATATTAGAAAAATCATCTCTCAACTCCTTGGCATGTACATCACTAGCAACAAACCTCCTCATCATCTTTTGCAACATATCTTCAACTCGCGCCATACCATCTCCACAATCCCTAGGAGCAACATCCCAATTTTTAGGTGGATCATAGGGCCCACTTCGATCGTTTCTATTACCATAATTACCTCGATTAAAGTTGTTGTCGCGTTTTTAGTTTCCATCTCAAACATAATGTCCCTCTTGATTTTATTTCCCATAGTTTTGACCTTGATTGGGTTGACCTTAGCGCCAATTCTCTTGATTGGAGCCTTAAACATTCAGCAAGAAACCCCCCGTCTGCTCATTCACTTCATAAGAATCCTGTTCATTGTAGTAGTAATTCGCTGCAGTATTGGTTTAGTCAAACAATTCACCGAATTTAGTTTCTCTGAACCTCCACTAATGTGTTTCAATACCAACCAGATCTTACTTCTTATTTACGTCTCTTCACGAATCTCAATTATAGTCAGGTTCTGTGTATCTTGCACTTCCAAGGATTTTGTCCCATTGTATGACTTCGTAGTGCTCTAGGACTTATTGTTGCGAAAGATTTTCTCAAACTTCACCGCGATCTCTTCATATGTGCACTCACCATAAGAACAACCCGCATTAGTATTAAGCACTACCTTATTATTATCATCTTGGCACCAATAGAAGTATTATTTAAGCGACTCATCATCAATGTGTTGGTGTGGGACACTTCTCACGAATGAGGTGAATCTATTCCAATAGCTAGTCACCGACTCCCCAGGCAATGCAACAAAGTTGTTCACTCAATATTTATGGTTGATCTTTCTAGACACCAGATAGTATCGTGTTAGAAAAACATACCTCAATTGTTTCCAAGTATAGATTGAATCATAGGGCAACTTAGTGAACCATATAACAACTTCTTCGGTCAGTAAGAGAGGGAACACTATTAACCCGATGACGTCCATGTCCAAGTCTGGCCTCCCTACACAACTCATATACAACTACCCTTAGTTTTCCTATGTGAGCATGTGGATCCTCAGATGGTATCCCCCCAAAAAAACCTCTGGTGGGGAGCATCTTCATCACGCTACTAGTTACCATGAATGTGTGACCCTTTGGTAGTAGAGGTCGGACAAGAGGCCCATCAAAGTCAGTGATGTTAATGTTGCCTGTATAGAACTCTTAAGGGCGTGGGACGGAAGGTTACCTCTTCAAAGAACCATCACCAAGATTCTCCACAATCTCTTAGTTGTGAGCATCTACCGGTGGAGAAAGGTAACTGTTGATCCCATCACCTAGATTTACGAGATTTTTTTGATCATTCACTTTGTGGAGTGTTCGGTTATGTTCAAGACAAAATGGTACAATTGGTTCTCCTCGGTTGCGTGTACTTGTCATACACTAGATCTCGACCTGAGACAAAAAAAAAACAAAAAGAAAAAAAAGGAAAATTAGGAAAATATTGACTAAAATTCAGTAAATAGTATTAAAGTTAATCTAAAAGCCACTTTCCCTGGCAGCGGCCCAAAATTTGATATGCTCAAATTACACTTCCCTAAGGAAGTATAAGAGGTCGTATTAAGTAAATAACTCAACTATTAGTTTAGGATTGATCTCACGAGGAAAATAGTCTAGATTTAACTTTAATGAACAATTACTACTAGTTAGTCAAGTCCCCTCCGAAAACTAGTAATTAAAGGGGGGAGGGGTTTTGAAATAAAAGTGTTCTGAATTATTAGTGTTTTAAGAGTGAGTTGTTTGTGTTTATCAAGTTGCGAGAGAAACAAGGGTTTAAATGTTCCCCATAGGTTCATAACTCCATAATCCTAGCTATAACGAATCTTCCCTAGTGTTTTGAATGCAAAGTGATAAGTTATATATCTCTAAATATTAGGTCTCGCATTTAGAGAATTCACCCTGTACCTTGGTCAAGCTACGTATTTCTCCGTTACTAACCCTTATATTTCTTCATATTAAGCATCATATTCAATGTATGGCTTAGTTTTAACTTCGCACCAATCCAAACTAGACTATTAGATAGTATACAACTAAATCTATGTCGATAATTCTTTTCCTACAAACTACCCCTTGGTCTAGCAAGTAGAAATAAGGCGAGTTCTATTGCGTGCACTCAACAAAAAGACTCTGAAATGAACGAATTACCGATGCATGCAATAACCTATTTGAGAATTGTTATTTAGCTAGGTTCATTTTGTTAACCTCCCATGGTTCTCACAATCCTAGTTGTGGATATAGTTACCCATGATAAGAACACAATTCATCATTGATAAATAATAAATCATAAACATACTTTAGCAAATTTGAAGAAAAACCAAAAATTCAACTTGAAAACACACAATTATCTTAAAAACCAAATTTGGAAATTTTATTAATACCAAAGTTGCAAAAGACAAATCTCCAAGAATACACTAAGAAAGAATCCAACCCCAAAAATGAGGTTTTACACCCTATTTATAAGAAAATAGAGTCCTAACTAAAAAGGAATTCAAATATGTTAAATTTGTTAAAAAACAGGGCATTTATAGACGACCCCATAGACTGACAGACCGTCGACTACCTCCGCCGTTCCATACTTAGAATCTTTTCTCAGCCTTCCTTTTTTCATATATTCTGATCCAATCGACGGACCAACAACCCGGTCCATCAATTCACCTTCAGTCCATCGATGCTTGTCGTCGTTCTATACTCAGATGTTCTTCAACATTGAGTACTGGAAAATTCTCTAATCAAATTGATGTTTTGCCAGGACCGTCAGTCGATCCTTCTGTATCCCCAGACTTAGTAAAAATTCCCTGAGTTGCTTCCGGGTGCATGAACCTCCAATCAAAGGTCACCACCTATGTCGCGTCGATGGGAAGACGGGTTGTCGGTGGCCTTCTTGGGTCATTTCTCCACTTTTTCTTCACATCCTTCTACGTGTTAGTTTTGGACAAATTTCCTTCAAAAAAAGACCAAAAAAATTTAAAATCACTACAAAAATGCTCTATACACACACCAATCTTAAGGAAAACGTATTGAAAGTATCGTGAAGCCACAATACATCAATAATGTGACTATGTGGGTTTTGAGTGACTTCTGTGTTTGTATGTTGGGTTCCCTTGTACTTTTCTAAGATGAGAATCTCTTTGAGATGGTGTTAAGGAAGACTTTGCATAAGATTAGATCCAAAGAGAGGGATGATATGCTTAGTTTTTAAGGTTGGTTAGCTAAATTTCTCTTAAAGTAGAGATAAGTTTCTCTTTAATGGGATTAGCCTTAGTGGTGGATGATGAGTTGAGATGTAAGGTTATTGATATCCCTATCTTCTCCTTCTATTTTGACTCAAGCTTGAAACCAAATAGTTCCTAGCAGCTTTTTGATGAAGGGAGTCTTGCATATAAGTATAAGTTTCATGTTCTCCATATGATTATTCATGACTACAATGACTTTATGTTATGCATGTTATAGAAGGTCATTATTGCATGAAAATGGATTTTTGATAGAAATTGCATGTTTTTCATTTTTGTGCCGCTTAATATGTTAAATGTGCATTTGAATTCATTAGAGGATGTAAGTAGCATTCTTGATGTTAGCATTCTTGATGTCACTTATATAGTGTGGTTTTTTGGACCAACAATGAGGAATTGAGTATCCCTTAAATTATATAAGATGAGTCCCTTTAAAAATGTGTGAATTTTGTGACTTGGGAAGTGTGAATATAGGATCACTCCTGAGAAGTGATGGAATGTCTAACCAATGACCTTGTGTGTGCCTATGAATTTTTAGAATTTTCCCTAAATGATTCATGTTTATGGGAGCCAGTGTCATGCTAGAAATTTAAATTTGGATGAAATAACGTCCTGTTGTTATAATGAACTTAATGTGATTTACCAGTTAGACTTCATAAGAAAGCGAGTATAAGTATGCCTTAGCGATAAGTGGAGGAATTCTCTTTACAATTATTTTACCTTCGTTCATTGCTTTTATATGAACTCTATGATGACATGTTAGTATCTTGAGGAGAAGAACATTCCTCCTTGGATAACTAAACATGAAGATGTTATGCATGTCCTTAATGGTATTTTGTCTAAGTGATATGGACCCTTGTTTATCTACATTCATCATGATCTTTTTGCATTTAGTATTAATTACTTATTTACTTCCTAAGTGATGATTTTGGGCATTCCTATGAGTGATTAAAATGATACTTTATGCTGAGCTTTTCATGAAATGAAAAGTAAAGACCATGTCATGATTAGTAGAAGGATGTTCCTCCTATTAACATATGAAATGATGAGTCCTACATGTGAATGATTATGTAAGATTTAGGTATGGTCTAAATGGTCGATGATTGGATATTATTTTGTTGAATGAACCCCTACATATGTACCCCTATATGAATGTGTGGTCTTAAGCATGATTAAGACTGTTAAAATCAAATGATTATAATGTAGTTTCTCCTGTGCTATAATGTCGGTGTGTGGTCTATAGTCCCCAATACTCTATGTGTGAGTTGCTTATGATTTGAGGGATATGAATATTTGTGTTACTCATTGAAGAGTGTGTGTTCTCTTATGTTGTAATGATGACCAATATACACACAAACACAACTCATACATGACTACAAGTGTAACATGTTCATGAAAATATGTAAAATGTATGTTTATTAGGATGACTTAATATGTGTACTAGTATAGGTAAGGGTATGGGACTTTACCTATACATTAAACATGTATACCTTGATATGGTATTTCCTAGGATGATCTCCTTATTAAAATAAGTATGAATGAATGATTACTAGTGATGAGAAGTATTCTCTTATGCATCATAATAATATGTTATGAAGTAATGTATATGAATAATCAAGTATGAACATGTAGTGTCTAAATGTGTTTATGGAAAAGGTGTCCTCATATATGTACACATACACACACATGAATGAACGAAGCATGTTCTTGTAATCTAGTAAGTATGGTCTTTTAAAAGGTATTGCTCAATTGCAATCTAAACTATACTATGGTATGAATATGCTATGTCGAAGTAGAAGGATGTTCCCACATCATTTATGTGTAAATAAAAGGATATTCTCATCATTAACCTATGAGATATGAAAATTAGGGGTTAATATCCTAAAGAATACTTTTATGAATAATTTTATTAAAGGATTTCAAAAAGGGAACTTAGCTTAGATCTTAGTGAATTTGACAATCATAGGTACCCCTTGCCAAAAAGGAAGGTATGTTAACCCTATGGCTTCTCATGAGATGAAAATACAATTGAAATTGACATACAAAGGGTTTAAATTATATACCTCCTAGTTTCTTAACCATGTTGCCTCCATAGTACCTAGCAAGTGGATCCACCTATTATGTTACCATGATGTTAATGGTATACCTTGGCAAACAGAGCACCTCCTTTCGGTGTGGGGATCCATGACACCAAATTCCATGTTTAGCTCACATGGTCTTAATGTCGGATAAGGCTAGAGTTTACCTAAAGCAAAATGGGAAATAGAAGTAAGATTATGAACCCTAAAGAGGATCACCTAAGGGAGGTTTCTTAGTGTAGGTGAGGGTATGAGACTTTACCTATGCATTGCACAAGTAGCTCTTGAAGGGAGTTCTATGCATATATGTATATGGCTATTATTCATGACTTTGTAGTATTTTCCAACTTGCATGATTATATGTATGATGTTCCTCTTATTAACCATATGATGAAGGTCTTACTATATATGCATGTAGTTGTCTAAACTTTTCATGATTATGCATGAAGAAAGTGATAGTTCTTGTGGTCTGTTTGTGGGTTTACTCTGTACGTGTGAGGTAATGAGGCTTAACATATATATTGCATTAGTAGGATTAGATTGGTATTATGAGTAAGGTATAATGAAGTGTTAATGGAATGAAGTCGAAGTGTGCATTTGAAAACTATTGTCTCATTATGATATTTTGGTAGTGTTGACTTGTATGTTGTCATGAAATGAGTATAAAGACTTAATGGGTTATGATAATAAGAAATAAGTAAATGAGTCTTATATGGTGATATTTGAAGTGTATTGGTTCATATGAAGTATATGTTCGATGATATGTTATGTTACTATGAATATATATGTTTGAGTTAATGAAGATTGATTGAAGGTTCACCTTGGTGACGTTAAGGTGATGCTTGAGTGTTGACGGAGGAATGGACACTATTTATGCATTGCACCAAGTATTACTTCAGCGTTACTTTGGGGTAAAGGAATTAATGTTTGAGAATATATGGCTATAAAAATGTTTAATGTTCCTTAAAGAGATCCTTCTAATTCAAGGATTTTATATATCAAAGATCTTCTTAAAGTTTATGTAATTCTTTACATCTTATTTTATGTTTTTATGGTTGTGTCCTATTCTGCTCTATTGATGTTGAGTCTAAGATGGAAACAGGGACTTAGATTCTACTTATCTACTTATATACATACATAAATATATATATGTATATATATATATATATATATATATATATAGATATTGAAGTGATGTTCGAGCATATGATGTTCTATGAAAGTTACAAATTATCCACCAAAATTTCCTATGACAATGAAATGAATGATGTCTATGGGCTTCACTAAGACCTCAGAGAGGTAAAGTACACCATGTTACTTCTAGGGGGTGCTCCTCAGTCATGACACAAATCACAATTAAAACTAAAACCAGGTGAGCTTCACCCTACCACAAATAAAACCCTTTGTCCTCAAATGAATGTAACGAAGATAATCAAGATTTTAAGCAAGATAAATAACAGGACCAAGTAAAAAAGGGGATCCTCTTTATGCAGATACTTAATTTATCGGGGAATGAATGTTCGAAGTGTCTTTCCTATACAGGACAACTGCTCCTGAAATGCTGCTACTCTAAGCTTCACTACTGTTTTAAGCTACCCTCGCATTAGCAGTGATATTAGTTGCAATCATCCTCTCTATGACATTACATGCCCTGAAGCCATGTATGCCAATAATAAACCCTGGTTCCCATGAGGGCACATTATAGTCAATAAGAATTCATCATTTGGACCTGCCTTCCTTTGTATAATTTCTCTGTCTTGCTAGCTCTGCTCTCTTATACTTGGTTATATACTATCGTGCTCTAATTTGCCCAGGTGGATCATTTTTGGTCTAGTCATTTCTGCAAACACTTCAATGACATGTTAGGCAATAATTTAGAAATGAGTCTAGGGAGATTTTAACTATATAGTCACTTCACTAAACAAAATTATAATGATTTGACTCTTTTAGGGTCTTCATTAACGAGTTGCGCAGATGATGAAAGGGTGCAGACAAAGGGCAAAGCATAAGTCTTTCGGCAAATCGCCGAGTGTAATTTTATAATTTGATTTGACTGCAGAAAGTTACAAATTAGTCAACAGATAAGATTTTCGTCTAGATGCACAATGTTGATTTTAGGCGAATCACTGAGCAGTTTGGCGAGCTGCACTCGACCCGCCAAACGTCCCAACATGCCTATTTTAATGCCATTCATTCAAATTTTCCCCCAAAAACCCTGATAATGAGATTTAATCCTGTCAATATCAATTTTATCTAATACCCCTAGTATTTCAACCATTAAACACATACAATTATGCTAAAAAAAGTAAAATAGGATTTTACCAACTACAAACAAGATATTGAGTGATAATCCACAGTGAATGCTATTCCATCAACTCATACACTTTAAAAATTTTAGTTCTATTGATCATTACCTAAATGTGTAAAAGTTATGCAAAAGAAAAGCAAAGTTATATTAAGAAGGTTTGGTTCTGAAATAAACATTAATGGTGTTCTTGGAAGCAATGCAATCCAAATTTGAGTAGAATTCGCCACTTAGAATACTATTGAATGCAAGAAATAAAATAACTATTGTGCAAGTGTGATTTTGTGATAGTAACAATGTGAAAAAAAAGGTTTACAGTAGGAATTTAAGCCTGTACATCTGATAGTACGTCTTCTACGCATTCGGCGATATCAACTTATCTTACCTAATGGTTTGCCGAAGCGAAGAGTGTCCATTTAGTCATTGGATTTAATAAGATTATAGTCCTTTGTGAAAGTTGCATCGATAGTCTTCATTGACATCGTCCACTGGGTTGGTGAATCGCTGAAATTATCATTCCAGCAAGTTTTACAGACTCAACTTTTCAGGTGCATAGAGTCTAAAAATGTGGAAAGATTAGTTACACCGAATATAATGACGTTCAACCAAAAAGAATTGTTCTCCGTCATCATTGATCTTACCAAGAACTTTTCCTTCCTAAACTTATACAACGTACACACACTTATTTTCTCAAGATATTAAAAAGAAATGAAGTAAATGGTTTTGGGTTGCCTACCAAATAGCGCCTAATTTAACATCGTGGTATGACGCAAGATAGTCCTCAAGTTTCACTGTTAGGGTTAGGCATAGTATCATTAGGAAAACCCTATTGTTGTCTACGGTTGAGATGAGATGAAATGTCGCCCATCTACGTGTCTACCTTCTTTATTGATACTGAATGGGAGTTAGTGGTCTGACTGAGGCTGGATACATCTCTTTTCATACATTTAAGAATTTTTTCTGGCTCCTCAACCTTGTTGAAGATACGTGAAAAAATATCCTCACATCTACCACCTTCCAGAATCCTTGGGCTTTTGTCACTCATGGGGAGACACATACCTATCCTTCTCCCCATTTATCCATTTCGGATTTCTATATCTCCATTCCTGGTCTCTTTCCTTCCATCCTTCTTCTCTAGCCCAAACTTGGATACCACCCTTTATTGGGAAGTTTTATTGGTAAACACCACCTTGGTTTGCTTAGAATTTCACCTCTTCACTGTATAAAGCTTCAAAGTAATCATCATGATTTGTACTCCACACTCCCACAACATTAACGCTAGGAGTTCCTTCTTCCATGAACTTTTTGGATAGGATATAAAGTTGTGACATCATAATGCACATATTTTGGTCCCTTTAATTTTCTGTTTGATCTCCTCTTTAGATAACTAAAAGGTGACAATAAAAATTTTGTTCTCGCGAGTGTACCATGCCCTTTCTGTGTTTGTCATGCCATCCAAAAGTTGGACTGCCACCTTATATATGTGCTGCATTACTCCTCCTTGTGAGAGTTGGTCAGCCGCCCCTTAGTTTTGTGGGTCTACGCTCCAATAGAAGTATTGAAGGAGGACGCTGTCAGGAAGGCCATATGTTGGGCATTGAAGTACATTCTTCAGCCCTTTTTCATCTATTTTGCTTCTATTTTGCGCCTAAATGTCCATGCTCCTACCAAATCCCCAAATACCTCAAACATAGAAGTATTTATCAGAAATCGATATAAAATACACAATTGAGGACAATATTTGCATTAAATTAAGACCCTAGATGAGTCCAATTTGAGGACTCATCAATATTACGAATTGTACGCGACTAGATATAACATGTGCTATAAGAACACTGAATCAATTCATTAGTAATACAAATCAAACTCATTGGATGGCAATGAAACGTGTGTTGGGGAGTTCAAAACTTACACAACACCATGCTTTGCGTTATATTAAATATCATGTCGTGATTGAAGGCTATAGTGATACAAATTTAATCAAGGGGTAAAATGAAGTAAAATCTACAAGTGCTAATGTGTTCATACTTGGTGGACGAGCAGTCTCTCAAAAATCATCCAAACAGACATGTATCGCTCGGTCCATGATGGAATCTAAATTCATTGTTTAGGATAAGGTCGGTAAAGAAGTTTGATGGCAACGGAATTTCCAAGATGATGTTTAACCCAGGCCCAAATCTGTTGGACCTATTTTCATACAGTTTGATAGTTAAGAAGCAATGGGTAGGATAGGGAGCATCATGTACAACGGTAAGTCTTGTCATATACGACAGAGATATAACAACATACGACAACAGCTCTCTAGTGGAATTATCAAAATTGATTAGGTAAAGTCAAGAGATAATGTGTCAAATACAGTACTGAAAGGTGTAGTGACAGAGACAGTGTAAAGATCATCTAAAGGAATGCATTAACGGCTTAGCACGAGTAAGTATGGTGGTTACTCTATTTAGCAGACTGGAGATCCCAAGATCTAGATTCAAGGAGACTAACAATGTTGTGACTAACGGTTTGACATTGTCAATAAACTCAATACATTTCCATGATGAAGACAACGTTCAGGAACAAGGTTAAGACTTTAAGGCTTGTCAATGATTTAATAAAGCTTAAGGTTTTTAATAATTTGCTAAATTTGGAAGATTTGACCAAATAGTGTATCTATAAGATGACACAGTTAGAAATAACCTATATTAGTTTGAAGAGTAAAACGTTTCAAAAACAATTTTATGTCAAAGACCTATTTTGTATACTCTCATGAAATCAGGAGTTGTTCGATCTTTAAATGAACACAACAGTCAAAACAATAAATAGCTAAGGGTTAATTTGTTAACATATGGTTGCCTAGGCATACACCAAATATAGACGGTTCAAAGACATCATATCCACTTATTACAGTTATATTTGACATAGGTTCACTACTAAAAGTCCAAGGGGAAACCTACTTATCCTAATGTAATTGATCCTTCCATCTAAATTACACATTTTCCATGGTTTCCTATGTTATAACGATTACCCATTCATGTCGTGGATTTTTCAATTTGTACGAAGAGTTAATGGAAAATGGAGGGAAGACGAAAAGAGAAGAACTTGGAAAGTTGCGAACTTTAAGACTTGTAATCTTTAATAATACTCTTATGCTTTAGCGAAAAGGAATTTTTTCCTCATCCGTGGTGGAAAGAAAAATAGAATATTTTAATATATAAACACTCCTATTAAATGTTAAAAGAGTTCGAAATAAGGACCCCCTTCAAGCCATCGTCGTCGCTTGCTCGACTTTGGCTTTTGAAAATGATAGATCGAAAGATTATTTTTGGACGAAGTTTGTTTTAGTTTTTTATATATTTATTTATTAAATTAAATTAAATTAAATGGACAAAATGTTTCAATTGATTTTCTACTTAATCGAAACATTTCAATTAATTTGTTAAATGATCGACCCAAGTCAGATTTCTGCGCCACCAGTTTTATTTGAATTCTTTCTCGTTTTATTTGAGTTTCCCACCATTGGATGTTAGTGTTATGAAACTTTGCACCTTTTAGGAAAAACTATGACCGTTTCAAAGATCGCAACTTTCATGAATGGTCGTGTAGATTCTTAAAGGGTTGCCACCTTTTAGAACGAGTTCCTCTTGCCTATAAATACATTGATTCTTCTTACTTTTTCACGACAAATTTTTCTGACTTCTTCTTCTTCTTCGTTTGCACAATAATTTATTCGTGCACTTTACTCATGTTTAGTGGTAAGCTAAAACCAGAGTTTTGTGTATCAATACACTGGTCATTGAGATAATTCTATCCTGCGAGAATATATTCCAAATCAAACCTCAGATACTAGAGTGAAATAATTTACTTAAGGGGACACTTTTCATTTAGTGGGCTTGATATTTTATTGTTCTAACTTTCGAGATTTTAGTACATTCACAAATGTTAGTTTTTTTGAATTAAGTTGTGTTCATCTTTCTTATCAGTTCTTTAAACTTTGGTAAATTTTTCCTTTTGCTATGTTTTGTTGAAATTATTCAAACACAGATTGGCAAAAGAAAGGACATCAAGAAAGTGGATTGCAGATATTAGTACTAAATGCTGAGGAATAAAATGACCAGCAGCTAAAATCGGAGAGCAATAAGTATTGAATTGCTCTGGATTATCAGATATGAATACTGGTCAGCATTGCTGAAAGCATTTATCGATGTTTATCACTGTGTTGTTGTTGATCGCTGCATTGTTGGCCAACATTAAGGAGCTGAGAAAATATTGTAATGATCAAAACAACAAATGTAAAAGTGGGATCCTGTTACATATCAACAGGACATGACGGCGAAAGTCCTTAGACATAGGCAGAGGGATAAGCGATTATAAATGTATTTGGACCACTAGGTGGTCACAAATCTCAAAAGAATATCTCCTCTGCGTTAGGGAATAGGTCTTCGACATTATACAGAATACCATAGATAGGCTAAGCCATGCTAAGTAGGGTGTGAAATATCTTTTTTATTTTTTATTTCCTAGAATGTTAGATTTGGAACCTCTCCCATTGTATTTTTTATTCCCTCTTTTTTTGCTCTGTTTTATTCAATAAAATTGTGGGACACACCCCTCTTGTGGCCTGAAAGTTTACTCTACCAACTAATCTCAGCTTGTATTGTTCCAGAGAACGTATCCATTTGAATTTTGAGTGTAATATTTGAAGACAATAAACGTACTAAGCGAGTCAACCATTTGTCTTGCAATTTTTGAGTCCAATGTTAAATAGATGAAGTTGTGGATGGTACAAAAGTATAATTTAATATCATTTTTATCATTGTAAATACACTGGAAATTAGTTGTAGAGGAGTTTATCACACACAACAAATTTGTGCCGGGTTTTTGTTTAATTAATTTATTTCTGCCCAATTTTAGTTCATTTCAGCTAGTGTCTAAAGTTGATCAATTCATTAGTTTCTATTATCTAAAAATGTCAGTGTGTTGTAGTTCTTCAAATGAGATTTTGTATTTTGTGGTAGTTCTTTCTTTTTTTCTTGCAGTTCTCATTGATGTTTCTAGATTACACTCCATGAATTGAAGACGACTTACATTATTTTGCCCAGCTTTTATTGATGCGCGCACTCCTTATTAGTATACAATGAGTGTTATGCAAAATTTCATAATATAGCATAAATATGATATTAGATATGTTTTTTTTTTGTCAAGCAGATATTGAAATTCAAATCATGGGATGTAAGCCTATTTATTGTAATTAATCGCACACTCTTGATTTCAATCTTCTTCTCTCTTCTATATATTTATATAATCTTTTTGTATAGAATTTATTAGTAGAAATATAATGTTTGTGAATGATATTTTATTCTGATGGTCAATCTAAGACAAAAAATATTGCTCGTCGTTAATGATTAATCTAGGACAAGAATCATTGATCGTCACTAAATCTATTGTAGGAATAGGTCATTGATCGGCACTAGATTTAGTCTAGGAGCAGGTTGTTACTAGTCTCTAACACTATTCTTGGACTAGGCCATTGCTTGTCGCTATAGCTATTCTAGGACCAGTGATGATCATCACTAAAGAGGGTTAACATCCTGAAAATAATCTTTTTGTAAGATATCTATAAAAAAAAACATTGAGATCAGAATTGGACTCTCTAAAAGGACTTAGGAGACAAGTTTCTTTCCCGTCCAAAACATCTTAAAAACTGGATTTCTAAAATCATTTTATTGATCAATAGCGACGGAAGCTACTAGGATGAGTGGCAATAAGATTTTCTAGGCCTCAAATGGTTATTAAGGACAAGATTTAGACTTTTAGGGACGAGATTTCCCTTTCTTAGAGATTTTTTTTTCTTCTACTGCGTGTATTTTACTGATTTTTAGTTGTTCACTGATACTGTTGTTTTAGGTACCGATACACCGATGAGAAAGATCTTATATTCTGGGAGGATATATTCAACAAATATTGAGTAATTAAGGATAATAATTTCCTTAAGTAATGGGCATTAATTGGGCTCAATTTTTTTCTTTTTAAAAAAATAATTTGTATATTATTTATAATTTGTTTCACATTTGATTTTCTTTACTTGTTCAAAATTTGTAGTTTTGAAATAACATTTAAAATTTGTTATTTATTACCATGTTTTTTCAAATTGATTATGCTAAGTATCAATAACACCTTAGCCTTAGAAATAGCTAAATTTAATAAGAACTAATTTGAAAAGAGCTAATTTGAGATTTGTTCAAGTTAAGCTTAAGTTGTGACTTTCGGATCAACATCAGATGACCATAACTTTTAGGACAAGATGTGTTCTATGGATCATAAGTAATAAAATGAAATTTCTTTCAATCTTCTATTCAACGACACAATGTTTGCTATATTTTAAGTTTGGATGAGGAAGATATGCTCATTTAATATCAATGTGTTTAGTAAAGAAAATTTACCCAAATTTAATGAAGGGTATATCGGTGTTTTTCTTACCCCATAAGATTTAAACCTTTTTAATAATATTTTAGGGGGTATAAGCTGAATTGGGTCAATTTTCAAAATCCTAATTATGCTTACTATTTTAGAGAGTAATTGAAGAGAAGAAAAACAAAGGAAAATATTCGAGCGCTCAAGTATTTCTTGCAATCCTTAGGGGTTTTCCTCAAAGATTCGATTCTATTAAGGCATGTAAACATTAATAGTGATGGGATTGTTCACCCTCACCAAAATCAACAGTTTCTTGAGTTAATTTCGTCCATGATAATCCATGTATTTAGGTTCTTGATGAGTGTTTTGAAGTTTCGTTGTTAAATATCTAATCATTGGCATCAATGAGTTCTTTATATGAATGTTATGCATTTGATAATTGATTTTGACTAGATTTTTTGTACTCATTTGATTCTAGGTGAATTAGGCCAAAAATCTAAAAGGAAAAATCATTGGGTTTTCTTTGTTTGGCATAGGGAAACGTACCAAGACTGCGCTTAGGGGTTCTGGGGCGCCGCGCCAACTGTGTGCTAGAAATGCTGCTATATAGTGTAGGGTCTGGCGCCCGTGCCACTTAGTTCACAAGGGTCGCCTTCCCCCGTCTATTTCCATCGTTAGTCTCGTCTGAGTTCTTTTAAAAAGTATTTTCACTCTCTTCTTGAATAAAATTATTCTAAACTACATCTATTAATCAAGAGATCCTTGATATCATGAACCATAACTCTTGAACTAACATTGCAAAATCATGAAATGATTAAGAGTCATGTTTAAGCGAGTCCTTTTACAAACTCTTGAAACTTATTTTACAGTATGAGTACTTTATTGTGAGAATGAGGATATTTGAATTTCATTTTTCAAAATGAATATATGGGAACTAAATAATCCCAAGATTAAACATATTTGTATTTAAAATGAGAGGAAACTTTGAATTCCAAATGAGTTCATTAGGAATTTTGAGTACTATAACCTTTTGAGTAACAAACTCAATGTTTGATGATGAGAAAATATTTTCAACATATGAGATGATTTACATAATTGGGAGTAGTATTGAGTACAGTTACGGGTCAAGTTCAAATAACTCAAAGTCCTGATAAACCATCTTGACAATGTGGGTAGAAAGTATCATACTTTTTAGATTATTGCTTATTACTTTCTAAGCATTGCTTCGTAGATCCACTTCGTTTCTCATGCCTTATACTCCATCAAGGTATAAGAAAGTTTTAGCTATGTCTGCGAGACAGTGTATCGTCACATACCTTGTAGTGATTGTTCTCAATTAGTGATTCTACCGAGTAAGTTTGTTTATTGTATTTTTTAATACATTAATTTTTTATCTAGTATTTTAATTGCTTCATATAAATTGAATCTTTATTTGTTTTTATACTATATTGAGTTGAGTATCTATGAGTTGAGGTTGAGTTGAGCAGAGTTGAGTTGAGTTTTTTTAATATTTCCAAGTTCAGCATATTATTTTATGATACATGCTCGTACATTTAATGTAACCTGCATCTCTTCCTGATGTAGCTAGATACATAAGATCAAGGTCATTCATAAGAGCTTTATTGATACAATTTGCAGTCCTAGAGTTATTTGATAAGCCTCCTTGCTTTTGGAGGATCCCTTATTTAGTTATATTATATGAATATTATTAGGATGATCAAGGTACTTTTCCTGATATCCTCATAGTATTAGAGGATTCATAGGCAGACAGTAGTAGTTCATGAGTGTTTTTGATTTGCATTGTTATGGTTTGAGACTCGAGTTGCCTTCTTTTTACCAAGTGCATATTCTTATGCATTTATGAGTTTATTATTTTGAGATATTTAAGTCAAATTTTTTACTTTGAGTTCATCTAATGTTGAGTAAGACTTCCGCTGAAAGTTGAACAAGGCCAAGGCTTTACTTGGGGCAAACTATGGTTCTTGAATCTCGGCCACGTCCATGGTGTAAGCTCGGGGTGTAGAAATATCTTATTACTATAGGTTCAAATTAATGAGAAATATGGAAGTCTATTTTCAGTTGTATGTGTGTTTATCTATATTTGTCAAAGATATAACTAATAAATCAACAACTAAGAGGGTGTTTAGATTGAATTAAAAGTTGATCAAACCTACTTTTAAGTATTTTTTTTGAGTGTTTGACAACTATAAAAGTAACTTAAAATAATTCAAAAATGATTTAAAATAAACATAACTAGTATACAAACACATAGAAACATATGTGATGATGAAACTTTTTAAATTACCTAGCTAAATAGCATACCAACACATGCGATGCAACTCTTGAAATTTCCTAGCTCTACTTCTACGAAAACATACCAAATATACAGAAATTTCACTTGAAGCACAACTGAAATTAAAATATAAACTCTACATAGTATGCTAGAACATATTAAAGGAGGCCTAGGAAGAGGGAGTGTAACATCTCATAACTTGAAATAACTAAAAAGAAGCTAAGAAATTAAAGATAATCACTTTTAAGAAAGAAAGATGAAAATCTGGAAAAAAATTATAAGTTAAAGAAGTGAGTTTTAGTCTTTTTAAAATGGCCATAGCATTTATTTTAGGTTGAGTTAGAGGTATTTCTTCGTATGGTTGGAAATACCTTGAAGAGATTTTTCAAAAACCACCGAGTTTCCGCAATTTTGATATCGTATGAGGGAGATAAGCCTATCATATGTTGTGCTATTGGATTGAAGAAAGTCCAATACCAGATTTGAGGAAGGGAAAACTAGGGTTTCAACAAATTATTTCCAAATTAGTTTTAAGGGTTTAATTGGGGGTAAAAATAAGACTTATGTAAGTTTTGTAAAACCGTATTCACGCTTAGGGCTTGGGAGAAAATGAAAGAGAAGAAGGTCATAAACGAGAAAGATCATGGTTTCGCCAAGAACGCCAAAAACATTGAGAGGATTTCGTTGAGGGTAATCCCCATAAAGATATGTGAGATCTTTTTATGTTGGGTTAGTCCACCCACGCACCTATTTGTTTGAATTCAATATGTTTGAGTATATTGAATGATGAAAATTGAAATTCTTGAAGAACTTGGTTGAATTCCTATGATTGGATTGCTGGATGTCTATTTATGTGTTATTCTTGTTTCTCCGGGGTTGTTTCTCAGTTTAATCAAGTGGGTATTGAGGGTACCAATAATCTCAAGTGTTTGGTGAAAGAAATAGGGAGGTTTTGATGGTCTAGAGATAAAAAAGAGTGAAAAAATCCGTGAGACGCACCTTGGGTTGGCCAAGCGCGTCGAGTCTGTGGTGCACTAGAAATTGACCTTAGTCACTTCAAGTTTAGAGCAGTGTGCCACAAGTATGCCAGAACCAATCACGCCTAAATCGGTATTTTTCACCCATTTTTCGTAGTTTAGTCTTAGTAAGACATTCTAAGCTATTTTAACACTTCCGAATGATTTTACCTATTCTTAAAGGCTTCTAATCATATGGAATCATCCATAAACACAAATTACAACCTTGAATCCATAACTAAAAATGTAAGAAAAATTAGAACCAAGTCTAGAGAGTTCTTAGAGTTATTTCAACAAGTCTTTAAATAATGCATTAAATTTATTTTAAGGCTTAAAGATCGTGTTGAGTAAGGAGTAAAGGTAAGAATAAGAAGTTAATTTCATTTTTTCATAAGTCTTTCACAAACGTGTTAACCTTGTTTAAGACCTAAGTTGAATTCCGACTACAGTAATGTCAAGTCATGTCTTCTTAAAGAGTATATGGGGACTAATTATTCCCTAAGCAGTATTGAAGTGTTTTCACATTTAAAGGAATGGAAACTAAGATTTCCGACATGCATTAAAGCTTGTTTCAAAAAAGAACTATAGCTTTCTAAGTGAAGCAAGCATGAACTAAAATTTTTAAAATACACTTCGAGCCAATTATAATTTGAGCATTATTCTTAAAGCACAGAATAAATATGTTTTAAAAACTTAAGAGCCAATATATTTTGGAAGTAGTACTGAGCTCCGATATGGGGGAGAGTTCAGATAACTCAAAGACGCCATAAACCATATAGCTACAATGTGTAGAATAGGGTCATACGTTTTAGATGAATCAATTTAACAATAGACTAGTCGATCAATTAGGATGTTCACGTCCTATACATCTGGCCGATATACGAAAGTTGGCAGCGTCAGGTTGATCTTTGTATCATCACTATACCTTTTAATTGATGGGTATCGGTTAGAGAAACTTCCACAAAAGTTATTGTATTTTTAGATACATCTGTTTACTCGTATTTGTACATACATCTCAGATTTAATTGTATCCTTGTATGCATTCAAAGTTCACAATATGTTTTCGGACAACATTTCTTTATATTGCACTTGTATTTAAATTGATTTATATTGAAATGATTTAGTTCTTCATGAGTTCAGCAGAGCCAAGGTAAGTGGCCCTTATTACTCCTTTTCAAGATTAAGTTGTCTTTAAGCATTCCAACTCGCATACAAGTACATTCAATGTACTTATTCAAGTTGGCCTTCATATATCATGATGTGGACACAGGTAACCAGGATCAACACCATCCAGTGCCTCATTGATCCAACTGAGCATTCAGAGTCAATGGTGAGCATCCTTACATTCTGGAGGACATATTTATTGAATTTAAGTACATTCTTTATTATAATGTTGTGGGTCTTTTGCAATATCCATCTCAATTTTGTTGTAGCCATAGATTGACATTCTAATGTTAGTCGTTGAGTATTTTAAATATTATTCGTGTTGTTATGACTTGAGTTTCATGGTTTTGAAGAAGTCTAAATGTAAGCTTTATGAACATTCTCAGTTATGATATTCTTTTTTGTTTAATTATGTTATTATCTTGAGTTGAGTTAAGTAATACAGGACAAGGGTTCGCTCGATACCAACAAAGGCCATCGAGCAGATCCGCGTCTAGAGTGTAGTCTCACGGCATGAAAAAGTTGGTGTCAGAGCACATAATTCAAGTTTCCTAGGGAGTGTATGAAGTCGTGTATGTAGAGTCCTAGTCATAGCTGTGAAGCGCACCACATCTATGATTAGCATGCTGCAACAATTAAGAATTTCACATTTCTTTCATATTCCTTTTCGTGCTTTTGAGTTTATCTGTAAATTATCTCTCTAATTCGTTCTTGCGCGTGTTTAGGATAAACATTCCTCCACGAAGAGTAGCAAGAGGTCATCAAGCTAGGAGGAATATTGAACCTCAAGAACAAGAGTTACCAAATGAACCTGAAGTGCAAACTCAAGGTTAAGCTACCAACGTTGAGTTTTGTGAGTCTATTAGGATGTTGAATCATGCAGTGACTAACCTGGTTGTTCACCCAAGATGATCTATAAAAGAAGGAATGAAAATTTTAGGATTTTGGAAATCTTGAGTATAAATCCCAAAAACTTCATTAGTTTGAGCACTACTAAGGATCCATAAAACATTCTTGATGAACTGAAAAAAGGTGTTCGAGGTGATGCATGTTGCTGGCACTTAATGAGTTCATCTAGCTGCTTATCAACTCAAAGGTATTCCTACAACTTTGTTTGATAAGTGAAAAGAAGGTAGATATGAAGATTCACCACCTGCGAGGTGGGCTTCTATTAGGGACACTTTCTTGGGGAATTACTTTTCCCCGAGAACTGAGGGAGGCTAGGATATGTGAGTTCCTCACACATAAGAAAGTTCTCTAAATGTACATTAGTATGGGTTTAAATTCACCCAACTACATCGTTATTCTCCGAAAATTGTTAAGGACATGAGGAATAGGATGTGTTTATTTGTTGCTTGGTTGGGTCGCTCGTCAAGTAAAGAGGATCGGACATCAATGCTTATTGGGGACATATATATATTGAGGTCCATGATCTATGTGTTGCACATAGTGGAGGAAAAGCAAAGAGACAGAGATGAGTTCAAGAAAAAGAGAGCTAAGACCGGGAATGAGTCCAGGCAGCAGAAGAATAATGCAAAGTTATTATCCTTCTAACAGAATTGTCCAGCTCCATAATCTGCTAGTGCACCTGCACCTAAGAACTAGGGCGAGTAAAATTCTCACGACCCGCAAATTCACCTCGGTGAGATCATTCGAATCCCAGTTATTGGATTGAAGAAACTCCAATTTTGGAGTTGAGGAAGGGAAAAATAAACTTTTCACCAATTATTTTCCTAATTTGGTTTAAGGATTTAATTTAGGTAAAATTAAGCCTTAGGTATGTTTTGGAAAACCACATTAACTCTTAGTGGATTGGAGAAAAGAATAGAGAAGAAGGAGAAGGGACAAAAATCATGGTTTTACCAAGAACGCCAAGAAGTTCGAGTGGATTTCGTCGGGGGTGATCCCTATAAAAGTATGTGAGATGTTTTCACGTTGGGTTAGTCCACATAGACCCTAATTTTTTTATATTCAACAATTTTGAGTAAATTGAAAGATGAAGAGTGAAATTCGTTAAGAACATGGTAAAATTCCTTTGATTCAATTGTTGGATTCCTCTTGTTTTTTTATTCTTGTTTCTCCGGTTTGTTTCTTCATTAAATCCAGTGGGTATTGAGGGTAACAATAGTCCAAACTGTTTAGTTAAAGAAATAGGGAATTTTGTAGGTTTTAGTGATGAAAAAGGAGTTGAATAGTTCGTGAGACGTACCTGGGAAAGGCAAGGCACATCGCGCCTGCAGTGCACTCGAAATTGACCTTACTCACTTGAGGCCCCGAATGCGCCTAAACAAGCATTTTTCACCAAGTTTTCATACTTTGGTTTGAGTTAGCCCTTCTATGATTTTGTAGCACTTCCTAAGTATTCTAACTATTCTAAATATCTCCTTATCATATAGGAATCATCTAGAAAAACAAAATTACAACATTGAATCCATAACTTTAAATTCAAGGAAAATAAGAGTCAAGTCTACAGAGTTCTTTCAAGAAGTATTTTACAAATTCTTTAACCTTGTTTTAAGACATAAAGATCGGGTTGTGTAAGGAGTAAAGATAAGAATCAGAAGAAGTTTATTTCATATTTTCATAAGTCTTTCACAAACGTGTTAACTTTGTTTGAGACCTAAGTTGAATTCATATCAGTGTAAAGTAAATTACTTTGTTCAAAAATAGTATATGCAGAGTAAGTATTATCAAATCTCTATATAAATGTGTTCACATTTAAAGGAATTGAAAGTATGATTCCCAAGGAGCCTTATGGCTAGTTTAAAAAAAGAACAATACCTTTCTATATGAAGGAAAGAGGGAAACTAAGATTAACAAGTTAGCCTTTGAGCTAAGTATATTTTGAGCACTAATTTCAAACCACAGAACCAATATGTTTCCAAACATAAGAGCTAAGTATATTTTGATCAAAATTGCTATGTTTCTCATGTTGTTGTGTAGCTTAATATGTTAAATGTGAATTTGATTTCATGAGAGGATGTAAGTAGCATTCTTGATGTCACTTATATTGTGTGGTCTTTTGGCCCCACAAAGAGAAATTTAGTTTCCCTTGTATGATAAAAGATGAGTCCCTTAAAAATGTGTGACTTTTGTGACTTGGGAAGTGTGAATATAGGCTCATTTCTGAGAAGTGGTGAAATGTCTAACAAATTCCCTTGTGTTGTGCCTATGAATTGTAAGAATGTTCCCCGAAATGATTCATGCTTATAAGAGCTAGTGTCATGCTAGAAAATTAAATTTGGATGAAATAACGTCCTATTGTAATGATGCGCATAGTGTGATTTACCATTTCGACTTCATAAGAATGCGCGTATCAGCATGCCTTTGCTAGGAAAATTCTCTTTAAAATTAATTGACGTTTGTGCATTGCTTTTATATGAACTCTATGATGACATGTTTGTATCTTGAGGAGAAGACCATTCCTCCTTGAACATCACTAAACATGAATATGTTATGCATGGCCTTAATGGTTTGTCTAATTGATGAGGATCCTTGTTTATCTACATTCCTCATGACCTATTTGCATTTAACATTAGTTACTTATTTTCTTCTTTAGTGATGATGTGGGGCATGCCTATGATATTGCAGGTTGAGATTTGAATGAAATTAAAAGTAAATACCATTTCATGATTAGTAAAATGATGTTCCTCCTATGAACATGAGAAATGACTGCGTGTTTCATACATTAAGGAGTGAGTGAGTCAAGGTTTCTACTCGATTGTGTTTCATTGAGTTCTTAATGGTAGGAAATTGTTGTTCCTTGTAAGTTTGGTTCTATGTGATTATATGTCGAATGTTGTGAGTTGATATAACAGTCATTGAGTCCTTCAAAGTGTTTTGAATGTTAAAATTATCATTCGAGGATGAATGTTCCCACGTAGTGGATATTATAAGACCCTCAAAAATAAACTAAGGTATCTATAGCTCATATGTTCCAAAAAAGTTTAGTAACATGTTGATAAACTTTTTTTACAGTTTTTATTGTTGAATTTAAAGGGTTTGGAGGGAAAACATCCAAGAACGACCAAGACGTTCAAAGGTAGTCTACAAGCGTGCTAGTGTGTCATCGCATGTTTGCCTTGTTTTTATGTGTTTTTTAGAGTGTTAAAAAAGTAAAGGTGACCCTAGTATCCTAATAGACATGTTTAGAATCAAAGCGTTCGGGTAGGACTCCCCCAAAAGAATCCTAAGGGCCCCCGAGGCGCGCTTAAACGTTTGACAAGAAAGCTGCCAAAAGCAGTGTGAAGCACCAAGATCTAGAGTTTGTCATGCGTCGCGCGCCTATAGCTCAAGCTTTATGTGTGTCGTTCAACTAACACTAGGTTCACTTCCTCAAAAATTACGTGAGGCAAATTTAGGAATTTCCTTTGTGACGCGCAGCCACTTATCGGATTTGGTTGCGTCGTTTTCAAGTCAATTTAGTCTTGGTTAAATGGTCCAATGAGTAAGGGGTATTTTGCCAACTTTTAATGTCGGTTATATACTGTATTTAAGACTGATTTAAACCCTTTCCGAAGTCAAAACCTCAACACCCAATAATAAATCAAAATCCTAAAACTCTATTCTCTTCAAAATTCTCTAAAAGGGAAAAACTAAAGCTCAATCTAGGAGATGAATTTTCAAATGGTGTCTGCTCAAACTGTGTGGGATTTTCTTCTGTAAAGGTATGGTAATCCTTGATCCTTATTTAATCTTTCACCTAAGGTGTTCTCTCAAAGTTTTTCCAATGTGATTTCTTGTTCAAAATCTCTATCTTTAAAATCTAGCCATGGGTTCATTCTCAAATTGTTTTTAGAGGAGTTCTAACGGTGAATTTATGATTAATTAATTATTCTAAGATGAATTTCAATCCAATTCCTTGAAGAACTGATGATCTCCCTAATTTCTCAATGTATGATATAGTGTGGGTCTTATCATCTTTATCGGATGATGATTGAATTATGTTTAAATTGTAATGAATTGCCTAATTCTATGTTTATTTATGCCAATTTTTTACAGATTGTTGAGAATTGATAAATGGTAATAATAGATTTGAATTATTAGTGAGTTGTCCTAGATCTCTCTACTTAGCATAAAATTGGCCTTGAGTTGCATTGTATGGTGTGGTCCACTTATGGTGGTTGTGTTTCGTTTGTTGTAATTATCTAGATATCGTATTCATGGTTTTGAAGGCAATATGTTTAAAGTGATTCAAGGTGAATATTATCATGATTGTGAAGAAGTTGTGTAGTCTCTAATGTTAAGTATCATGCTCTAAGTATATTGATGATGTTTCCGACATGTGAATGATATATGTTAGGGTTATTTATGGTCAAAATGGTCGATTATTTGATACTATTTGGAAGAACGACGCCCTCCTTATGTACCCGTATATGAATATTTGTTCTTATGAATGATTAAGACTCTTAAATTCAAATGATTAAGATGTATAGTCTTATGTGCTATAATATTGGTGTGTGATCTATAGTCCCTAATACTCTATGTGTGAGTTGCTTATGATTTTAGGGATATGAATATTTGTTGTACTCGTTCCAAAGTGTGTCTTCTCTTATGTTTTCATTATGACCAATGTACACACACAAAAAACTCATGCATTACTACAACTGTAACATGTCTATGAAAGTACGAAAGATGTATGCTATCTAGGATGACTTGATATGTATACTAGTATAGCTAAGGGTATGAGACTTTACCTATACATTGCACATGTATCCCTTCATAGGATAGTTCCTAGGGTGATCTCCTCATGTATATAAGTATGAATTCATGATTGTGAGGGATGAGAAGTATTCTCTTATGCATCATAATAATATGTTATGAAGTAATTTATATGAATAATCAAGTATGAACATGTATTGTCTAACTTCGTTTATGTGAAAGGTTTCCTCATATACGCATACATGCACATATGAATGAATGAATGACTGCATGAATGAAGCATGTTCATATAATCTAGTATGTAGGGTCTTTTTAAAGATATTGCTCAGTTGCATTCTAAATTAGAATATGGTATGAATGTGGTATGTCCATGTAAAAGGATATTCTTAAATGATTTAGGTGTTGATTAAAGGACATTCTTATCTTTAACCTATGAGATATGCATATGAGGGATTAATCTCCTAAAGACTATTTTTATGAATAATGTAGTGAAGGCATTAAAAAAGGGAACTTAGCTTAGCACTGAGTAAACATGACTATGAGATATGCCCCTTTCCAAAAAGGATAGTATGTTTACATTATGGTATCCCATGAGATGGAAACTACACTTTAAATTGACATAAAGAGGGTTTAAATTATGCACCTCCTAGTTCCTTAAGCATGTTGAACCCATAGGACCTACAAGTGGATCCACCTAAATGTGACCATGGTGTTAATATTCTACCTTGGAAAGTAGATAACCTTCTTTCGGTGTGGGGTTCCATGACGCTGAATTCAAAGGTTTGCTCACATGGTCTTCATGTTGGTTAAGGCTAGAGTTTCCCTTAAGTAAATGGGCAATGGTTGTAGGATGATGAACCCTAACTAGGATAACCTAAGGAAGTTGCTTAGGGTAGATCAGGATATGGGACTCTACCTATGCATTAAAAAAGTAGTTCTTGAAGGGAGTTCTATATGTATATGTATGTTTGTTATGCATGACATTGTAATGTTGTCCTACTTGCATGATTATACGTATGATGTTGGTCATATTGACCATATGATGAAGGTCTTACTTGTTATGCATGTAGTTAGCTAAAGTTGTCATGTATATGTATGAAGGAACTTATAGTACTTGTGGTCTCTTCGTGGGTTTACTCGGTACGTGTTAGGTTATGGGTATTCACATGTACATTTCATTAGTAAGTTTAGATAGGAATTATGAGTAATGTATCATTATGTGTTAATGAAAAATGAAGTCCAAGTATGCATTTAAAAACTATTGTCTCATTATGATATTATAGTTAGTGTTTACTTGTATGTTGTCTTGAAATGAGTATAAAGACTAAATGGGTTATGATAGGAAGATATAAGTAAATGAGTCTTATGTGTTGATCTTTGAAGTTTGTTTGTTCATATTAAGTATTTGTTCGAGACATGTTATGTTTCTACGAATGTATATGTTTGAGTTAATGAAGATTGATTGAATGTTAACCTTGGTGTGGACAGTGAAACAGAGACTATTTATGCATTGTACCAAGTATTACTTCAGGTTTACTTTGGGGTAAAGCAATTAATGTTAGAGAAGAAAACGTTATGAAAATGTTGAATGTTACTTAAAGAGATCCTTAAGATCTAAGGATTTCATATGTCAAAGATATTCTTAAAGTTTAGTAATAGTTTAGATATTATTTTATGTTTTTAAGGGTCGTGTGCCTATGCTCTAATGATGTTGAGTCTAAGATGAAAAAAGAAACTTAGAGTTTATATATATATATATATATATATATATATATATATATGAAGTCATGTTCAAGCATATGATGTGCCATAAAAGTTTTAAATTTTCCGCTAAATTTTCTATGACAATGCGATAAATGATGTCTATGGTTTTGTATAAGACCTCAGAGAGCTCAAGTCCGCAATGTTACTTCTAGGGGGTGCTCCCTAGTCGTTACACAAATATTAATCACAATTAAAAAAAAGTGAGCTTCACCCTGCCACAAATAAAAACATTTGTCGTCAAACGAAAGTAATGAGGATATTTAAGATTTTAAGCAAGATAAACAAAAAGAGCTAGGGAAAAGGAGTTCCTATTTAAGCAGCTTCTCCATCCGTCGGTGATTCAGTGTCCGAGGTGTCTTCCCGAAACGAGATAACTTCTCTTGAAGTGCTACTACTCTAAGCTTCACCACTGTTTTCAACTGCCTTCACCTCAGCAGTGATATTAGTTACAGTCATCCTGTCTATCTCATTGCATGCCCTGAAGGCATGTATAACATTAACAAACCCTCGTTCTCAAGAGGGCACATAAGAGTGTACAGGAATTCGTCGTTTGGACCTGGGTTCCTTGGTACTTATATGTCGTGCTAGCTCTGCTCTCTTTTCCTCATCTCAATACTCTGATGCTCTAATGTGCCCAGGTGCATAATTTTTAGTCTAGTCATTTCTTCAAAAACATTGATGACAAGTTATGAGTTAATTTAGAAATGAGGCTAGGGAGATTCTAACTATACATTAACTTAACCAAACTAAAATATAATGATTTGATTCTCTTACGGTATTTATTAAATAGTTGCACAGATGTTGAAGGGGTGCAGACAAAGGGCGAATAATAAATCGTTCGGTGATTCCGCGAATGCAATTTTGTAATTCGATTTAACTGCCGAAATGTTGACTTTAGGTAGATCACCGAACAACTTAACGAGCTGCACTAAACTTGCCAAACGTCCCAACATGCCTATTTTCATTCCATTCATTCAAATTTTCCCCCGCAACACCTCAGAATGAGATTTAAGCCTTTTCAGTGTCAATTTTAACTAATACCCCTAGCATTTCTACCAAAAACCACATAAATTTAAGCCAAAAAAAAGTCAAATGGGTTTCACCAACTACTAACAAGATATTGAGTAATAATCAACAGTGAATGCTATCCCATCAACTCAGAGACTTATAATTTTTTAGAACTATTATTACCGAAATGTGTACAACTTTCGATAAAATAAATGCAAAGTTCGATTATTAAACTTTTGTGCTGAAATAAACTGTAATTGTGTTCTAGGAAGCAATACAATCCAAATCCGAGCATAATCCGACATTTAGAATACTATTGAATGCAAAAAATAAAACAACTATTCTGAAAATGTTATTTTGTGATAGTATCAATTTGAAAAGAAAGGTTTGCTGTAGGAATTTTATACCTGGTACTTTTGACCGTCCTTATTCTACGCATTCGGTGATATTAACTTATTCGACTTATGGATTGGCAAATCCATGAGTGTCCATTTTATCATTGAATTTCATAAGATTACAATCCTTTGTGAAAGTTGCATCGATAGACTTTGTTGAGATCACTTACTGGATTGATGAATCGCTGATAAAAATTATCATACCACCTAGTTTTACAGTCTCAACCTTTTAGATGCATCGATTCAAACTACGTGGAATGATTAGTTAAACAGAATATGTCGGGGTTTAACAAAAGATAATGTTCGCTACCATCTTTTATCTTTCCAAGCACTTCTCTTCCTAAACTTATCCAACGTACACACACTTATTTTCTCAAAATACCAGAAAGAAATCAAGTAATTGGTTTTTGGTTGCCTCCCAGATAGCCCCTAATTTAACGTCGTGGAACCACACAAGATAGTCTTCAAGTTTCACTCTTAGGGTCAGACATAGTATCACTAGGAAAACCCCTTTGTTGTCTAAGGTTGAGATGAGATTAGATGTGGCCCATCAAGGTCTCTAACTTCTTGATTGATACGGAATGGGAGGTGGCGGTCTAACTGAGGGTGGATATATCTTTATTCATACCTTTTAGCATTTTGTCTGTCCCCTCAACCTTGTTGAATATACATGAAAACATATCCTCACATCTACAACCTCACTAATCCTTGGGATTTTGCACATACTTATCCTTCTCCCCATCTATCCATGTTGGATTTTTATCTCTCCATTCTTGGTCTCTATCCTTCCGTCATTCTTTTCCAGCCCAACCTTGGTTACGATCCTACCTTGGGTAGATTGATCGGTAACAACCACCTTGGTTTTCTAGGAAGTTCACCTCTTCACTGTATAAAGCTTAAAAGTTTTGTACTCTGAACTCCCACAACATTAATGCGGTAGGTGCTTGCTTATATGACATTCTTGGATTGAATATCAAGTTGTGTCGTGATCATGGCCATATTTTTGTACCTTTCGTTGTCTTTTTTTATCTTCTCTTTAGATAAATAAAAGGTCAACGGAGAAACTTGGTGCTCGCGAGTGTATCATGCCCTTTTGATGGTTTTCATGACATCTTGAAGTGGGACTGCCAACGTGTATATCTGCTGCATTAGTCCTCCCAATGATAGTTGGTCAGCCACCCTTTTGTTCACTGAGTCTAAGCTCCGATGAATGTTTTGGAGGAGGATGTGTCCAGGAAGGCCATGTGTTGGGTATTAAAGTACAATCTTTTTAAATAGTAGCCAGATTTCATGCAATGGTTCTCTATTCAAATGTTTAAAGTCTTGGATATTGTCCTTAATGGTCATCATCTTTGAAGGGGGGGATAATTTAATGTTCACAGCTATAACGAGTTCCTCCATAAAGTGATTGAGGTTCATGGCAACTCAGCTAACCACTTGCAAGCTTCGCCCATCAGCGAGAAATGGAATATTATTAGTTTAATTGAAATTTGAGAGATTTTTTTCAACGAGAATGGTCCACACTCATCCACAATGTTTAGTAGGTGCTCATGTGGAAACCTTATCCAATCCACTAAAAGGTCCCTTTAATTACAAAAGTTACAACATGGAACTAGTTATGTGGAATATTGGGTTTCCCTTTGTTGCAGGTAAATGGATGGCCCCTACACCTCACATGAGATGTGGGTCATTAATATTTGCCTCATGGACATCATTTAGATTTCTAATGTCGTTCTGATGGCCCACCTGACTTCCATTACTACCGTTAACACTCATACTTCCTAGGAATTTTTAAAAAAAAATTCAACACAACTAGTAATTATACTAGTGGAAATTACACTACAAATACCTAAAAAACTATAAATAACTATAGTTTCAGGTGACACCACTCCCCGGCAGCGGAGCCATTTTGATGCTAAATATATGTTTGTTTTGTATTTTGTGAGCAACGACACTAACTGACAATTCTAATTTCTACGAATCGAAACTAGTAATGGAACTAAATCAATGGTTGGGTTTGTGTCCCAAGGGAGTGGTAGTGAAAGTAGTAGCTACATAGAATTCTGTTCAAAATAGTGGTAGAAAAAGACATTTTCGAGTATTAGACAAAATTGAAATTCAATTTGTGATACCAAAGTATAAAATATCAAGAAGGTGTTTTGTCACAAGTAGTATAATAGCAAATATAAAGGAGAAAACAAGTATTTGAAAGATTTCTTGGGGTGTGACCGTAATATGTATTGAGACAGATTAACACATTCTTTTGATAATAAAATTTGAAAGACAACGGTGACTAGTCTAAGCTTTAGTTGATTCCCTCTCCGGAAACCTACCCAATACAATATGGGTTCCTCTCAAAAACACACTTGTCTAAACTCACCAGCCTACGCCTTACCCATACCCTTATTTTTCGATATATGGTTCTTTGATATGGGACTGGGGCTCACCCTCTTGAGCTGAACCTCGTGTCAACCCATTTTATGTCCATCAGTATAGAGGTCTTGGTTTCATAACTTCTCTCTCGGGCATGCTGAAAATGGTTTTTTATTTGCAACTAGAAACTCATTTTATATATTAAACCACAACAACTATGTGAAATCACCATTCAAAGGAATCTAATCTTATTACCAAGCAAGACCCAAAAATAATTAATACAAACACATATTAGCTAAATCACACCCCAAAAATCAGGGGTTTAGCCACACATTAAGCAATAATAAAATATACTAAAATCATAAAAGAATCAAATGTGTATAAGATATGAAAATATTAAATTAGAAAAGAAAGGTAAACGGAGAACACAGACTTCCAAGAATGGAAGAAGAATTTATTTCTTCAAGCTTCCTCAAAACCCTCTTCAAACATGGTAGAAAACTCAAGAACAAAGTTTCTAAAATAAAATATTGAGTGTCTAATTATTCACATTCTAAAGTCTCTCCAAAAAATGATTAACTCAAAACTCAAAATACCCTTTAATAATAAAAGAATTTAGTATTTATAGGCTTCAGATTTAGGCCTAGTTGATCCTATCGTTCTTTGTCATTTGCGCCTTGTCTTTATATCCATGCATGTTGTAATATTGGGAGGAATAACTCTACTTTTCAGAATTATTCGATGGAGCACTGACTGCTTCTTTTATCGCCTTTTGATCCACTTTCTTCATGGCTAACTTGTTGCAACATAAGGTGGAAGGTGGAACTCTACAATAAGGCGTACCACCAAATGTGCTTGGCGATGTGCACTTTGCATCTTCAACTCTTTTCTTCTATTTTTTTGTTTTGCGCCTAGTGTACGTGCTCCTACCAAATCCTCAAATACCTCAAACTTAGATGTGTTTATCAGAAATCAAGATAAAATACACAATCGAGGACACCATTTTCATTAAAATAAGGTCTTAGATGAGTCCAATTGGAGGACTCATCAATATTATGAATTGTACGTGAACAGATACAACAAGTGTTATTAGAACAATAAGTTGGTTCATTAGTAATCCAAATCAAACTCATTGGATGGAAATGAAATGTGTGTTGGGGTATTTGAAACATACCCGACACCATGGTTTGAATTATAATAAATATACTATTGTTATTGAAGGCTATAATGATTCAAATTGGATCACTAGGTCAAATGAAAAAAAAAACCTACAAGTGATTATGTGTTCATAATTGTGGACGAGCAGTCTCTTGGATATCATCCAAATAGACATTTTTCGGTCACTCCAAAATGGAATCTAAATTCATTACTCTAGATAAGGTTGGTGAAGAAATTGAATAACTTTGGAATTTCCTAGAGGATGTTTCAACCTTCCCAAACATGTTGGACCTATATTGATAAATTGTGATAGTTAAGCAGCAATAGGTAGGACGGGGAGCATCATGTTCAACGGGAAGTCTTCTCATATACGATGAAGACATAACAGCGTAAGACAACTACTCTCTAGTGGAATTATCACAATTGATTATGTGAAGTCAAGTGATAATGTGTCATATCCACTAATGAAAGGCATAGTGAGAGAGGAAGTTGAAAGATCATCTAAGGGAGTTTGTTAATGGCTTAGGAAAAGCTAGTATGGCGGTAACTCTACCTAGCAGACTAAGATCTCAAGATCTAGATTCAAGGAACTAACATTATTGTGACTGACGGTTTGACATTGTCAATAAACTCAATTCATTCTCATGATGAAGACAATGTTCAAGAACAAGGCTAAGAGTTTAAATCTTGTTAATGAGTTAATAATGTTTAAATATTTTAATAATTTGCTAATTTTGGCAGATTTGACCAACTAGTGTATCTACGAGTTGACACAGATAGAAATAACCTATGTTAGTCTGAAGTGTAATACGTTTTATAAAGAATTTTATGTCAAAAGTATATTTTCTATAAACTCATGAAACAAGGAGGTGTTCGATCCTGAAACGAATACATCTGTTAGAACTATAAATAGTTAAGCATTAAATTTTTTACATATGGTTGTCTACGTATACACCAAATCTCGACGGTTCAAAGACATCGTATCCACCTATAGGAATATATTTGACATATGTTCACTATGAAAAATTCAAGGGGAAACATACTTATCTTGATGTAATTGAACCTTGCTTGTAAAGTACACACTTATCCTTGGAATTCTATGTTATAACCATTCCCCATTCATGTAGGGAATTGTTCAATATGTACCAAGAGTTAATGTAAAATGGAGGGAAAACTAAAAGAGAAGAACTTGGAAAGTTGAAAACTTGAAAAGTCCTGTTATGCTTTAGTGAAAAGGAATTTGTTCCTCATTGGAGGTGGAAAGAAAAATCGGAGAGCTTAAATATACAAACACTACTATTAGATATTAAAAGAGTTGGAAAGAGGGAACCCCTCACGCCATCGTCATTGCTCGTTCGACTTCGGCTTGGCTTTGGAAAATCATGGATCGAGAGATTATTTTTCGTTGATGTTTGTTATAATTGTTTATTATTTTATTAAATTAAATTAAATGGAAAAAATGTTTCAATTTTTTTGCTAAATAATTGAATCATTTAAATTAATTTGTTAAATAATCGACCCGAGTCGGACCTGTTTGCCACCCGGTTTATTTTAATTCTGTCTCGTTTTATTTTCATTTTCTACGTTTGGATGTGAGTATTCTGAAAGGTTGCATCTTTTAGGAACAATTATGAACAATTGAAAGATTGAAAATTTCATTAATGGTCGTGTGGATTCTGAAAGGGTTGCAACCTTTCATAACAAGTTCCTCTTGCCTATAAAAACATTGATTCTTCTGAATTTTTCATGACAAATTTTTCTGACTTCTGCTTTTTCTTTTGCACAATAATTTCTTCGTGTACTTTACTCCTATTGAGTAGTTCTTTAACACCAGATTTTTGGGCATGAATACACTGTTCATTGAGATCATTCTATACTGGGAGGACATATTTCTAATCAAACCTCGGATACTAGAGGAGAATAAATTCCATAAGAGGACACTTTGCATATAGTGGGCTTGATAATTCTCTGTTTTAATTTTCGAGATTTTCTTACATTCAAAGATGTAAATTTTTGCGAATTAACTTGTGTTAATCTTTCTTATTGGTTCATCAAACATTGGTAACTTTTTGGTTTTGAAAATTTTTGTTCGAATCAGTCAAACACAGATTGGCAACTGAAAGGACATCAATAAACTGGATAATAGATTTTGGCAGGTAACGCTAAGGAATAAAATCACCAGCAGCTATAATTGGAGAGCAATAAAGTATGGCATTGCTCTAGATTATCAGTGGTGAATAAAGGTCAGCATTGTTGACAGTATTTATAGTTGTTTATCACTGCATTGTTGTTGATCTCTGCATTGTTGGAAACCATGAATGAGCTGAGAAAATATTAGAATGATCAAAACAACAAATGTGAAAGTAGGCGCCTGCAACAAATCAACAGGACATGATATCCGAAGTCCTTAGACTTAGACAAAGGCATAAGCGATTAACAATTTATTTGGACCACTAGGTGGTCCCAAATCTAAAAAGAATATCTCCTCTGCCTAGCCACTAGAGGATAGGACAACCTCAACATTATAGAGAATACCATAAATAGGCTAGGGCATTTTGAGTAACGTGTGAATTATCTTTCTTATTTTTTTTTTGTAGAATGCTAGATTTGGAACCTCTGTCATTCAAGTTTTTATTCCCTCTTTGTTTGCTCTGTTTTATTCAAAGAATTTTAAAGGGACACACCCCTCTTGTTGACTGAAAGTTAGTTTACCAATTAATCCTCATTTGCATCTTTTTAGGGAAAGTATCAATTTCAAATTTGAGTGTAATATTAACAGACAATGAAGGTAGTAAGCGAGTGAACCGTTTCCCTTGCGACTTTTAAGTACAATATTGAATATATGAAGTTGTGGAAGGTACAAAAGTATAACTTGTTATCATTTGTATCGTTGTAAATACACTGGCAATTAGTTGCTGATGAGTTTATCACACACAACAAATTTGTGCCCGGTTTTTGTTTATTTAATTTATTTCTGCCCAATTTTAGTTCATTCTGCTAGTCTTTAAAGTTGATCAATTCATTAGTTTCTATCATCGGCAGAATGCCAATTAGTTGTATTTCTTCAAATGAGAATTTTGATCTAAGTTGTAGTTCTTTCTTATTTGGTTGCAGCTCTCATTGATGTTTCTAGACTATACTCCATGAATTGAAGATTACTTTAATTATTTAGCTTAGCTTTATTGATGTGCGCACTCCTTATTTGTATACAATGAATGTTATGCAAAACTTCATATTATAGTATAACTATGATATTAGCTATATGTTTTTTCTGTTAAGAAGACATTGAAACTCAAATCATGGGATGTAAGACTATTTATTGTAACTAATCTCACACTCTTTGATTTTTATCTTCTTCTCTCATCTATATATTACAATCTTTTTGTATAGAATTTTTTAGTAGAAATATAATATTTGTGAATGATTTTTTATTCTAGTGACATCAATTTCTCTAGTACAATTAGTGGTAAATTATAGACCAAATTTGTTGCTCGTCTCTAAAGGTCAATCTAAGACAAAAAATGTTGCTCGTCGTTAATGATTAATCTAGGACAAGAATCATTCATCGTCACTAAATATATTGTAGGACTAGGTCGTTTATCGTCACTAAATTTAAACTAGGACCATGTTGTTACTAGTCTCTAACGCTATTCTTGGACTAGGCCATTGATTGTCACTAATGTTATTCTAGGACAAGTGATGATCGTCACTACAGAGGGTTAACCACCTGAAAATAATCCTTTTGTAAGATATCCATTAAAAAAATTGAGATCAGAATTGGGGTCTCTAAAATTACTTAGGAGACCAGATTTATTTCCCGTCCAAAACAGCTTAAAAACTGGATTTCTAAAATCATCGTTATTGATCAATAGCGACGGAAGCTAGTTGGATGAGTGGCAATATGATTTTCCATGTCTCAAATGCTTATTAAGGACAAGATTTAGACTTTTACGGACGATATTTTCCTTTCTTAGAGATTGTTTTTCTTGTACTGTGTGTATTTTATTAATTTTGAGTTGTTCACTGATACCGTGGTTTTAGATACCGATAAATCGGTGAGGAATATCGTATATCCTGAGGGGATATATTCAATTAACACCGATTAATTTGGGAGAATAATTTCCTTAAGTAAAGTGCAATTGTTGGGATCAATTTTCTTCTTTTTGAAAAAAATCATATGTATATTTGTAACACACCGGAAATTCCATGACTTAGACTAGAGCTTAATCTATTTATTAATTCTTAAAATGATGTTCCAAGAAAATGAACTTGACTAGTAAAGAGTCTATTGGGTTTCAAGAATATGTATTAAGGTAGATAGGCATCCCATGGTCGAATATTTAGTAATATTGGGCATGTTAGAAAATATTTGCTTGAGGGTGTTAGCAATTTTCTATGTATTAACAAGTAACTTAGAATACACTTTGATGTTTACCCATAATTTATGTATTAAGACATACTTTAGTGTCCAAAATTCCCCAATACAATCTTGTTTAGGAATTGTAACTGCAATGAAGACCCTAAAGCTAAATTTTACCTTTATAGCTCACACAATTAAGTACGAGGTATCCAAGTGTCAAGCCTAGGTATTATAGCACATAACCATTTTAAAATGATCATTTAGAGTACGCAGTGCCCAAGGATATAGTAAGGATCTATGGGACAACAATAAATGAGCAGCCACACATGTGCAAGCACATGTGCTAACCAGCCAAGGGACAAGCCCAACCGAATTCGGTTAGGGTGGTTGTGGGGGCAGGCACACGCACGTCTAAAGACATGTGGGGCATAGCTACATAACTAACTCTAGAATCTAACTAACTTACCTATTTAGCTAACTAACTAAGCACTAATAGAAATTAACTAACTAGTGTACCCAAAATCCTAAAACCTAACCGGGTGACACTAACTAGGTAACTAACTCAAGAAATATCCTAGTACCTAACCTAGGATGATCCAGAGGGGTTGGTTATGATCCTAACGACTTAGGGGTACTTTATTAATTACCATAGGTCACTCAGTTGATTAAATTATCAGCTTAATTAATTAATTTAATTTCTAGTGAAAAGCCGAGACCCTAAGTCAAATGTTTTCCTACTTGTAGTCAAATTAGGAGGGGCGTGTTAGGTAATTCAAGTTGAAGGTCTTTAGGGTAATTCTTGGGACGTCAATATATTGATATTATCTCAGTTATAGACCACTTTTACATGTCCCACATCAGAATCAAACGGAAGTTCTCTCATCTCTCAAGAAACGTTCTCTTTTCCAAACTCCATTGAAAAACAAGAAAAAGCTTTAGGAAGAAGATGAAGGTTTCGAAGTGTCCAATCAGATTTCGTGGATACTGCATCTATATGGTATGGGTTTTTAACTCTTGGGATTCCTTTCCCCAAGAGGTCATTTAAAGATATGTTTTCAAGAACTTCAAATACTAGGGTTTTTACTCTACAAATGGATTTTCTTCCTTATCCTAGATTTATATTTTTCAATGAAAAGTAAACTTTTTCCATAGGTAATTTCACACGAATTTTTGAGTGTTTGATTGATAATGTTTAAATGACGTGTGATATATGATATTTGTCCAAATGATGGTTTCGAATGGGATGTTTATGGTATTTGATAACGTGAAAACGTTAAGATTAGGATTAGCACTTGAATGAACCCTTTAATGACCCGTTTATCTTCTCCTATTCTACATATTCATCTTGTACATGATTTTAGGATTTTTTATTTATTATGTAATTGAGTATTTAACTAAATATTATTATGAATACCGCATGATGAATAAGGTTCTTTTAAACAAGAGGTAAACCTTCTAAAATTGTTATTACTCTAAGATGTTAATGTTAGCCTATATGTTTTGATGCTATGTTATGAAAAGTATATATGATGTTTGTGTGTGAATATGATGATATGAATATGTAAATTGTGATAACATGATTAGAATGCGAATATGCAAGTTTATGATATTCCTTGTATGCTTTACACAAGGTGATTATGTTATTATAATCTCACAAAAGCAAGGTTCGGATGAAAGGACAATTCTCATATAATATAAAATAGCTCATGAACATGTTATACGATGAAATAATCTCTTATGACCTATGATAAGTTTATTTTGAAAAACAAAATGAAGGTTATTTCCAGAAAATGGACTTAAGCTAAGCATCGATGGACTAGATATGAGATGTTTCCCTTCCATTGTGGAAAATAGGTTCACAATGATTCTTATGAGATTGAGGCATCCATGTAATGTTGAACTATGGGTCACAAATACATATCCTTGTTCTTTAAATATGTTGCCACCATATGATACTAGCTAGTGGATCCACCTAGAAAGCTAAGTCATGTAGGTTCTACTATGGCCGGTAGACCACCTTTTTTTGGGGTGGGGAAGACACAAGATTCCATGTTTAACTCACATGGTCTATGTCTGTTAAGGCATATGTTCCCTGATGTAAAATGAAATACAAGTAAATGAACGTTGACTAGGGTTACTTGAGGAGCTGGCCCAGTATGGGTAGTGGTTTGGGGCACAAGTAGACTCTAAGGGAATTCCTAGGAGATTGTTCTTAATTAATATGATGATATGAAAGGTATAAGTTTGTAATATATGATGTTACTCATACATGAATGTTGATCACTATGATGAATATGTTATTTAATAATATTTCGATATGAAGTGATGACTAATTATGTTGCAAGTTATATGAAGCGAAGCTTTACTTATTATCTCCTATCTTATCTACATGGTTATGTGGGGTTTTGGGGCGTCAAATAAACATTGAACTTGTAGGTTGTGTATGGAATAGTTGGTAAGTGTTTTTGATGTGTTGAGTTATGGGATTGATTGAATAAGAAAAGTTAACATGACTATGATAATATGTCTTTAATTATGATCATGATTGATGTCAATTAAATCCTTAACTTGTATAAGTTATATGGTATATGCATTGAAGATTTTTATATCGCTTAGCATGCTTTCTAAAGATATGATAAATGATTCTTTTTCATACTTGTCCTTATGTGTTATATGCAAATACCCATACTTAGTACATGTGCGTACTTACCAAATTACTTTGCATTACTACAACTGTAGGTTCAGGCTATTGAAGCTTAAGGAGGTCGATTTGTAGAATCTTCGAACTCCTTCTGCAAGTCTTGGTAGGTCCTCATGTTCGGGGATGCTATCTTTCATATTCTCACATACGTAGATTTTTAGTACTTTTCAGAATACGCTATTTCAATTATGTCATTGCATTCTTTTGGAATAAGACCTATGTGGCATATTAACTATTATTGGCTAAGTTCATATTTGAACTCTTAGATGGTTTCTATATATGTGAGATAGTTTTAGAATATCGAATGTTCTTATAAATCTTATGTAGGAGTCTAAGTTTAATTCATTAGTATATTAAAAATTTTAAATTTTCCGTAAAATTTAAATGTATGATTAGGATGAACTCTAAGAAGAGGCTTGTCTATGACCTATGAGAGGTTAACAACGTCGGTCGCATCCGGGGTCTAGATTATGGATGTGACAAACTTTGTATCAGAGCATGAGGGTATATATCCCTAGGATCAATGTATCACTAAACCACGTTACCCTAGTGACTTTTTCATGGTTGTGGAGTGTTCCACAATTATGGATTAGAGGCTATGTGATAATTAGGAACTTCTCTTTTCTTAATACTCCTATCTCGTGCCTTTAGATATTTTACATTTTGTGTATTTTAGCATATGATTCCTTTATTGGAAGATTATTTTCAAGGTAACAAAGGGAACCTAAGGTAGAGAAGTTCATCAACCTTCGTCAAGGAGGTTGACGGTTCATGCTTAACAGGTTGACGATAGTTGTCTAAGGAAGAGGAAGAGGGAAGTTAAGGAGGCAAAGTCTTTTGAAGGTAGTTCTTCTAAGAGTAGGCTTGATGTTCAAGACAAGCCTTTGTTTAAGAAGAGGTTTTTCAAATCAAGTTCCTTCTAATTTATCCAAGAATCACAATGATAGAGGTTCTAGTACTAACCCTCAAGAGGGGAGAAATGGTGATCCACCAAAAGAGAGACCAACTTGTGGTGTGTGTGGTAAAAAGCATGGGGACGAGTCTCTTGTTGGAACTAGTAATTGATATGGTTGTGGCATAGGTGGCCAAATGGTGAGAGATTTTCCTAATGTGAGAATTTAAGGTAAGGGTAATAGTCAAGCTCAATAAAGCGGTCCTAATTCTGAAGCTCCAAATTAGAACTGTTTCTATGAACTTAAGGCTAGGGGTGAACAAGATAGCTCTCTCGATGTTGTGACGGGTATGTTACAAGTTTTCTCTGTTAATGTTTATTCTTTTCTTGACCAAGGTGCTACTCTTTCTTTCGTTATTCCTTTGGCAGCTAGGAAGTTTTATGTACTTCCCAATGTTTTGATTGAGCCCTTTTTGGGTTGTACCCCAATGGGTGGAAAATGGGGAAATTCAACGCCAAGGGGTTAAATTTTTTCATGTTTAAATGCTTGTAAGATGATGGCTAAGGGTTCTATTTACCACGTAGTGAGGGTAAAGGAGTCTTTTTAAACGTATTAGATTCAAGAAAACTGAAAATAGGGTTGTTCCCAATGAAATTGTTGAATTTTAATCTCTCTAGTTCTCCTCTTTCCGATTTTAGTAGTATGTATAATGCTCAAGATTGCAGTTAGAAAAAAAGCAAGAAAGAAGAAGAAATGTAAGTTCAAAGTGAACTAAGTAAGCAAAGCATGAGAATGTCAAATCCTCAGTGTTTGATAAGAATAAACTTTAAAAAGTTATTTGTTTATGCCAATACTGGAGTATGAATATATTCCCTAAGTACTATATAATATGCAAATAATAAAAGAATGGGCACAGCCAATAAATATTGGCTTATAAACACTTCATGCCGAATTTAGAAGAATGGGAAAAAAATTAACTTGTTTACTAAATAGGTGCATATTTTGGTAAAAGATTGAACCAACTAATGTTTTAAAAAGAATTTATCATACTCCATTCTTGCTTGTATGAAACTTGTATGCATATGTTTTCTTGAGGTATTATTATTGTAATGAGAAGATTGATAGCATGGTAACTCTTTGATTCATTTTGAGCTTATGATAAGGTTGAGAAGGAAATTCCTCACTATGTGTTATGAATATATAGCTCTTATATGATTGTGCATCATCAATTGAATGAAAAAGTAATGACATGTTATATTCTGAACGTGCTGCTAGTATTGAGTGTTTTTCCTACCCTCCAAAAGTTTTTTAGTGTCATTCGACGATGAATATTCCTAAAGGGGGGAAAATGTAACACTCCAGAAATTCCATGACTTATACTGGAGCTTAATCTATTTAATAATGCTTAAAATGATGTTCCTAGAAAATGAACTTGTCTAGTGAAGAGTATATTAGGTTTTAAGAATATGTATTTAGGTACATAGGCATCCCATTGTCTAATATTTAGTAATATTAGGCATGTTAGAAAATATTTGCTTAAGGATGTTAGCCAATTTCTATGTATTAACAAGTAACTTAGAATACACGTTAATGTTTAGCCATTTTTTATGTATTAAGACATACTTTGGTGTCCAAATGCCCCAATCCAACCTTGTTTAGGAGCTGTACCTGCAATGAAGACCCTAAAGATAAATTTTTTCCTTTATATCTCACACAATTAGGTACGAGATATCCAAGTGTCAAGCCGAGGTACCATAACACATAACCCTTTTAAAATGATCATGTAGAGTAACCTGTTCCCGAGGACATAGTGAGGATCCTTGGGACAACAACAAATGATCAACAACACATGTGCAAGCACATGTGCTAACCGGCCAAGGGACAAGCCCAACCGAATTCGGTTAGGGCGGTTGGGGGGGGGGGGCAGGCGCATGTGGCTTAAGCCATGTGGGGACTAGCTTCCTAACAAAATCTAGGATCTAAATAACTTACCTAATTACGTAACTAACCTACTACTAACCGAAATTAACTAACTACTTCACCCAAAATCCTAAACCCTAACCGGGTGAAACTAACCAGGAAACTAACTCACGAAACATCGTAGTACCGAACCTAGGATGATCCAAAGGAGTAGGTTATGGTCCTAATAACTTAGGGGGTACTTTATTAGTTACTCTAGGTAATTTAATTCATTAAATTAGGAAATAAATAATTAATTTAATTCCTAGTGAAAACTCAAGACCATAAGTCAAATGTTCTGCTAGTTGTAGTCAATTTAGGAGGGGCGTTTTAGGTAATTTAAGTGGAGGGTCTCTAGGGTAATTCTTGGAACATAAATATATTTATATTAGGTCAGTTCTTGACCACTTTTACACGTCCCAAATAAAAATCAAACAAAATTTCTCTCATCTCTCAAGAAACGCTCTCTTTTACAAACTCCATTGAAGAACCAGAAAATTCTTAAGGAAGAAGACGAAGTTTTCGAACATTCCAATCAGATTTCATGGATTATTCATCTATAAGGTATGGGTTTTTCACTATTGGGATTACTCTTCCCAAGAGGTGCTTTCAAGATAATTTTCATGAACTTCAAATACTAGGGGTTTTATTCTAAAAACCCGATTTTCTTCCTAACCCTAGATTTATGTTTTTCCATGAAAAGTAAACATTTTCCATAGCTAATTTCACACGAATTGTTGAGTATTCGATTGATAATATTTTGATGAAATTTTATACATGATATTTCTCTAACTGATGGTTGTGAACGGGCTCTATATAGTATTTGATAACGTGTAAAAGTAAGGATTGGAATTAAGACTTGAATGAGCCCTTTAATGACCCGTTTACCTTCTCCTATTCTATGTATTGATATTGTACATGACTTTATGAGTTGTTCTTGTTTATTTCATTGGGTATTTTAATCAGTATTATTATGAATATTTCATGATGAATAAGGTTCTTGGAAACAAGTGGTAAGTCTTCTAAAATTGTGATTACTCTAAGATGTTTATGTTAGCCTATATGTTGTGATGCTATGTTATGAAAAGTATGTTTGATGTTTTTAAGTGAGTATTCTGTCTATGAATATGTAAATTGTGATATCATGATAAGAATATGACTATGTAAGTTTATGATATTCCTTGTATGCTTTAGACAAGGTGATTATGTTATGTTAAACTCATAAAAGCAAGGTTAGGATGAAAAGACAATCCTCATCTAATCCAAAAGAGCTCATGATGATGTTATACTAGGAAAGAATCTCCTATTACCTATGATAAGTTTACTATGAAAAACAAAATGAAGTTTATTTCAAGAAAAGGGACTTAAGCTAAGCACCTATGGACTAGATATGAGAAGTGTCCCTTCCCTAGTGGAACGTAGGTTCCTAATGATTCTCATGAGATTTAGGCTTTCATGTAATGGGGAACTCTGGGTCTCTAATACAACTTTCAGTTCTTGAAATATGTTGCCACCATAGGATACTAGCTAGTGGATCAACCTAGAAAGCTATGTCATGTAGGTTCTACTTTGGCCGGTAAACCACCTTTTTTGGTGTGGGAAAAACACCGGATTCCATGTTTATCTCACATGGTCTATGTAGGTTAAGGCATATGTTCCCTCATGTAAAATAAAATACAAGTAAATGAACGTCGACTACAGTGACTTGAGGAGTTTGACTAGTATGGGTAGTGGTATGAGACGCTACCTAGACATTGCACAAGTTGACTCTAAGGGAAGTCCTAGGAGATTGTTTTTAAGTTATATGATGATATTAAAGGTATATTACTCTTACATGAATGTTGATCACTATGATGAATATGTTTTTTGGTAATATTGCTATATGAAGTGATAACTAATTGTGTTGCAAGTTATATGAAGTGAAATTTTACTTATGTTCTCCTATCTTATCTACTTGTTATGTGGGGTTATGGGGCTTCACATGACCATTGCACTTATAGGTTTGGGGTGGTACCATTGGTAAGTGTTTTGTATGTTGAGTTATGGGATTGATTGATTATGAAAAGTTAACATGACTATGATAATATGTCTTTAATTATGATCATGTTTGATGTCAATGAAATCCTTAACTTGTGTAAGTTATATGGTATGTGCATTGAAGATTTTAATATGGCTTAGCATGTTTTCTAAAGATATGATAAATGATTCTTTTCATGCATGTCCTTCTTAGTTATGTGTATGTACCCATACTTAGTACATGTGGCGTGCTAACCTCATTACTTTAAAGTTACTACAATTGTAGTTTCCGGCCATTAAAGCTTACCGATGTTTATTTTAAAAAGCTTGGAACTCTTTCTCAAAATCTTGGTAGTTCCTCATATTTAGGGATGCTATCATTCATACTCTAGCTTACGTAGATTTTTAGTAGTCTTTTGAATACGCTATTTCCATTATGTTCTTTGGATTAATTTGTAATACGACCTATATGGCATATTTACTCTTATTGGCTATGTTCATATTTGCACTCTTAGATAGTTTTATATTCAAATAACATATATTCTTTGTTATTTCTTACCTAGTTCTTTTTCAAAGTTATTATCCTAAGTATCTATAACACCTCTACTTTATAAAGATCTAAATTAATAAACAACAAATTTAGAGAGAGCTAACATGAGATTTATTCAAGTTAAGGTTAAGTTGTATTTTTTGGGTAAACATCAAGCGACCATAAATTTAAGGAAAAGATGTGTTAGATAGATCATAAGGAATCAAATGAATGCTCTTTCAATCATCGATTCAACGACACCCAGTTCGCTTACTTTTGTGTTCGGGTGAGGGAGATATGCTCTTTTGATGTCATCGTGTCTAATAAAGAAAATTTACCCACATTAATGATGGGTATTTCGGTCTTTTTCTTACCCTATAAGATATAAACGTTTTAGTAATATTTTAGGGGGTCTAAACTGAATTGGGTCAATTTCAAAATCTTAAACATGTTTACTGTTTTAGAGAGTAGTTAAAGTGAAGAAAAACAAGGAAAAATATTCGAGCTTTCAAGTATTTCTTGCAATACTTAGGGGTTTTCCCAAAGGATTTGATTCTATTTAGGTATGTAAACTCTCATACTTATGGGATCGTTCACCCTAACCGCAATCATTAGATTCTTGAGTTAATTTCGTCCATTATTATACATGTATTGAGGGTCCTAATGAGTTTCTTGAAGTTTCATTGTTAAATCTTTAGTCATGGGTATCAATGAGTTCTTTATATGAATGTTATGCAGTTGAGGATTGATTTTGAGTAGATTTTTTTGTACTAGTGTTGGGTATTCAAATGTAATAGAGTTTGGAAGAACCCATTCGATTCTAGGTGAATAAGGGCCAAAAATCTAAGAGGAAAATTCATTTGGTTTTCTTGATGGGGCATAAGGAGACACGCCAACCTTGAGCTTAAGAGTCCTGGCGCGTCGTGTCAACTTTATGCCAAAAATGGTGCTCTATCATGTAGGGTCTGGCGCCTCGTGCCACTTTGTTCACAAGGGTCGCCTGCCCTCATCATTTTCAATCGTTCTTCCCGTCTAAGTTCTTTTAAAAAGTATCTTCACTCTTTTATTTAATAAAACTATTCTAAACAACATCTAATCATAAAGAGATCCTTGCTATCATGAATCATTACTATTGAACTCACATTTAAAATTCAAGAAATTATTAAGAGTCAGGTTTGAGAGAGACCTTTTACAAACTCGTGGAACTTGGTTTAAGACTTGACTACTTGATTGTGAGGATGACGAGAGTTGATTTTCAATTTTTCAAAATGAATCTATGGGAACTAAGTAATTCCAAGATTAAACGTTTTTACACTTCAAATGAAAGGAAACTTTGAATTCCATATGAGTTCATTAGGAGTTTTGAGTATTATAACATTTTGAGTAACATTGTAAATGTTTGATGATGAGAAAATATTTTCAACATATGAACTGAATTACATAATTGGGAGTAGTATTGAGCACCGTTATGAGGACAAGTTCAAATAACTCAAAGTCCTGATAAACCATGCGGACCATGTGGGTAGAAAGACTCATACTTTTTAGATGATTCATTATTACATTCTAAGCATTTCATAGTAGATCCACTTCGTTTATCATGCCTTATAATTTGGCAAGATATATGACATTTCAAGCTACGTTAGTGAGACAGTGTATAATCAGATTGCTCATAGTGATGGTTGTCAGTTAAAGAACCTCCGAAATAAGTGTTTTTATTGTATTTTTAAATACATTGAGTTTTTATGTAGTATTTTAAATGTTTTATATAATTTTAATCTTTATTGGTGTTTTTATACTATATTGAGTTGAGAATCCATGAGTTGAGGTTAAGTTCAGCAGAGTTGAGTTGAGTATGTTTCATCTTTCCAAGGTCACAAGTTTATGTTATGATACATGCTCGTATATTCAATGTATCAATGACATTAAACCTGCTTATTTTACTGAATTATCTAGATACAAAAGATCAAGGTCATAAATAAGCACTTTATTGATACAACTTGCAGACATAGGGTTGTTTGATAAGCCTCTTTTGTTTTGAAGGATCCCTTATTTATTTCTTTTATTTCAATACTTTTAGGATGATCAAGGTTTTTTTTTTTTGACATCCGTCATAGTATTAGAGGATTCATAGATAGACAGTAGTAGTTCATGAGAATTTTGATTTCCATTGTTATTGTTTGAGACTCGAATTTCCTTCTTTTTACCAAGGAAATATTCTTATACATTTATGAGTTTATTATTTTGTTATATTTAATTTATGCTTTACTTATGAGTTCAGCTAATATTGAGTAAGCCTTCCGCTGACAGTTGAGCAAGGCCAAGGCTTTGCTTGGGGAAAAATATGGTTCTTGAATCTCGGCCACATCCAGGATGTAGTCTAGGGGTTTAAAAATATCTTATTACTATATGTTTAATAGAGTGAGAAATATGGATGTCTATTTTTAATTGTATGTGTGTTTATCTTAATTTGTTAAAGATATAACTAATAAATCAACAACTTAAATGGTGTTTTGATTGACTTAAAAGTTGATCAAACCTACTTTAAAGTAATTTTTTAGTGCTTTACAAATAATAAAATAACTTAAAATAAGTCCAAAATGACTTGAAATAAGCATAATTAGTATACCAACACAAAAAATATGTGATTATGGAACTCTTCAAATTGCCTAGCTAAGTAGCATACAAACACATGCGATGCAACTCTTGAAATTACCTAGCTCTACTTCTAAGAAAGTAGACCAAATATACTAAAATTTCCTTTGAGGCACAAACAAAAAATAAACTCCACATAGTGTGCTAGAACGTCATAACAGAGGACAAGGAAGAGGGACTATAACATCTCATAACTCGAAATAACTAAAAAGAAGCTATGACATTAAAAATGTTACTTTAAGGATAGAAAGAGGAAAAATTTTTAAATAAATTCTAAGTTGAAGAAGTGAATATTAGTCATTTTTCAAACGGCCATAACTTCTACCTTAGGAGGAGTTAGAGGTATCTCTTGATATGGTTGGAAATCCCATTAAGAGATTTTTCCAATGCCATTGAGTTTGCACAATATCAATATCGTATGAGGGAGATAAGCCTATCAGATGTTGGGATATTGGATTGAAAAAATTCCAATTCCAAATTTAAAAAAGGGAAAACTAGGGTTTCCACAAATTATTTCCAAATTCGTTATAAGGGTTTGATTGGGGGTAAAAATAAGTCTTATGTTTAGTTTTCGAAAACAATATTCACGCTTAGGACTTGGGAGAAAAAAAAGAGAAGAAGGAGATGGCAAAGAACACCATGAACTTCGAGAGGATTTTTTCGGGGGTGATCCCCATAAAGGTAAATGAGACCTTTCAAGTGTGTTTAGTGCACCCACACACCTATTTGTTTAAATTCACTATGTTTGAGCAGATTTAATGATGAAAAGTGAAATTCTTAAAGAACATGATTGAATTCGTATGATTGGATAGTTTGATGCCTATTCTTTTTATTCTTGTTTCTCCGGTGCTGTTTCTCAGTTTAATCCAGTTGGTATTGAGGATACCAATTGTCTCAAGTGTTTGGTTAAAGAAATAGGGAGGTTTTGAGGGTTTAGAGATGGAAAACGAGTGCAAGAAACAGTCAGACACACCTAGGCAAGGCCAAGTGCGTCATGTCTGTGGTGGGCTAAAAATTGGCATTAGTCACTTGACAGCTGGCGCAGCGCGCCACCAGAATGCTAAAACGAAACGCGCCCAAATCGGGGTATTTAGCTTATTTTTGTAGTTTAGTCTTAGTAAGACCTTCTAAGGTGTTATAATAATTCTTAATGATTCTAAATATTCCAAAATGCTTCTAATCATATTGGAATCATCCATAAACACAATTTATAACATTCAATCCATAACTTCAAATTCAATGAAAATTAGAACCAAGTCTAAAGAGTTTTTAGAGTTTTTTCAATAAATCTTTTCATAATGCTTTAAATTTGTGCTAAGACTTACATATCAGGTTGAGTAAGGAGTACATATAAGAATAAGAAGAGGCTCATTTCATATTATCATAAGTCTTTCACAACTATGTTTAATTCAGATTAGGGTAATGTGAATTCTTTTCTCCTTAAAGAGTATAAGGGAAATAAACATTCCCAAAGTAGTATTAAAATGTTTTCACTTTGAATGGAATGGAAACTAGGATTTCAAAGGAGCCTTAAGGCTTCTTTCCGAAAAGAACTATAGCTGTCTAAATGAAGCAAGCTGGAACTAAGATTTCCAAGATAGCCTTTGAGCCGATTATATTTTGAGCATTAATGTAAAACCAAAGAATCAGTATGTTTTGAAAACATAAAAGCCAATATATTTTGGAAGTAGTATTGAGAGACGATATGGGAAACAGTTAAGAAAACTCAAATCCACCAAAAACCATGTAGCCACCATGGGTAGAAAAGGGTCATAATTTTAGGTAAATCCTTTTCACAATAGACTAGTGGATCTGTTAGGCAGTTCATGTCTTATACATATGGCCGGGTATAGGAGTGCTGGCAGCGTGAGGTAGATATTGGTATCATCAGAATAGCTCTTAAGTGATGGTTGTCGGTTAGAGAAACTCCCACCGAAGTTATTGTTTATATAAACATGTTTACTTGTACATTTACATACATCTTAGAGTTAATTGTATCCTTGTATCCATTCAGAGTTTACAAAATGTTTTCAGACAATTTTTCTTTATATTAAACTTTTTTTTAAATTACTTCATATTTAAATGAGTTAGTTCTTCTTGAATTGATCCGGCAAAGGTAAGTGTTTCTTCTTACTCCTTTTCAAGATTAAGTTATCAATAAGTTCCAATTCGCATACTTGTACATTCAATTTACTGATGTCAGTTGGCCTTCATAGTATCATTATGTAGAAACAGATAACTAGGATAAACACCATCCACCGCCTCGTTGATCCAGCTATGTACTCGGAGTCAATGGTGAGACTCCTTAAATTCTGGAGGACATATTTATTGAGTTTCAGTACTTTCTTATTAGGATGTTGTGGGTCCTGTCACAATATCCATATTAGTTTTGAGGGCTTCAAGAATAGTTAGTCTAATGTTAGTTATTGAGTTTTTCAATATTATTCTTGTTGTTAAGACTTGAATTGCATGCTTTTGATTATGTTTGAATGTTTCAACTTTAGAAACATTCTTTGTTATGACATTCTTTTTTGTTAAGTTATGATTATTATCTTGCACTGAGTTAAGTAATCTATGCCAAGGGTTCGCTCGAGACAGACAGTGGCCATCTAGTACGGCCATGTCTAGGGTATAAGCTCAGTACATTAAACAAATGGCATAAGCAACGAGCTCAAGAGTCCTAGGGAGTGTACGAAGTCCTGTCTGTAGAGTCCTCGTCATAGGTGTGAACCACACTTTATCTATGATTAGGAGGCTGCAACATTTAAGAATTTCTCACTTCTATTATATTCCTTCGTACGTTTGTGTTTATCTGGAAATGTATCTCTCTAATTCATTCTTGTGCATGTTTTATAAAACCATGCCTCTACAAAGAGCAGTAAGAGGTCGTCCATCTAAGAGGAATGAAGAACCTCAAGAAAAAGAGTTACCAAATGCTCCTTAACTGCAACCTCAAGACGAAGTTACAAACGCTGAGTATTGTGAGGCTATATAGATTATCCAAATTGTTCAACCAATAGGATCTGGATAAGGGACTGAAAATTTGATGATACGGGAATTATTGATTATCAGTCCCGAAAACTTCACTGGTTCGAGCACTACTAAGGATCCAATGAAGTTCCCTAAGGAACTGAAAAAAGTGTTTGAGGTGATGCATGTTGCTGACACTTACAGAGTTGAGGTAGTTGCTTATGAACTCAAGGTTATTGCTAGAATTTTGTTTTATAAGTTGAAAGAGGGCAGAGAAGAAGATGCACCACCTGCGCGTTGGGCTTCTGTTGAGGATGCTTTGTGAGGAATTTCTTTCCCCGAGAACTGAGAGAGGCCAAGGTATGTGAGTTCCTTACACTTAAGCAAGATTATTTAAATGCCTACTAGTATGGGTTGAAATTCACCAAGATATCTCGTTATGCTCCGGAAATGGTTAAGGACATGCGGACTGGAATGTGTTTGTTTGTTGCTAGTTTGGGTCGCTCGTCAAGTAAAAATGGTTGTACATCAAGTCTTATTTGGGACATATATATTTTGAGGTTAATGATTTGTGTAATGCAGGTAGAGGTTGGAAAAAATAAGAGTCAAAGAGTACTTCAAGGAAAGAGAGCTAAGAAAGGGAATGAGTCCGGGAAGTAAAAGAAAAATTTAAAGGGGTCATCCTTCTAATAGAAACAGAAGGGTCCTACTCCATAATCTGCTAGTGCACTAGCACGTAAGAACTATGGCGATTACTATTGTCATGATCTGCAAGTATATTGTAGAAATTTAGGGCAACCCTTGGTCCGGAACATGGTGTAATCAACCTTTCATAGATCTTGTAAAAACTTCTTGACTTCTTTACATAACATCATGCATAAATGGAGGAAATTTAAGAACTTTATTTGAACATAATCAAAAAGGTATTTTATAATAGCGGAAGCAATTCTAATAACATTGTCTCAAAAACCATCTAACTGTGACATGAATGAAACATCTTTTGATGCATCCAACATAAAATATAAAACATAAAGAAAACATAAAGGAACATAAAGGTTCGTCCTAGAAGCTGTGAGCACTCACCACTTTTTCTCTTCTTGGATATCTTTAAACTCTACCCTTCAAGAAACTCTATATTCTGATGATCCTACATGGACAATGTGTAGGCAATATGCATTAGTACAATATGTACTAATTATGGAAACTACATACCAACATAAGATATCTCAAAGATTTAGTCAACAATAGATATAATCATAAGAGATAAAGACACAAGCATATCATGAATATCATAAGTATATTAAAGCATCAAAGAACATATAAGAGTTTATACTTACTTACTTGACCTTCTTTCTCAAGTAAACTACATCTCAAGTTACCTCCATGTATACTAGTGCAAGGCTAAGGTAGCATCCCATAGTACTACCAAAGATAAGTACATCTCTTTGGTCATTCTTGATAATAATCCACTCTCATAATTAAAACCTCTTAGTTCGTCATGTCATATGAGCATTGTTCCCCTAAGAAAACTTAAAACATACTTGTTCAATGTATGTGGAGCAAGCATACCATACTACGAACTAAAGAGTACTATACTCTTATGATTCCCTCAAAACATGCTTGTGCAATAGACATGACGCAGCCCATACTACTCCATATACTAAACCTATCTTGAAGTCATACTTAACATGTTCACCCTCAATAACTTTACCATCTCTTAACTTCCTTTGTTAAGATCCTCTCATCTTTAGTAAACTTTACAAGGAAAGATAACTCTATTCCAATCCTATTTTCATTCTCTTATTCATTAGTTACCCTAGCTTATACCTTGTGCAATTCACTCATGACGCCCCATAACACTATCATGCAAGGTACTACTTTTGGATGCTTTTCTAGTAATTCTTACTTCGGAGCCTAGCCCTTATCTTTATCTTTCGAACAATATGAGATACATCTTTAAGTATGCCAAAGTTTCTTAATCATATGGATCCTACGAGATACTTTTTTGGGTATGTCTTAATCCTTTATTAATCATGAACACTACGAGATACGTCTTGGGAATATCTAAGTTCATTCAAAGATTATGAAAACTACGAGATACCCCTTGGGCATGTCTAAGTTCATTCAGACATTATTAACACTAGAAGATTCCACTTGGGAATTTCTAAGTTCATTCTTTGGTTTGAACACTACGATATGCTTCTCAATCACGTCTAAGTTTATAGGATATGGACATCTCTACTAGGATACCTTGAGTCAACTACGTGAAGGACTCCCACCTCATGAGACCTATGTGGATAGTCCCCACAAATACTAGTAGTGGCTCTCCTTTATACTTGGAATCCGGACCCTTGATAGAGTATCCATCTCATATTGCATATCCACTTGGAGTCAAGCATATACTCAATGGTTTCTTGCCAAGCCTTGCTAAACCTTCTTTCTCATAGAGAGATGTCTTAGACAATCTCTCCATGCTCAAGTGAATCTATCACTTTTATTCAATCATCCGAAATATAGATCCAACACAACCATCCCCAAAGTTCATGATTCATCATTTCATTCTATCTTCATTCGTAGGTAGATTATAGGATCGTATAGCCTTAGATTTCCTCCCACATTCTTTAATACTAGTTTAATATCACCATAATTCATCTTTAAGCTTCAATTCCATCAAGACCAATCTTAATAAATCTAGTCTATTTCAATTCAAACCTAGGTGATTCAATCATAAGTAATTAACATTAAATACAATGAAGTTAAGAAGATTCAACACAAAACCTTCATCTAGTCTTTAATATCCTAAGATCACCATGATCACCTTCAAATTAAATAAATATGATTCACCATGGAAAAAACATGAAAACATAATATAACCATCACATGAAAAATAATTGAATTCTACCCACTTTATTGGGATCACCATAAAGCCTTACCCACAATGCAATCCCAACCCTTTCTAGATTAGGGTTCTTTGGATTCACAATTGAAGGGGAAACTGGGATGCTTCATTGGTGGAAGAATCCATGAATGAATAAGTTTCACATACCTTATATTAGAGCCTTAAAACCCATCTTGAAACCTTGGTGAAATTCGTCCTAAAAGCTGCCTCCAAGTTCTCTTCTTCTTCAATGGTGGTTTTCGGAGAATTTTGGGAGAGAAAGGTTTTGATTTGGATTCTAGGGTCTAATTGTCTATTGAACTGCTTAACTACTCTTTAAAAAACTAAAATAACCGCAAATAATTAATCCTAAAATGCGCAAAATACCCTTGCAACTATTGGACATTTTAACCAACATAAATTTGACTTAAAAATGAATACTGCAAATCTGGCACTTACTGCTCGTGGCGGAGGTAGTTTTGATTCTTGGTTCAGCAAACTAGTTATAGAAAGAATGGTTTGCGATGCCATCAGGTTGCAGGGCAAATATTTCCCTTTGAGTGATGACTCCGCGTCGCACAGCCGCTTCCAGATCTAAGCTGCTCAGCCGCTTCACTGGCCTTTGTTTGGGTCATCCGCTGGGACCCTTAGGCTGCTCCCCAAGGCATTATTCACAGATGTTTGGACACTTTTCATGACAGAATATGTATGGGAACCATATATAATCAATTTCACATTCAAACCATCCTCCGAAACGCTACCACAAAGCACTACGACACACTAGTTTGACTTCGACTAGTTTCGAACGTCTTTGACGTTTTTGGGCGTTTTACCTCCAAACACTTCCAAAATTTAAATACTTACTCTTAAGAAGACTTTTAGCGATTGTATGACCTTATAAGCTCATGAAACCAATGTTAGTCTCTAATTTTAATCTACCTCATTTTTGGGGTGTAAGAATATCCCCCACATGGGAAACATTCGTCCTCGAATGGCACCTCACCAAATACTTCTCAAAAGGAAAAACTCTTATTCTAGAAGCCCATCATACATGCATTATACCCAAATCCACATACCCTAATAAAGGAAACAAATAAATTCCAAGCTAGTCATAAATACACATAATCATAAAAAGACCTCATAAGTATAGCTACTTATCCCCCACTTGGGAAAAAGCCACACATATATTTCTAACATTAATTTCTCATCATAAGGAAACATCAAATCAACAACACAAATCATATTTATAAGAAATTCTGGAAATTTTCACAATTAAATAAAGAGGCACATACCGAAAAGGGACATATGGAAATCACTTGGATTGGATAGCATCGAACCTATTCATGGCTTTAGGAAAACTTTCCACATTACTAGAACCAACTTTCTTGCCTCCTCTTCTTGTATCTCTAGCCTCAGGGAAATATTACTAGGCACCATTCATAATATCATATGATCCTAGTAAGCGGGACTAAACTTCTTATAGTAACTACACAACTCAAGATGACAGTCTCTAGCACTCCTAGCATATGCACATCAAGGATACATAATAACCTCATTCCCCTCTCTGGAGAAATCCTATGGTAACTCCTTTCTAAATATCACCAAGATATCACATTTTTCACCCAAGGTGACTCTTAAACAGAGGTGATATACAAATCTACCCTCCATAGAGGAGCCTATTCACTCAGCCCTTATAGGTAGTACTCAAACACTCTACTCCACCAATTCTATCAACATTTATCATAACCCATCATGGACTCATACTAAAAACAACATTATAACCCATCATCTTAACTATATCAAGCCACATAGCCATAGTTGGCATTTCATCCCACTTTTCTCACTTACTGCTTGTAGCATAACCCATTTAATAGTCACATCCTAAGTACCATAAGATAAGGGATAAGAGATAGAGCTTATAGATCTATGGCATGAATTGAAGTATGAAGAAGTGAAACTTTTCTAAGCATCTCATAACCTCCTACTCTTAGATGTGTCGCAACTCACACCGTTGAAAAAGACTCTACTAGACGTGGTTTTGAGATATCCTAAGTCCATTTCATAACCTTATGCTCTGATACAAAGTATGTAACGACCCGCAAGCACACTCATGAAGTTAGGGCAACCCTTGTGCCGGAACACGGCATACTCAACCTCTCAGAAGTATTGTGCAAACCTCTTGACTTCATTACATAACATCATGCATAAATGGAGGAAATTTAAGAACTTCTTTTGATATACACCGAAAGGTATTTTATAATAGAGGAACCCTTTTTAATAACATTGTCTCAAAAACCATCTAACTTTGAGATGAATGAAACATCTTGGGATGCAGCCCACATAAAATCTAGAACATAAAGAAAATATAAAGCAACATAAAGGTTCGTCCTCGAAGCTAGGAGGACTCACCACTTCTTCTCTTCTTGGGAACCTTGAAACTCTACCCTTCAACCAACTCTATATTTTCAAGATCATACATGGACAACGTGAAGGAAATTTGTGTTGTTACGATATGTACTATGTCCAGCAACTACATACTAATATATGATATCTCTAAAGGTTAGTCAACAATAGACATAATCATAAGAGATAAAAACAAACGCATATCATGAATATCATAGGCATGTTAAAGCATCATTAAACATAAAATAGTTCATACATAGTTACTTGTCCTTCTTACTCAAGCAAACTACATCACAAGTTACCTCCAAGTATACTAGTGCAACGCTAAGGTAACATTCCATAGTACTACCAAAGCTAAGTACATCTATTTGGTCATTCTTGTTCATAAACCACTTTCATAATTAAGACCTTAGTTCATCATGTCATATGATCACTATGACCCTAGGATAACTTAAAACATACTTGTGCAATGCATGTGAAGAATCCTATACTACCTCACACACTAGCATATCATGAAGTCACCCTATCTTGTTTCATTAAGTCTCTAGTAACCTTACTTCGTACTAAAGAGTACTATAATTTTATGATTCTTTCAAAACATGCTTGTGCAATGCAAATGAGGCATCCCATTCTACTCCATATGCTAATCCTTTCTTGAAATCATCCTTAACATGTTCACCCTCCATAGCTTTACCATCATTTCATTATCAAGATCGTCTCATCTTTAGTAACTTTTATTAGGAAAGGTTACTATAGTCCAATCCTATCTTCAATCTCTTATTCATGAGTCCCCATAACACCAATAATGCAAGGTACTACTTTTGGATCCTTTTCTATTACTTCTTAATTTGGATACTAGCTCCTATCTTTATCTTTTGAACACAATGATATCATCTTTATGTATATCTAAGTTACTTATCATATGGATCGTATGAGAAACTTTTTAAGGTATGTTTTTGATCCCATAATAATCATGAACACTATGAGATACTCCTTGGCTATGTCTAAGTTCATTCACACATTATGAACATTACGAGATGACCCTTGAGCATGTCTAAGTTTATTCACACATTATGAAAACTACAAGATACCCTTGGGCGTGTCTATGTTAATTCTTTGCTTTGAAAACTACAACTTACTTCTCGACAACATATAAGTTCATAGGATATGGATATATCTACTGAGATACCTGGACTCAACTACGTCAAGGACTCCCGCCTCATGAGACCTAAGTGGATGGTCATCACAACTATTAGGTGTGTCTCTCCTTAATACTTGGAGTTCGGACCCTTGCTAGACTATCAATATCACTTTGCAAATCCACTTGGATTCAAGCATATACTCAAATGTTTTCTTGTCAAGCCTAGCTAAACCTTCTTTCTCATGGAGGGATGTCCTAGACAATCTCAACATGCGCTAGTGAATCTATCACTTTCATTTAATCATCCTAAATCTATAGCCAACACAACAATCCTATGTTTCATTATTCATCAGTTCATCCAATTTTCATTCATAGGTAGATTATAGGATCTTATAGATTTAGCTTTCTTCTCACATTCTTCAATACTTGGTGAATATAACCATAATTAATCTATAAGGTTCAATTCCATCAACGCCAATCATAAGAAATCTAGGCTATGTCAATTCATAACTAGGCGATTCAATCATATTCAATTAACATAGAATACAATTAAATTAAGAACATTCAACACAAAACCTTCATGTAGTCTCTAATGTCCTAAGATCAGCATAATCACCTTCAAATTCAATTATTATGATTCACCATGGAACAACATGAAAACATCATGTAATCATCACATGAACATAATTAAATGCTAACCACTAGATTGGTGTCACAATCAAGCCTTGCCCACAATGCAATCACAACCCTCTTAAGATTGGGGTTCTTTGGATTCAGAATCGATGGGTAAACTAGGGGGATTCATGGAAGGAAAAATACATGAATAAATGAGATTCACATACCTTAGAATAGAGGCTTAAACCCATCTTTAAACCTTGGTGAAATTTGTCTTAAAAGCATCCTCCAAGTTCTCTTCTTCTTCAGTTTTGGGAGAATTTTGGGAGAGAAAGGTTTTGATTTGGATTCTAGGATCTAATTGGATATTGAAATTCATAACTACGCTTCAAATATCTAAAATAACAACCAATAATTAATCCGTAAAGTTCCTAAATGACCGCTGCAACTATTCGATATTTTAGTTAACTTAAATTTAACTTTAAAACGACACGGGCAAAAGGTATTTTTGATTCTTGATTCAGGAAACTAGTTTGGGACAGAGTGGTTTGTGATGTCCCCACATAATAGGGAAAAAATTGCCCTTTGCGTTATGGCTCCGCATCGCGCAACCACTACCAGATCTAGGCTACCCAGCAGATTCACTGGACTATGTTTGGGTGTCCATCGGGGACCCTCAGGGCATCGTTCTTGGATGTGTAGACACTTTACATGTCATGCTTTGTATAGGAACCATCGATACTCAATTTTACCATTAAAGCATCCTCCCAAACACTAAAACACACAAGTTTGACTTAGACTAGTTTCAGACGTCTTGGATGTTCTTGGGTTTTTGACCTTCAAAACTTCCAAACCTTATATAATGACTCTTAAAATTAGTTTTACTCATATTCATACCATAGAAGCTCGTGACACTCATGTTAGGCTCTTATTTTTAATTACTTCATTTTGGGAGTGTAACAGCTATGGTCAGAATTCTAGAGCTAAGCCTGTATATTCAAAGCATAGTGTGGCACAAGGGGTAGTAAGGCTCCTCCCTACTCCAAGTGTTGTAAGAAACACTCCGATTTTTTTCATGAGGAATTTAGTATTTGTTTCATTTGCGGTCAAATCGGGCATTTTTTGCTGGAGTGCCGAAAGAACAAGCAAGGAAAGGGTATTGGGGACAAGAGAGCCCAGTCTTCATCAGTTTCCAACAAGATAGAGTTGCACCTGGGGATCTACTTCTGATCCGGGTTGGGGAACAAGTTTCTTATATGCGCTCAACAATCGCCAAATCATGAGAATTCACCAGACATTGTAACATGTATGATTCAAGTCTTTGACTTTAGGTTTTATGCATTGCTAGACCCAAGAGTGAGTTTATATTTTATAACTCCATATCTTGCTTTGTACTTTGATATTGATCGTGAGCAACATAGTGATCCATTCAGTGTTTCCACACCTATTGGTGAATTCATTGTGACAAAAAGAATATATCGTGATTGTGTCATTCCCATCAATCATAAGAGTACCATGGCTGATATAATTGTGTTAGACATGGTAGACTTTGATGTCTTTCTTGGTATGGATTGACTTCATGCTTTTTATGCCTCAGTTTGTTCAAGAACACAAGTTGTCAAGTTTCAGTTTCCAAATGAACAACTCTTAGAGTCGAAAATCAGTTCAGCAAATCCTAAGGGTCATTTTATTTTGCATTTTAAGTCAAGGAATATAGTTACTAAGGGATTGTCTATCACTTAGTCCGAGTTACTGACTCAAGTATTGAATTACCTTTTATTCAGTCAGTTCCAGTAGTAATAGAGTTTCCTAATGTCTTTCCAGATGATCTTTTTGGAGTACCTTATGAGAGAGATATACTTTGGTATACATCTTGTTTCATATAATCGTCATATATCTGTTCGGCCGTATAGAATGGCATCTGCAAAGTTGAAAGAGTTAAAACAACTTTTGATAGACCTTTTCGAGAAAGGTGTTATTCAACCAAGTGTCTCACTTTGGGGCGTTCCGGTCTTAATTGTGTGAAAGAAAGATGGTTCCCTTAGGATACGTATAGATTACCGCCAATTGAACAAGGTTATAATTAAGAATATATATCCTCTTTCAAAAATTTATGATATTTTTGACCATCTTTGGGGTGCATTCTGCTTCTTCAAAATAGATCTCATGGAAGGCTAAAATCAGTTTAAAGTTAGGGAGTGTGATATTTCAAAGGCAGCATGTGTAGCTTACTCCCAAGTAGGGGATAAGAGGACTTTTAATGAAGTCAGTATATGGTTATCTATAGTTATGTTTATCTTGGAATCAAATTGTTTTAGTTGTATTTTATTTGTGCATTTAGTTATAATGCACAAACGATGTGCTGTTAGTCTAGAGTCGGTCCTTTAAAGAAGTAATTAAGAAGGTGTCATTCAAGGACGAATGTTTCCCAAGTGCGGGATATTGTAAGGACCCAAAAATGTTATACATAAAAATTGAGCCTAACATGAGTATCATGAGTTAATAGGGTCTCAAAATGACTAATTTTAATGTTAATAGGAAGTATATGATGTTTGGAAGACTTTGGAGGTCAAACACCCAAAACTTATGAAAGCTAGTCTAAGTTGAACTAGCGTGTCGTAGTGTCAAAATTTCCAAGTAAGACACCCCGAGGACCACCCTAAGGGTACCAAAACAGGGCTCAAACATGGGTTAAGCAGGTTACCGATGAAGCCAAGATGTATGGTCCAATGCGTGTTGCACAACACACACTGGAAGGGCAAAAAGTTAGACCTGTGATGAGGGGATGATACGAACCATTTTGTCTCAAAATTTTCAAGAACAAAGAATTTGAAGTACCTCTGTGACAAGCAGCCATGTCCCATATTTTGTCGCGTCATTTTTAAGTCAAATTAGAATTCTTTTAAATATCCACTAAGTTTAGGGTATTTTGATTACTTAAGGGAATAATTATTAGCGATTATTTTAGGGGTTTGAAAGGTATTTATGTTGTACAAAATCCATTTAGACCCTAGACTCCAAATCAAAACCATTCTTTCCCAAATTTCTCCCAAAACCACCATTGATAAAGAAGAGAAATTGGGGGGCTGCTCTTTAGATGAATTCACCAAGGAATCAAGCTTTTTTTTAAGGTTCTAATATAAGGTATTTGAATATTATTCATCCATTGATCCTTCCATTCATTGAATCCCCCTTGTTTTCCTATATTGCGAATTCAATGAACCCCAATCTAGAGATGGTTTTGATTGCATTATGGGTAAGTCTTGTTTGTGATCCCAATCTAGTGTGTAGAATTAAACTATGTTCATATAATTATTATGTAATGTTTTCATGAGGTTTTCATGATGTGTTGTAGCATTTGATCTTAAAGGTGATTATGGTGACTTTAGGCCATTAGAGGAAAGATCAAGGTTCTAAGTTGATCTTATTAATTCAATTGTATTGTGTTCTAATTGATCATCATTGGATCACCTATATATGAATTTAACTAATCCTAATTGATATAGGTTTGTTTTTACTTGTAAAGTTCGAATTGAACCAATGTGATCATTCATGTTTAAATACCTTCTAATCATCTAATTGAATGAAGTAAACGTTTGATTGAACATTGATCATGATTAATTGAATTTAGAAATTGTTTATGGGCAGTATGACATTGATGCTTGGGCTGTTGGGATAAAGTCATTATGAAGGGATTATGATGATATTTTCTTCTACACCTAGACATGAACATGATAGGAGAAGCAAGTTCTGTCACATAGTTGGACTCTAGGTTGACCTAATAACCTAAAATCATTCAATACATGATGGTATATATTATCTTGAAGATGGATTGTATGATCACATCTTCGGTGATAGACTTGGTGAAACAAAACCAATGCCTGATAGCTTGTGTAACAGTTCGAAAATCCAAGATGTTTCTCAAATCCTAACATAGGTGTTATGATGTCTAAACACTGTTATAAGGCCTACTATAATTGATATAGGTCATTTACGAAGTTTAGGAACCAAAACATCCAAGAACGTCCATGATGTCGGAAAACTAGTTCTTGGATGTACTAGCGTGCCTAAGCCTAATTGACTAGCTTTTAGTAGTTGGAAATCCATGAAAAATGGTGGAAAGGTAGTTAAAAAGTGTTTAAGTTAATTCATAGTTGAAACGTCAAGGTACGACTCCCCAAGGACCAACCAAGGGCCCTTGCACGTTGGTTTCAACACTGTTGGGGCAATGTGTAATCACGAGGCACAGTCGACGATCCGTGTGTGCATAGTCTCTAAAATCATCTACGGACGTGCAACACAGAAGGGGAATTGGTCAGTCGATTGAGCCATAGGGCGTCGACGGGGTTCCATCTGTGAGGGTTTAATTTCCTGCACGTTTTAACTTAGTTTCATCTAATTATTTAGGGGTAGGTGTTTATTTAGGGGTTGAAGGGAGTTCAATTAAGTTAATTAACCCCCTATATAAAGACCCCAACTCTCATAAGACTAATCATAACTCACAAAACAAACTCTCATTCCTTCTCTTTTCTTTCTCTCTCAATTGAAAGACACCATTGAAGTTTAGCTCTGGGAGGAATTTGGGGGATATAAAGGGATGAATACTCCATCAAATATTAATCAAACTTTTAGGTATGGGATCGAATTCACCTTTGAGACCTCTTTCCTTAAAGGGTTCCTTCAAAATATTTTCAAATGTTGGGTTTTCATGTGGGTTCTTCTCAACCTCGAAAGTTAGGTTATAAATTAGTTTGTTTATGTTTTCTGCTGGATAATATAAATAGATTAGCATCTATTCTAACTTATTTATGGTATGTCTAGTTAATTTGGCTTAGTTTATAAATGATAGTTAGTCCTTAACCCTTAACCCTAGGTTTGATATTGACATGAATTAAGTTAAAATTGATTCAATTGATTTGGTTATAGGTTAAAATGCTAGTAATTGATGTTTTTACATTAATTATGGACATACTTGAGTTATTTCTAGGCATTCATGCTAGTTCTTGAGATGATGATATTGGTTAGGAAGTGAATTGACTTAATTATCTTATCTTAAGTTATGATCTAGTATTAAATTGTGATGTAGTGATTCTCCTAGATTTATTATCGTGTTGATTATGGAGTTATTATATTGTATACCAAAAATTGGCGTGAATTGAAGGCTTATGGTAAGTCCTTGATGATGATCTATGAAGGAGACTTTGTAAGTCTCATGATCTCTATCCTTTACTTCAAATTGTGGTTTATTGTGACTAAGTCATGATGTTATGTTGGAGTAAGACTTCTATTAGTATTGGTAGGGTGGTATGATGTTTAATTGGAATCTCTTGACTATTTTATGAGGTTGATTAAGGTGTATGTGTTATAAGGATGGTGATAACTATCAATGTATCTTATTATGATATGAAATGTTGATGTGTTAACCTCACTTATATGAAATGAAATGAAAGGAGTTATACTCATGCAATTCGTATTGAGCTATTGATGACGATGATGATTATACAAGGGTAAGACCATATGACCAAAAGTAATCTATTGATAATTAATGTCTTAAAGACATTTCAAAAAGAGACTCTAGCTTAACACCGAGTGAACTAGAGTGAGGAGTGTCCCTTCCCAAAGAGGGAAGGTAGGATCACTAAAGTACTCTTCAAATTGGAGAATAAAATGAATGAAGCATAAAGAGGGTCCCAACTATATGTCCTAGTTTTTGAACTATGTGCCCCTATAGGAATACTAGCTAGTGGATCCACAAAGTTTCTATGTTTTCTGTTTTGGTACTACCTTAGTAAGTAGTCTGCCTCTTTTGGAGTAGGGTTATATGACGGTGGATTCCACATTAAATCATGTGGTGTATGTCGGTTAAGGCAAGATGTTTCTGAAAGGTAAAATAGATAAAGGGATTGAACTCTACCTAGAATAACCTAAGGGGTCTAGCTTAGTCAAGATATGGGTATAGAACATTACCTAAGCATCGCACTAGTTTTCCTTGAGGGAGTCTTAGGAGGATCTTCTTGTGTATGTTTATGCTTATAATGATATATGACATGTATATGATGAACTTGCACATTGTTGATACTATATGTTGATTAGTTCACATATGACTATGTGTTGGTTTATATTGTTAAAGTAAGATGAAATGTATATCTAAATGTCATGTTATGTGAAGTAGGTTCTCAGTCATAGTTCTTGTTGGTTTACATGATTGAGTAAGATTATAGGGCTATACTTGATCATTGCACTAGTTTACTTGATAGGGGTCATGGGTAATTGTCTTGCTTTTGTATAATGGAATGTAATCTTATTCATGCTTATTGTTGATATGACTTGATGATAAAGTTCTTTGAGTATGTATTTACTTACATGGTATAAATGCTTTACTTGACTAGACATGATGATGTAGTATTCTCATGAACATGCCTATAACTTAATAAATGTAAAATACTAATCAGTATGCTCTTGTTGAATATGCATAATGGTTTTAAATGAAAAATACATACTTATTGAAATGTCCTTTATTTTCTTGTATTCGTCTACGAGAGGCGCACTCGTTTGCCTTTCGAGGCTTCCCCCTTGTAAATGTCCTTTTCTTAGAAAATATTACAAGTATTTATGCATATGGTTTTATACTTAGTATAAGTGGTGTATTATACCCATTCTTCCTTTTTGCCAAACATTTTAGGTTTCGGTCATTGAAGTGTTTGCGAAGGCGACATAAAGAAGACTTGGATCCTTTGATCATCCATGTAGGGTAGGTCCTCATTTTATGAGGGTGATGCCAATGTCGAGCTTATGTTTTTTTAAGTACTAAGACTCTTTTATTCTATCTACTTTCATTTGAGTACGCATTGTATAAAGACTATATGTTGCTCTCATTACATTGATGTATGGGTTATGCCCAAATTGCTGATAATGGTAGATGGTTATGAGATGAGACAATCCTTGAAAACTATGTTCTATCTTATATATATACTTATGTGCAATAAAAGTACAAGACTATGTATTCTAGATATGTATAGTATGTGTATTTAGAGGTCAACATAAATCTCCAAGTAGAAGTAATGAAAAGATATAAATTTTTTGCTAAATTCAAGTTCTGAATGTAATGATGTAAGCTAAGAGGCTAGTCTTATTCCTCAAAGAGGACGACGACGCCGGTTATGTTTGGGGGTAAACCCGGATGTGACAAACTTGGTACTAAAGCATGAGGTTGAATTATTTTAGCGTCAATGACTCTCTCAACCACGTCAATGTAATTAAATGTTCATAATTGTGAAGCGCGCCACACTTATGGATTGGAACCTACATTATGCTTAGAAAACTCTCATTTTCTTGGAAATCATATATCGTTCAATTAGAGTATAGTTATGGTGTACTTTTTCATCTAATTGTTTGTTGTGATTATAGGAATAATGAACACTCTAAGGAATGTGGCACAAATACATGAAGAGAAGATTGCCAATGCGGGAGCTCCTCCCCGCTGTGATCAAGTTCCTCAACTTGAAGAAGATGCTAATGTCGAATAAGATCCAGTCAATCCTTCATCCTTGACGGATGGTGACATAAGGGCTGCCCTTATCCAATTGGATCAAGCCTCCACTACTCAAGTACAAGTTATGACGACCCAATAAAACCGAGAGGCTTTACCCCATTCTCATCAGCAAGTTATTACTATGGCTTACGTCTAAGGGACTTCACCTGGATGAACCATCCTACCATCTACGGGTATATGTTTGAGGAAGACCTCAAAGAGTTCATCGATGAAGTCTATAAGATACTCCTGGCTATATGGGATTGTCCACAAGTTAGAAGACCGAGTTTGCCACTTATCAACTCAAGGACGTGGCTCAAACATGGTTTGTACAATGGAGATATCATAGTCCATTGAGGGGTGGTCCGGTGACTAAGGAGATCTTCAAGAAAGCTTTTCTTGATCGGTTCTTTTCTACGGAGATGAGGGAAAATAAATTGGTGGAGTTAATAATCCTTCACCAAGAAGGTATGATTGTTCTTGAATACTCTTTCATATTCACTAAATTGTTGAAACATGCTTCTTCAAAGGTTTTCGATCCCAGAAATAAAATGAGACACTTTGTGATGGTAGTGTCGGATGATTTGTAAGAAGAGTATCATTCGGCTATGTTACATGAAAACATCAAAATTTCTAGTCTTATGGTTCATGCAAAACATGTGGAAGAGGCAAGGTCTAAGAGGAAGAGTAGAGATGATCAAAGACCAAGATCTTTTGATGGAGGTTATTCAATGAACAGGCTCGAGATACAAGACAAACCTACATTTAAGAAGAGGGTTTAAAATCAAGTTCCTTCTAAGTTCCCTAACACTAGTGGTGAAAGGATATCTAACCCTAACTTTAAAAAGGTAAAAGGTGCCAATTCACGAACCGAGGAGCCAACTTGTGGAAAGTGTTGCAAGAAGCACTATAGTGATTTCCTTAAGGGGATGGATAACTATTTTGGTTGTGGAAAAAGAGGACACAAGGTCAAGGATTTCCCAAATGTGAGGGGTCAGGACAACAGTAGTGGTTAAGCTACAAATAACAACGCTTTTATGCTCTCCGCTCTAGGGGTGAGCAAGAGACTTTTCTTGACGTGGTGACTAGTATGTTAAAACTCTTCGCTATTGATGAATATGCCTTGCTTCATTCTGGTTCCACTTTATCATTGGTTACTCAACAAGAAGCCAAAAAGTTTGATATTTTACTCAGTATTTTGCATGAACCTTTTATAGTGTCTACTCTGGTGGATGAGTCGGTTGTCGCAAAAAGCGAGTCTAGAAATTCTCCTTTAATATTGCCCAATAGAGTTTCTTATGTTGAACTAGTAGAAGTCGATTTGTTTGATTTTTATATTACATTGGGTATGAATTGGTTGCATGCTTGTTTTGCTTCTACTGTTTGTAGCACAAGGGTTGTGAGGTTTAACTTTCCAAATGAATCCGTTGTATAGTGGAAGGGAGGAAATTCTATTCTTGATCGTATCATGTCTTGTCTAAAATCATGCAAAATGATATCTAAAGGTTGTCTATACCATATTGTAATAGTCCACGATCTAGACTCTGAAATTACTCATATTGAGTCGGTCCCCCTAGTGAGTGAATTTCTGGAGGTCTTTCCTAATGACTTTTCCAAAATTCCTCCCGTACGAGAATATGATTTTAGTATTGATTTACTAAAGGATACAAATCCTGTTTCAATTCCTCCTTATCGAATAGCTCCGGCTGAATTGATTCAATTCCTCCTTATCGAATAGCTCCGGCTGAATTGATACAACTTAAATATTTATTAGACAAAGGCTTCATAAGGCCTGGATATAATCCATGGTGTGCTCCGGTTTCATTTTTGAAGAAGAAGGATGGGTCTTTAAGAATGTGTATTGATTACCGCCAACTCAATAAAGTCACAATAAAGAACATGTATCCTCTCCCTTGGATTGACGACTTGTTTGATCAACTCCAAGGGGAAAGCTACTTTTGTATGATTGAGTTGAGGTCGGGGTATCACCAACTTAGGGTGAGATTTGAGGATATACTCAAGACGGCACTCCAGACTAGATATGGTCATTATGAGTTCTTAGTTATGTCCTTCGTCTCACTAATGCCCTGGCGCCGTTTATGGACCTAATAAATAGGGTGTTTAGAAATTACGTAGATTCATTTGTCATTGTCTTCATTGACGACATCTTGGTAGATTCAAAAATTGAGGGTGAGCATTGGAACCATTTGAGACTGGTATTGCAAGTACTTAAAGAACATCAATTGTTTGCCAAGTGTAGAAAATGTGAGTTTTGGTTAATGTCGGTTACATTTCTTGGTCATATCATCTATAGTAACGGAATTGAGGTTGATCCAACGAAAACAGAGGTGGTGAAGAATTGGCCTAGACTGTTGACTCCATTCGATATTAGAAGTTTTGCAGGTTTTACGGGTTATTATAGGAGGTTTGTGGAGGGTTTTGCGTCCATTGCATCTCCCTCGACTACCTTGACCCAAAAGTGAAAGAAATTTGAGTGGTCGGAGGATATGGGAGAGAAGATTTCAAATGTTGAAAGATAGGATTACTTTCGCTCCACTGTTGACTTTATCAGAGGGTACAAAGGGTTTTTTTGTGTATTGTGACGCATCCTGAGTGCGTTTGGGGTGCGTGATTATGTAACATGGCAAGGTGATAGCCTATGCTTCTAGGAAACTTAACGTACATGAGAGAAACTATCAAACTCAAGACCTTGAGTTAGCGGCCATGGTTTTTGCCTTGAAAATAATTAGGTATTACTTGTACGGTGTCGATATTAATGTCTATACCGACCAGAATATCCCAAATGTGTTTACCCAAAATAAGTTGAATCTCTAACAAAGAAGGTGGTTAGAGTTATTGATTGATTACAACATGAGTGTCCTTTATCACCCCATCAAGGACAATGTGGTTGTGGATGCCATAAGTCGTATGACTATGGGTAGTGTATCTCACATAGAGGAAGCCAAGAAAAACCTAGTGAAGGAAATTCATAGGTTGGCTAGGTTGGGTGTGAGGTTGGGAGATCCAATACCATTATGTGAACATCTTTAATTTTTTACTTCTTCCCTAAATGGCTTAATGAAATATGTTGACTTAGATAAATCATGTTAAAATGAAAGGTTCTTATCTATGGTAACTTTTAGAATTTTTTGGTGTACTTGAAGAGGGTGTATGGGTGGCCTTTTCATGTCTTACTTAAGTGAATCTTAGAGTTACCTTAGGTGTAGAGTCTGAATGATGAAAATAAATATTCTTACTTTGGATAGTCTTGAGGATCATCTAGGTGGGTATGAAGGGGTTGTATGGGCGGTAGCTTCATATCTTACTTAGGAGGGTCTGAGGATAACCTTTGGTAGGAGGTCTAAATGTTTAGATGGATTCTAAGTGATTATGGTTGTATCTTACTGATTACTTCATTGTGTATTATATGTGAATATTGACTCTAAGTTAGTTTTTAATCTTGTTTATGTGGTTTCTATCAAAGAGCTTGAAAAGTATATTTTAAAACAAATGTGCGTTTTTTACATGATTTTATTGCATGTGCACCATGCATAAGGAATTCATTGTGCTAATTCCATATGTTTTCTATGTCCACAAGTATAGGTGGCAAGTGAGGATATTCTTCGATGTTCATGCTTGGGAATAGCATTTTCTCAAGATTGGTAAATGGCTTATGTTTTAGTTTTCTTATTCAAAGACTTTGTAATAGACTAATAGTTTCTTTCAAAATTAATATAATGGTCGTGCCCTATAATATTATATGTTTCTAAGATGGCTATGATGAGACTTAGTTGTTTCTTATAATTTTACAAAAGAGTTTTACTATTGTTGTGAAAAAATTTAATTACGCACAACTTTTCATATATATGAGATGAAATATGTCTAAGGGATTGTACAAGACCTTCGAGAGGTCGAGTACACCATGTCGCTTCTATGGGCTGCACCTCGGAAGTGACTGATTGGTTAGAAACCTTATTTACTTTTTACTTTTATGCCGTGACTTTTTTTTTCATTGTTTTCCTTTTTTTTCTTTTTTATATTTGGAGTGTTTCAATTTGTTTGCAATATCATGGTTTAAGGGAGCCTTTTCTTGCACTTCTTGCCTTCTCTATTTCCTTTTCATTGCAATCCCAACTTATATTTTGGCTTAAGTTGGCTATTCACTAAATCACACGTTGTGAGGATTATAGGTGGTAGTTGAATAAAGGTCTACGTTTTCACAAGTTTCATCAAAACAAAGGTAAGGCTCAAGGGGTGTTCAAAAGTGTTTCACATGCTCACGGGTAGGCCACAAAAGAGGTGTATTCAAATTTGTTCACACTCTTCAAACTTGCCTAAGATCATTTAAAGAGAACACCTTAATAAATCAATAAGACTAACGGGAAAATTTTTGGCTTATTCATGTATTATTCATAGTAAGTTTATCACACTAGGCATTGATACTAAAGACAAACAAGACTACACACTTTAGCTAGTGTGAAACAATCATCAAAAAATAAATCAATTTGATGCAAGGCTAATAACAATGAGATGCAAAGAGTTCACATATTGTCTATGTAACTTGTTTTGGTCTCGTCGTAGCGGCACATTCATGTTTGTTTGATTGAGAGAACTATTCAAGTTATCGATATTGATCAACATTGAGACATAAATTTGTACGAGAACAACCACTTTCAACACAAGAAGTGGCGAAAATTTTTGAAAAGTGAAAACTTTTAGGAAGGGTCCTTTTGAAATTAAAATAAAAAAGGCATTAGTTTATCAATCCCCAAAATAAAGTACGGAATACAATTTTAAAAAAAAACAACCCAACTATATACACAAAAAAAAGTATCAACACAAAGGTGTGGGCCTCACCCCACCACAAATAAGGTGTTTTTTCCTCACATGAAAGTATCATAAATATACAAAAGTGTACTCAAAGTAAGATAGAGAGAGGTAGAGAATGATCATGTATATGCAACCTCTTCTCATGTCGGGGTGTAGTACTCTTGTCAACAGTATGAGGATGGGTATCAGTTCCCCGAATCTCCTTGGACAGGTCAATATCTCCAAATGTATTGAGATCTACTAAGGGAGGTGGTTAATGTTGCATCCATCGATATCTGGGTGGCCTTCTAAATAATGGTCCCCACTATGTTAGGCAAATTGTCGAAGATTTGTTCTTCCTCTACCCGCTCATGTGCTGCTGCTAGTTTCTCCATAGTCTTTGCATGTAACATTTGCACATCTCTAGTTGTAGCTTGAGGAATCTCTGAAGTTGAAGGGGTTCCTCCATTATCATCCATCCTCATTATATTATTGAAGTTGACCGACTTAAAATAATCAATGTTCTATCGCAGCTCTGTGAGTCATCTTTCATAAATGGTTCGTCAGATGGTATCCTATTTCTGCTCACACAAGTTTTAACTCCTCAGAGTCAATGCATCAATAGAGGCATGTATTGGGGCAAGTGAGGCAGCTATGGCGTTCTCGATCATCCATGGAACTGATCTCTCAAGCCTGGTCGCTCTCTCCTCGGCTGATTTGGATAGATTTCCCATATATTGGATCATGGTCTGCGTGATTCTAATGGGTTGACCAGAGGAAGAAGCACCTAGATCCCATGAAGAAGAAGAAGGGGGATTGATGTAAATGAAAGTCTAGGAATCAGAGTAGGAGTGGATGCGTCTTTACGTAACAACTCAACATCGATATCAGAAAAGGAATATATTGGAGCTTGTCTCTTTCTATCTACCTCCTCATGTATGTATTCACCCTCAAACTTCCTGATGTCAGTGGCGGATGAAAGTGTGACGTCGATGTTCTTCGCAGGTTCCACAGTCACTCCTGATCGGCGTCGCAACTCTATGATAAGGACATGGAATGGAAGGGAAGTCTATATTTGATTGGACTTCATGTCCATCTCCTATGAAGTCAGTAGACCCAAATTGATAATCCTCATATGCATTAAACAGCCAAGGAATGTTGTCTTAGGAAGGTGCAGAATAGACTCATTATGGGATGTCGTGATGGTGTTATTGATGAAACCAAACTAGAATCTAGCAGCAATATTCAAGTCCCTCTCCTCAATAGGAGTGCCAACCCCAATCTATTTATCGGTGTCCTCAGATATCATACGAGCCAAGCACTCATTCATATAATCTAATGATGCCGCTGGGGAAATCCCTCATAAGAACGTACAAAGTGCATCGAACTTCCCAATACAACATTGATAAACTTTTTTTACCACTCTACCTCCGTTCCTTTAACTATAACCGACCTTACTAGTCTGAACTCACTTGCCTTGTTCTTGCTCTGAGTCCCCTATGCTCCATAAGTTGTGTAGAACTCTCAGACTCAAGAAGGATCTGAAGGCCTTAGGGCCTCTTGAATAGCTCGAACACATGGAAGCATAATGTTTTCTTGGAATCGGAGTACTTCCTTTTTAGGCCTTCAACAAACAAAAGATTTCTCAATAATTGTTTGCACCCCATCACCCTTTAATTTGTTTAATATTTGCGGTGGATGAGATAGAGTGGGCATGGGTGTCTCTGGATGGGCAAGTGCTAGTTCTTGAATTGGCTCAGGAGAAGCTGTTGAACAGTTGTCCCTAGTGAAAGTGGCTGCGTCTGAGGTAACTTTAGTGGATGACGGTTGAGGAAGATTTCTGTATGCTTTGTCGTTGAATCAATGTTTGGTCGTTTGAATGTTTATCCCACCTAAAAGTGCTCTCAGTAGATACTTTATTTTTGTAATGCTTTCTTCTTTTTTCCTCATCCTTGTTAGAGTTATTCTTCTCCTCTATTCAAAAAATTCTAGCCTACTTCGTTAATACGAATGCTATGAACTTCCTTTTTTGGGGTTTTGTGTTGATGTTTGTAAATACCATATCTACAAAATACTGTGATTAGTCAAAAGAATAATCAAATTCAAACACATAAAAAATTTTGACGAAAAGGTTCGTCTTTCTAGTCGGAGAATTTCGAAGTCTCTTTGGCGAGCTAAGTCAACCTCACCGAAGGGGTTTTCTTAAAGTCTAGGAAAATTGGTAATGCAAAAGTCTAGTCGGCGAAGTGCTATCTACCTTATCTGATGACAAAGTTGTCAATCGGAAGTTACAGATCACACAATGTTTGAGGTATGAATTAAGGGCCTCCTAAGACTGTTACGCGTCGAGACGTTTTACAAGCTCAACTCATCTCGTCGAGTGGCATAAATTGTGTATTTTTCTAACCATTAGTTTAAAACAACCCCAAAAATAAAAATAAAAGCATGCATACACGAAATTCACACAAGACCCATGCTTTCCATCACCCCGGAATACTCAAACTTCTTCCTGTCTTTCTAAGTTTTGGGCATTTAACTATGATCACCCTTAATAATGTTTTCACCCATTCCCTAATTGAGATACTTCTGTTATTCAGCAATATGGGCTATTTATGTTTCAGCCAACCAATATAAAGATAATTAAGCAACACCTATTGCAAGCCAAATCAAATCAAAGCACAAACAACAAGACATTCGACTATTGAAATTGGCAACGAAAGATCGAATATAAGACAGCATTATGACAACCGATATTTCTATCAAAGAGGCCAAACAAACGTCATCTTGATACTGAAATTGCAAAAGAGTGCAAAATTATCAAAAAAAAAGATGTTAGGGGTTTTACAAACTAACCTATGATGCCCTTAAGTTTGTTTTTGTAATGCTAGGCGGAAAAAAAATAAAATCCCATGCACTATTTATAAATTACAACACTAATTTTAGTTAAAATATTTGAAAATAATACCTTTGGTGTGATTTTGAGGAGTTCGCAATGAGGAAAAGTGATAAATTAAAAAGTTTTGACCTTTGGTCATTATGTAATTACTATATTATTGTACATTCGGTGACGGAAGTCTCACTCGCCGAACAACTAGGTGATTTCCCAAGTATTCATTTATCCGTGACTTTTCTTTAAAATCTTCAATTTTCTAGGGATAAAATCGGTGGTTTGCATTGCGATCGCCCGTTGGCGATCAGCCTAGCTGCTTTCCTTGTTCGCTGAGTTTTACAAGCTCTATATTGTTTCTACATTGAACCAAATCGTCAATCCAGTCGGGCACACAAACGTATTTGGTTATTCGCTAGATGGGCCTCCTGCTCAACAACCTATAGTTTTCAACACTTTCTTTCTTTTAACCTGCAACATCAACAACCCATTATTAATAAAAAGATCCTACGCATTAAAGACCTTGGGTTAACTCCAAAGAAGCACCTTATTTAACATTGTGGCACGACGTAGGTCTTGACTCACTCTTTGTTATCGGAGTTAGGCATAGTGTCACTAGGTAACCCCAATATGTTATTTGGATTGAGCTAAGGCACGTCAAACATCAAAAGTGATCTAATGTGTTGGATTGATCTACAATGAGATCCAATCGATTAATTTCACTCTTCCACATTCTCTCTCATTTCGTCCAACACTCAATCTTGATTAGTGATCTTTTGAAGAATGATTTGAATTGTTTCCTCAACACAACTTTTCTCATTTTCTCTAGACTTTTTCTGCTCATGAAGAGTCATATACATCCCTTTGCGTTTGCACTGGTTTTCCACCTCTGGTATATTGGTGGTCAATACATTTAGTTGAGATACTAGCATGGTTAGCTTGAAGTCACAATCGACTTCTTGATCTGTCTCAACTGAGTTTTTACCCACTCCCTCAACCATACTTACTGGACCTACATAAACACAAAATAAAAAAGAAAAATAAAACTAAAAATTAAATTAGTAAACTACAACTAAAAACAACAAAAACATAAATTTGGTACATTTTCACGTGGCACCACTCCCTTACACCAGTACCATTTGATGCTTATCGTGACTAACGACACTAACCTGGGGTTTGAGTGTGTACAATCATCGATAGCATTGTCACCCAACCAAGGGTTTGGGTCGTGTCCCAAGGGAGCGGTAACGAAAATATGCAGTTAATTAAAATTTAATTCTATTTAGTCGTAGCTAAAGAGATTTATGAATAAAAACATTATGAATTAGAAGGGTGAAATGGAAGTGTCAAATATCGATGGAGAGTTTTCACGAGTACTAATAATGGAAAAAATACAAATAAAATCAAGTATACATAGAAGTTCTTGAAGTGTGACCGCAATACAAATTTATATGAGTCATTGAGTACTATCTTTCGATAAGAAATTTGCAAGATAACAGTGACTAGGCTAAGGTTTAGATGGAAATAAGTTGTCTCTAGAGAAACTTACCCCATTACAAATGGGTTTCTCTTGGACACCCATTTGCCTACGCCTTACCTCACTCTCTTTCACAAGCTGTGTGTTAGGATGTGGGACTAGGGCTCACCCTCTCGGGCTGATCCTCATATCGACCCACTACTTAGGCCATCAATCTAGCGGTCTTGGTTTGGTGACCTCTCTCTCAAGCAATCCAAAAACACATGGGTGGTTTTGTATTTTTAACTATAAACCTATTAAATTAAACCACAACTACTAAGTGAAATCACCATTAAATACATCCAACCTTTCAGCAAGTAAAACCCAACAATAATATTAATGCATATTTCCGAAATCACACCTAAGAATGGGGGGTTTTAACAAGACATCAAGAAATAACAAATTACACATAAAATGATATTAAAATAAAATGGGCATCAGAAACTAAACATGGATTTAAGCAAAGAAAGAAGAATGGACATGACCCACTCCAAACTTGGGGAAGATGAACTCCTTATTTCTTCAAGTCTTACAAAAAAAACCTCTCCAAACTTGAGTGTAATTTGGAAAACCTATCACCTTGTTGGAGAATCTAATATAATACATCGCTTCTTCCAAACAAATATTGATCATATTCTTCATTGTCAACTTCAGAATTCATATAATTAGTATAAAATGCACCATTTTTGTTCTGCACTGTCTAACAAATCGGGCCCCTCATCACGTTCATCATATGCATTTGCATCTTTGAGATCTCTTGATTCATGACGAGAATGTTCTTCTATAAGCTCACTATTTAGACCGTCTTGTTGAATATGAAGCAACCCTGCCATATCAGAATATTTTTTCTTTTACGACTTCTTAACTCTTCTAGACTCATCAATAATAACATGACTTCCCTTTTTATACACCAAATAATCTTTGGTAGAGGAAGATATACCAAAACTATTCTTTCATCAACATTGAGATCAAACATCTCAAAATCATCTTTTTTGTCACGGAACCTGTAGTATTCACCACTTTAGTGAAAAGTTTTTTGGAGGAATAAAAGCCTTCTTACTCCACCTGAAGGATGGTTTGATCTACTTCTCTTTAATACCATCTTACGACTTTTATCATCTGCAAATTTCCTTTGGCAGATTAGGGACCACGTCCCTTGACACAAGTTTGTGCAGTAGAAATCATTCACAAGAGTATGTCTCTCATGTCATACCTCAACATTATCACTTTATGCACTAAAGAAAGTGAGACCATCACAACGAACAATAATTAGATTAGCAATATACATGTTCTTTCATTTCTTTTCTATCAAGATGATCACCCGAGAGAGCATGTTTGTGACCACACCTTCTTTCAGATAAGAACTTAACTTCATTTCATTCATCACAAATCTATGTAACACATTAAAAGATTGTACTTTAACCTTGGCATAGTATACATCCTCAATAGTGTGATCCATAGATTTCCCAAACATGTCTACCAAAAAATACCCTTTCTTGCAATCACTAAATGATACACCTGCACCTTAAATGGCCTTGAGAAAGGATGTTTTATAGACTTCTCAGTAATGTGCTTTGAGCATCCACTATTCATAAACCAACACTGACTGATGTTTCCTCCTCCCACTTGCATAAAAAATCACTTGATAGCCTTAGGAACCAAAATGGAGTTCCTAGTATGCAGATAACGGATTGATAAGAAATCTTTTGCCCTGTGAAACAGATTGATTTTCTATAACTTAGGACCATAAGCCGGACCATGTCCATTATGAAGTCTATCCTCTGTTTGGAATACTTTTCTTCGAACTACCTTCATATTTTTTCAAAACATGACAATTTGTGTTAAGATGACCTTCTCAACAAAAATGCACACACATGAAATCATCAACATCATAAACAAGGTTGTTCTATGGATTGTATGGTGTTCTATCTTCTCACATCCAAAACCCTCATCAATTTATGTTGCCTTGACCAATCAGAATTTTAAGGATCTTAGAGGAATTGGTCCGTTTGAGGGATTTTTCAAGTTCCTCCGTTGCAAGAACCAGGTTTCTCTCAAGCTCAAAATTTCTTTCCAAAAACAATTCTTTCTTTATTTCCACAGTATGAAAATTATTTTCATGCTCCAGCTTCAAGCTCCTAGACTCTTTCTATCATTTAAAAACTTTAGTAGTCATCCTTCTATTTTCCCGTTAGTTCTGGATTTTCAAGTACTAGAATAACCGTTTGATTTTCAATATAAGATATTTGGCAACTAAGTAATTTTTCAATCTTGAGAGATGTCTACGCTATTATTCACAAAATCATCCTCAGTTTTAAGATAACTTCTTAAATCCAGTAGTACAACATCTAACTTTCTCAACTAACTAATAGAAAAGGTATTCAAGTTTTTTTTTAATATGATAGGGTTACCTTTTCATCACTACCTTCCTCAATTGAATTTTCTATGAAAGCATCATTAGAGTGCTCAAAATCATCCGAATCACTTGAAGATTTTTTCCAGCCAGCCATATCCTTCTTTAAATGCTTGGAAAAAGACTTCTTTTATTCTTGGTTTGTCATGAACATGGTCGAAATATGTGTCTTTACTTTGTCAAAATTGACATATTCCCCATGGTCAGCTTTGTACATAGGTCAGTCTCTAATGGAATGAAATGATTGATCACCCTTGTAACACACATCACTTGAATTTGTAGCCCTGCCAAGATTTTCGTTCTTTTGATCAGCCTCTTCAATAAGATTTGTCATCTCCTCTTTGCACTTGAGAATTAGATTCTCCCCTTTTTTTTGTTCATTGAATGAACATGAAGATTCTAAAATAGTGAATACAACATCACTACGTCAAGTTCCCTTGTCTCTTCACCTGCCACAAAATCATATGTCCATGATCTCTGAAGAATTTTCAATATCGTAGAGACCTGCTAGCAAATAAGGACAGCTACTTCAAGGAACATGATCTCATCAGTAATATTGGAGAATCTGGTAAGCCTTTGTTGAAGAGATTCACTTTCTTTTATTGTGAAATTTCCAAATTGAGTAGTAAAGAGAACTAGCTTAGATTTTCTTATTTCTTGAGTGCCCTCATTGTAACACTCCGGAAGTTCCATGACTTAGACTAGAGTCATACGTAGTTTATGATTATGATTGTAGACCTACATGAATGTATTAAAATTTATTAGGAGGTATAATCATGATAGTAGACCTAAATAAATTTATTCATCTTGATTAGAATGTATTAGAACCAAAACCTCAGGGGACAACTATGATGTCCGGAGATTTGTGAAAACGATCTAGTTAGTGTTTGGATGTTTTAAGAGATTTAAAGAGTCTTAATAGAGTCAAATGTGGGATAAAGGTTTAGAATACACCTTAGAGTGTGTTTAGCGTCGAAATGTCTAGTTATGACTCCCCAAGATTCACTTAAAGGGTTTTTGAGGAGGACGCATGTAAGTCCTGAATAATGACTAAGGTGAACCTAGAGCTTATCATGGTTTTCGAGATGGTATAATATCCTAAAATGGTTTATAATGTGTGTTTGTGTCAGTGTCTAAGAGTTTAGGTGAATTGGAAGTCAACATCACGGGATGACTAATACGTTTGACGACTAAGTCATCTATGTGCCTTATATGTGGTTTTATGTGTTTATGTGTGATTCATGATGTAATAAGGTCCTTAATGAGTTAGTATAGTGTATAGAGGCAGTATGTCATGTTTCGTGATGTTTGGAGGTCAAACCTCCATGAATGTCCATAACATTCAAAAGGTTTGCCTTGAAATTATGTTGTGTGTCTATGCATGTTTAGTCGAGTTTTACGTGCTCATTTTGGATGAAAATCATGTTGTAGGTCCTAAACTTGCATAAAACATATTTGGGTTGAAACGTACGGGTATGACTCCACATAGAACCCAAAAGGTCCCTAAAGGAGGACCCCAACTTGGAGATCAAAACTGCCAGGTAGTGCCAAACTACGATCAGTCGACAAGGCGACGGCCCGTCGATAGGTGGCATCAATGGAGCCTTCAAGAGTGCAGCTATACTTTTCTAGTATCTTATGATATGATTATTCTAAGGGTTTGTATGAGACCTCTTCGGGGTTAAGGACTCCATGTTACTTCTAGGGGGTACCCCTGGGTGTTCACAAACTTAGTAATCAAAGTACAAGGTTAAGAATGGTTCTAGGATAGTCTCAAACCACGTCTAGTAGAGTCTTGTTCATCAATATCAATCTCTCCACATTTATGAATTGGAGGCTCTTAGATGTCTAAGAAATCTCACTTATTTGTTCTCTAAGTCATGCCATAGAAGTTTAGCTATAGTAGGTCTTTATTCTAATGTGTTTTTCATATTTTTTTTCCAGGTTATGTCAATTACTAAGGCTAATTCTTAGAGGGATAAGGAAGACCAGAGAGATCAATTTGTTCCTCCTCAAGCTCCACCCAAAGTTCACCCTCAAGCTCCAAGTGACACTTTGGTAGAGAATGTCACTCTTGCGGAGATTACGGCTTCTATGGAATTGTTGTCTCAAGCCTTGACGGTGCATGCCAATAGGGATGTTGTGGCTCCGACAAACCCAATAAGGGGGATGCCTACTTCTAGGGTGAGAGAGATTTTGAATATGAACCCTCCGGAGTTCTATGTTTCTAAGGTGGAGAAAAGTCCACAAGGTTTCGTAGATGAGGCGTATAAGATGCTTGATATCATGAGATAAATTTGGTGGAGAAAGCGGAGCTAGCCGCTTATCGATTGAGAGATGTAGCACAAATTTTAAATGAACAATACAAAGATAGTAGGCCGGTAGTAGAGACCCAATACGTAGGGAGGGGTTCAATGAGGTATTCCTTGATAGGTTTTTTCCCTTAGAATTGTGGGAATTAATGATGCAAGAGTTCATAAATCTTAAGGAAAGGAGTTTAAGTTTGAAGGATTATTATTTTAAGTTCACCAAACTATCCAAATATGCTCTAACCATAGTGGGGAATTCTAGGGAAAAGATGAATAAATTTGTAATGAGGGTGTATGACTTAGTAGTTAATGAATTCCATTAGACAATGCTTATCCCAAGTATGAATATTTTTCGTGTCATGATCCAGGCTCAATAAATTGAGGAGCAAAGCTTAGGAAAATGAATAGGGAGGAGAAGCATTCAATCACCTTATTCTTTAATAGGTTACTCTAGCCATAATTCACCTTAAAGTTCAATACCATCATTACAAATAAATATCAACAACATTTAATTAGGTTAAGTTCAATTCATGATATGTGCTCCTAACCTTGAATAATTATTACTCATGACATTGATTCAAGAAGATCAATCATAAAGCGTTAATTTCACCTCTAATGTCATCAACCAACAGATATCACATTCACAAATAGAGATTTTATGCCAAGTTCATTAAGTATATAGTTACAAAGAAAAGATTGGTAAGTTTTGAGGATGATAACCAAATGCAGAATTGTAGAGATATTGCTACAAGGTCTCTTGTGCAGAAGAAGAAAGATCCGGGTGCTTTCACTATTCCATGAACCATCGGCTTATTACACTTTGCCAAAGCACTATGTGATCTAGGTGCAAGCATAAATCTCATGTCTCTCTCCATTATAAGAAATTGGGTTTGGGTGACTCAAAGCCCACTGCAAAGCGGTTACTAATGGTCGATCAAATATGAATAGGCATAGGGATACTCCATAATGTGCTCGTGAAGGTGGAGTTGTTTATATTCTGCCAGATTTTGTGATTCTTAACTGTGAGGTGGACTTTGAGGTGCCTATTATTCTTGGGAGGTCATTCCTTGATACTAGTCGCATCTTGGTTGATATGGAAAAAGGGTAGATGAAGTTTAGGTTAAACAATGAAGAAGACACATTTAACATTTGTAGGTCCATGAAGCAGAGTGGTGAGTTTCCAACAGTATCTACTATATCCTATAGGGTTGAGAGTATGCCTGAGGTACCAATTGAAAAGCGTCTTAGTGTTAAGGCACCATCAGCAGTGATTGTGAATTTCGAGACTGATGGTATTAAAGAGTATGGGTCTTAGGTTGCGGAACTTGAATGAGACGAATATCAGTCCAAACAAAAGAAATTGGAGTTAGATATGAAGCATCGTGAGTATCCACCTACGAGACGATCTATCAAGGAGGCCACAAAATTAGAGCTTAAGTCTCTACCACCACTTTTCCGATAATCATTGCATCGGATATGAAGGTCCAACAAGTAGACTGTTTTGTTGAAGTGTTGTAGAGGTTATAAAAAGTCATTAGTTTGACTATTGCGAATATTATTAGGATCCCTTCCGGTATTTGTTCACACAAAATCCAACTCATGCCCTATCAGAATCAAAGTATTGAGCACTAGAGACTGCTGAAACAACCTATGCAAGAGGTTGTGAAGAAGGAGATCATTAAGTGGTGTCATATATCCTATTGCAGATAATAGTTGGGTATGCTCTGTTTAGTGTGTTCCAAAAAGGGGGGGAATGATAGTAGTGCCCAATGAGAGGAACGAGTTTGTTCCAATGAGGCCGGTGACTTGATGGCGAGTTTGTATAGATTATCGGAAACTGAATGCACGGATTAAGAAGCACCATTTCCCAATGCCCATCATGGCCCAGATGTTAGATAGACTTGTAGGAAAATTATGGTACTGTGTTCTTGATGGCTATTCAAGGTACAATCAAATCTCTGTTGCTTCAGAGGATCAAGAGATGACCACTTTTACTTTCCATAATGGGACGTTACCATTCAAGAGGTTGCCTTTTGGGTTATGTAATGGACCGGACACTTTAAAGAGATGTATGATGTTGATATTCTACAATATGGCGGAGGACACTATTGTTGTATTTATGGAAAAATTTTCAGTTGTTGGTGACTCTTTGGATCAGTGTTTGAGTCACTTGGCTAAGGTTATAAAAGGATATGAAGATTGCAGTCTTTTGCTATATTTGGAAAAATGTCACTTTATGGTGAAAGAAGATATAGTATTGGGCAATCGCATCTCGTAGAAGAGGACAGAGGTTGATCGATCAAAAGTTGAGTGATAGAGAGTCTTCCTCCACCCATCTCTATAGAAGGTGTGAGAAGTTTTCTGCGACATGAGGGCTTCTACCTGAGGTTAATTAAAGATTTCTCGAAAATTGCACATCCTCTATGAAAATAACTTGAGAAGGAATGTAAATTCTATTTTGATAAATCTTGTTTGAAGGCGTTTTGAGAGATGAAGGAGAAGTTTGTGTCTATGCCCATAATTATTTCCCCATATGGGAGTAAACCATTTGAGGTGATGTGTGATGCTAGTGGGGTTGCTCTTGGTGTTGTACTGGGACAAAGAATGGATAAAATCCTTCACCCCATCTATTATTCAAGTAAGTATTAAATAAAGCACGAAAGAACTACATTGTGACTGAACAAGAGCTCCTTGCGGTGGTATTTGCTTTCATAAAATTTCGCTCCTATTTGATCGACACAAGAGTCATAGTGCATATTGACCACTACGCTTTGAGGTATTTGATGGCAGACAAAAATGTGAAACCAAGGTTTATTAGATAGGTGCTACTATTGCAAGAGTTTGATTTTTAGGTGAAAGATATAAAAGGGATTAAAAATTAAGTTTCGGATCACTTTTCCAGATTAGAGGATGAAGCTATGCGAGAGTTGGGTGAAAAGGCTAAAATTGATGATACCATCCCTGATGAGCATTTATTGGATGCTTCTCATGATTTGATTCCATGGTTCACCGATTTTGCAAATTATCTGACAAGTGATAGTCCCATCGGACTTTACTTTCGATCAGAGGAACAAGTTCATGAATGATCTGAAAAATTTCTTTTCAGACGAGCCTTACTTATACCGGAGTTGTGCTGATAGGACTATTCATCATTGCATGCCGGGAGTTAAGATGATAAGTGTTTTCGTGGCATGCCACTCCTCGCCTGTGTGTGGGCATCATAGTGGTATCTGTTTTGCCCACTAGATTTTGCAGTGTGGGTATTATTCGCCAACCATTCACCAAGATGCTCATGAGTTTGCACAGTCATGTGATAGGTGCCAAAGCGATTGAGAAATTTCAAAGAGGTAACATCTCCCTTTAAATCCCATTCTAGTGATTGAGTTGTTTGCTGTATGGAACATTGATTTTATGGGCCCGTTTGTGAGTTCTCATGGGAAAAAACATATACTTGTAGCGGTGGACTACGTGACAAAATGTGTGAAAGTCGTAGCTCTTTCTAACAATGAACGGAAGAGTGCCACTGCGTTGTTGAAAAACAACATATTCTCCAGATTTGGAAAACCTAGGGCCATTATTAGTGATGGGGGATCTCACTTTTGCATTAAGTTGTTCAAAGGTCTATTGGGAGAAATATGGGGTTCGCCATATTGTGGCCTCTCCGTACAATCCACAGACTAGTGGTCAACTTGAGGTGTCCAATCGATAGATCAAGCAAATCAAGTCAAAAATAGTAAATGCTTATACAACGGATTGTTCAAGGAGGCTGGATAATGCTCTATGAGCTTACCGGACTGCATAAAAGACCCCTATAGGTATTTCTCCATACAAACTTGTACATGGGAAGGCTTGTCACATGCCAGTTTAGTTAGAGCACAAGTTCATGTGGGCGATGAAGAAACTTAAGATGGATTGGAATGAATAATTGGAACAGAGACATAACGTGTTAAATGATCTTGATGATTTTCGCCTAAAAGCATACGAAAGTTCATCCATATACAAAGACAAGATGAAGAAGTATCATGATCAAAAGATTGAAAAGCGATAATTTGTTGTGGGGACTTGGTTCTTCTATTTAACTCTAGGCTACGCTTGTTTATGGGGAAACTCAAGTCTAAGTGGACGGGGACATTCCTTATCACTAAAATATTCCCACATGGAGCGGTTGAGTTTGAGAACAAGGAGGGTGCAAAGCTCACTGTCAATGGGGAAAGGATAATTATATACCTAGCGAATGCGGAGAGTGTCCATGAAGTTGTTGAGGCATATCGTCATGATGAAGTCTGAGTTAGCAAGGATCTTGCATCATGCAGTGACGTTAAATCAAACGCTTCTTAGGAAGCACCCATGATGTAGCATCTAGCCAACAATAGGTTTTTATTTTCTTTGTAGGAATAGTAGCATTCTCTTGTTTCGTTTTTGTTTTACTCTTCTTCATGTGTTACTTTTAGTGTGTCCGTAGATACCAGGTTTGTCTTGAAATTTTGTATAAGTTTGTGTGCAATCGACGATTCATCGACTGACTTATGGACCGTCGATGGGGTGAAGTTAGTCGAAAAAAGTAGTGACTCAAACCAACCGACCCGACCAGCTATATTAAAAGAAAATTGCTCATTAACCCCCAAAATCATTTCAAATTCTTTTGCAACGGTTTCCCTCCCCTTATTTCCTTCATTTTCCATAATATCTCCATAACTCCCCTTTAATTTTTCATCAGAATCTCCAAAACTTTTAAAATCCCCATACTCCCAAAACCCTCTCCTTCCCAGTCTCTACTTTTTTTTTCTTGATTTCTCTAGTCCGTGTTCAAATGAGGGCACATAGCTGCTGAAAAAAATCACGCATCCAATCAATCCACTAAGATTTTAAGATATTTTGATTTCCTTTTCTTAATGAATTCTCATTCATTTGTTATTCAATAGGAAAATTTGATTGTGGGTCTTCACTTATGGACGAAATTGTATGTGTTTGCTTGTTAAATAGCTGGTAATATGTCCCTGAGAATGATAGAAAATGAATGGGTGGTGGTATAATTCTACGTAAACTATTATTGATGACTTTCCGACTTACGTTTTGGTAACATCCTAGAAACATAGATTGAACCTTGCGAAATCAAAACCTTATGGATGAAAAATGGGTATTGTAGTTGTTGTGATGTGTTGGGTAAACATATGCAGGCCCAAAGATGTCAATATTTTCCACTCAAAACACAGTTTGAAACGTGTCTCTGACGAACAGCACGAGAACCCATCTACGAACCGTCTGTTGATCGATGGGCCGTAGATGGGGTCTGTTGATTGATAAATCTTAAAATTGCTTAACTCTGAGATGACAGAAGTGGACTAAGTTTGGTCGATTGATTGACGGGCCTTTTTGCACATCCGTCGTTTCTAAGTGAAACCCTAATTTGTGAGAACTTAAAAATTATTCTAATTGTCAGATGACAAAAAGGAACTACGGTTGGTTAATTGATCAACGCGTCGTTCTGCACGTCCGTTGTTTCCAATTGATAGGTTTGTAGCATAAAGACTAAAAATTTTCCTAAGAGTACAACAATGGACATTATCGATGAACTATAAATTTATCTTAGGGCTGTGGATAGTGCCTGTCAACCAGTACAGCATTTCTGCACAAGACTGTGCTTTGTGTGTAATTTTTTGGTCTGATTGTTTTGTGTGTATAGTAAGATTGCTATGAGACTAACAAACTATTTTCCATGTATATATGGTTCCCAAACAAGACATCATCTATTCCTGGGGCAAGTCCATGTCCGTGTCCCCATCCCGTTGGACGGTTGGCACATTCGACGATAATCGGGATCCTCAATATGTGCCCCTAGACACCTAGACCCCTAAACCAAATGCAAGAGCCACTAGGGGTACCCACAAGAAGGTGTCTTCCGGCGTAGTCACTGCCTCCCTCTCTGATTCGGAGCACACACTGATTGTCATATCATTTGGGTCAGCATCAGGTTTTGTAGGAGCATCTGGTTCTGAAGCAGCATCACGTTCAGAGTAGGCCCACTCTTTGGGGTCGAATGAGGCCACTATCTCCGGTTCTGGATTACTTGGAGCCACTCTTCAAGAAATGCCTACCCGCCATACCTCTTATGATGAGGCCCATAGTACGAAGTCTGCTCTGGCACCCCAGGATGATATCCCTACACTGGTTTCTTATGACCTAAACTAGTGGTGCATCAACGGTCACTATACGGCTTACAGGGGCGTAAAGCTGCTGAATGACTACATGGTGATGACTCAGTTGGTGACAGTCGAGCAGAGAGTTCTTACAGGGAGTCTTCACACAGTCCCTGATGTGCATAGGTTTTTTACCCTCCACCAGCTTGAGTGGATGGCTCAGAGTCTCAAGTCATATAGTGAGGAGGTTGTTAGAGAGTTCTACGCCTCATATGTGGTGACTTTAAGAGGTATTTTGAACAGGCGGGCGAAACCTGCCAAACATGACTCATTCACAGAGGTTTTAGTTCGAGGCTATCAGGTGGACATTTCTCCTACTTCAATCTGTCACTCCCTATACAGTGTTCCTATTGGTGCTGCGAGGGATCCCCTTACTCTAGAGTTTTATTATAGGTGGAACCTTGTCAAGAGTGGCTAGTTCCAGAGGGGTAGAGATTAGAGAGAGTCCACCAAGAGGTTGATTGCTTGTCCATTGACAGTGTGAGGGAGCAGACTGGGTGTTAGACTTCAGAGTCCTAATCATAAAGGTCAACCTCACTTTCACAACCAAGTTCTTCTGGCTGTTAGTCGGTTATTGCCTATCTCCTATGGCATCAAAAAACATTCTTACATGGGAAAGAGCGGTATTGGTGGCAGCATTGGCGGCCGGGTTGGAGATCGACTTCGCGAAGTTATTGATCTTTATGATATATGAGAAGGCTTTTAAGACCTCTAGTACTTACTCATTCTCCTGTTTTATCTTCCAGTTATGCAGGGATGCTAGAGTGCCCATTTGGTACTGTGATACCTGTCACACCTCTTTTTCGCGCGGCGGCGTAAGGGTTTTTCCAATTTAAGTGACGTTATTAACTAAGGGATTATTTTAGTTTTTTCAGAGTCGCCACTTGGAATTCAGTTACGGTGTTCCAAGTCACCTTTTATTTAATCCCTAATCAAAAGGAAATGACTATTTATTTGGTCTGCGAACCAGTTCGGGTAAAGAATTCTATTGACCGAGGGGAAGGTTTTAGGCATCCCTCGAGTCCCGTGGTTCTAGCACGGTCACTTTATGGACTTCTATGATTTAATTTGAATAATNTATCCAATATCATGAATCGAGGTGATTGGTCCTCTCTTTGTCTCTTATCTCCCTTTCCATATGTATTCATATTTCCCTATATTATGATAGTGACAAACTAGGCTTAATAAAATATATATTTTTTAAACAAAATTAACGGAAAAATCATACATACAAAAAAAGTAATTTTTATTATTTTTTTTAATAATATATATATTTTTTTAAAGAAGAATAACGTAAAAATCATACACAAAAAAAAATTAATTTCTTTTTTCTTATAAAATTATCATACACATACACACATAAAAAAACAATTTTTTTTATTTTTATTTAATTATTTTTTTAAAAAAAAATTGTTATTAGAGGAAGAATGAGAAGAAGAAAAAAATATTATGTATATAAATAGCCCTTAAAATTTTCCAAAACTAAAAATATTAATACATTCGATTGTATTTTATTTTTTGTTGATTAAATTTTCAATCTTTTTTTTAAATAGAAAAACATTGATGGTAATTATAGATTTTTCTATTTGTAAAAGAAATATGAATTTTGATAGAAAAACTGTGTTTAATAAAAGGATTACGTCAAAACTTTAATTTGATATTTTTCGTTATAATTAATTTTTCATTATAATTCATTCATCTAAAGCCGATCAACAATTGTATAGTTTTTCCAATAATGCAACAAATAATACAAATAATGTACATGATAGTCTCAAGTAGGGATACTTCTCCTAAACAAACTCGGCCCTTGTGTCTAGCTCCCCATTAATTCAACATTATGCATTACGCAGATAAATCGAATCCTATTAGGGTTAGTCATTGTTCAGGCTTGTTTTTACTAGGTAAACAATTTAATAGGGAAGGTGTCTAGACTGGCCATAAAACGACCGGACTACTCGAGTCGAGAAGGGACAGCTTACCAGTAGCAGGGCTTTCTGGCCTCACTGTTAGTCCTTCCCATCCTAAGACATGTGTTACTATAGAATCCTTCCCAGGAGCGTTACCTTATCTCTGGTATCGCATGGCTCGGGAGCGTAATCGCATCTCCGAATAAAGTATCACAGAAGACTCAAATGGATGCGCGAGGAAAGATAGTTATATGATAGTTAACATATTATCAAAAGAGTAAATGAGCAAGCAAATAACATATTATGCAATTAAACACAATATTCACAAATCGATAAGTATGTAAATACATAATAAATTCATGTAGAAGTCCATGTTTACAAGCTCGAATTCTAAGGTCCCCAGCGGAGTCGCCAGAGATGTCACACCCCTTTTCCGCGCGGCAGCGTAAGGGTTTTTCCAATTTAAGCGACGTTATTAAATAAGGGATTATTTTAGTTTTTTCAGAGTCGCCACTTGGAATTGAGTTACGGTGTTCCAAATAACCTTTTATTTAATCCCTAATAAAAAAGAAATGACTCTTTATATGGTCTGCGAACCAGTTCGGGTAAGGAATTCTATTGACTGAGGGGAAGATGTTAGGCATCCCTCGAGTCCCGTGGTTCTAGCACGGTCACTTTATGGACTTCTATGACTTAAACTAAGTTTTGAATATTATATTATTAAGACAACTGTATTTACCCTCATTCTTTGATTTATATTAACATATTTAAAACTGCACTATTTTATAAACATATGAAGTTTTTACACATTTTTATTAATTTTTTTTTTTATGCTTTCAACATTTGCCTGCTTCTTAATTTCTCTCTTTTATTTATTAATTTTTTTTATAGTATTTTTGTTTCTCTCTTCTTATTTCTTTTTATACTCATTTTTCACTTTTTTTTTTGTGTAACTTTCCTTTTGTTTTTTTTTTGTTTTTTTTTACATTGATTTTCTTCTTTTTCTTTTATTAACCTTTTTAATAATTTTGTTTTTTTAATGATAATAATAAATTATTTTATATATTTTTAACACTATACTTTATGTATCTTTTCATTTTTAAAGTATTTATTTATTTTTTTTACTTTTTCGTGTACATTTTTTACATTCTTTTTATCATATATATATAGTTTTTATTTTATTATTTTTTTCTAATTCGAACATTCCTTCTTCACTACTTTTCTTTTCTTTTCTTATTCTCGTATTCTACCACTTTTCCTTATTCCATTTTTATTGTTATTTTTTTTTTATTTTTTTTTCTTTCAATTTATTATCCTCTCCTTATCCCAAAAAGTTTATTATTATTATTTTTANTTCTTTGATTTATATTAACATATTTAAAACTGCACTGTTTTATAAACATGTGAAGTTTTTACACATTTTTATTAATTATTTATTTATTTTTTTCATGCTTTCAACATTTGCCTGGTTCTTAATATCTCTCTTTTATTTAATTAATTTTTTTTATTGTATTTTTGTTTCTCTCTTCTTATTTGTTTTTATACTAAATTTTCACTTCTTTTTTTTGTGTAACTTTCCTTATGTTTTTTTTTTCACATTGATTTTCTTCTTTTTCTTTTCTTACCCTTTTTAATAGTTTTGTTTTTTTAATGATAATAATAAAATATTTTATATATTTTTAACACTATACTTTTTGTATCTTTTCATTTTTAAAGTATTTATTATTATTTTTTTACTTTTTCGTGTACATTTTTTACATTCTTTTTATCATATATATATATTTTTTATTTTATTATTCTTTTTCTAATTCGAACATTCCTTCTTCACTACTTTTCTTTTCTTTTCTTATTCTCGTATTCTACCTCTTTCCTTATTCCATTTTTATTGTTATTATTATTTTTATTTTTTATTTTTTCTTTCAATTTATTATCCTCTCCTTATCCTAACAAGTTTATTATTATTATTTTTATAGAATCTAAGAATAATAATGTAAGACAACACACATAATATAATATAAAATATAATTTAATACATTTCTAAACACAACCAAACAAAAAATTCATTCAAATTATTAAGACATGAATATAAAAATTTGGATAACTATGAATATTATCATTAGAATTATANATAATTTAATACATTTCTAAACACAACCAAACAAAAAATTCATTCAAATTAGTAAGACATGAATATAGAAATTTGGATAACTATGCATATTCTTAGAATTATAATAACTACACATATTATCATTAAAAACTAAACATTAAAAATAAGAATAGACTTAGACAATAATTTTACTTAAGCATGAAATAAACTATGCATTATTTAATATGAAATAAACTACAGTTTGTTATAGCAATTTCACACAAAATAAAACTATATGAAGGATCTAAACATAAAGTTGATATGAAATATTTGAACAAACTTCATATAAAAACATAACGGTTTAACCACATGTGAAATTTGACAACTTTAATATATTGTAATCAATGCTTGTATAAACATGATATTAAATTATTAAAAAAATAAATTAAATGGTACCTCTTGCGAAAATTCCACCAAAAGAAAACAATTCGAATAAGGAACGCGAGAGTAAACCTCAACTTCAACTTTTTTTTGTGAGTCAAAGCCAAATATGTGAATATATTTACTGATTTTTTTTGTTTGTGGGAGAGTCTCTTTCTTTTTTGTTTGTATTTTTTTTCTTTTCACCTTTTTTTTTTCTTCCTTCTTCACGCTCCCCTTTTTGCCTTTTTGATCTTNATATTTGAACAAACTTCATATAAAACATAACGGTTTAACCACATGTGAAATTTGACAACTTTACCATATTGTAATCAATGCTTGTATAAACATGATATTAAATTATTAAAAAAAATAAATTAAATGGTACCTCTTGCGAAAATTCCACCAAAAGAAAACAATTCGAATAAGGAACCGCGAAAGTAAACCTCAACTTCAACTTTTTTTTGTGAGTCAAAGCCAAATATGTGAATATATTTACTGATTTTTTTTGTTTGTGGGAGAGTCTCTTTCTTTTTTGTTTGTATTTTTTTTTCTTTTCACCTTTTTATTTTCTTCCTTCTTCTCGTTCCCCTTTTTGCCTTTTTGATCTTTTTTTTTTCTGGGAAGAAAGGTATATAGTAGTAGTAGTGTGTGTGTCGTGTGATGTAGATGGGTAAAGTGGGGGTAATGGGAAGTGGGATCGTGGGTCCTTTTTTCTTTTTCTTTTTTCTTTTTTTTTAATACTAAATATATATATAAAAATGATAATTATATAATTATTAATTGTTTTGATTAAATAAATAAATAAATAATGCTAAATGGGTAATTAAAACAAAAAGACATAATTAAGAAATATAAGTTTATTTAAATAATATATATATATCCTTTTTTTTAACAATCAATATAAACTGATCTAATAATAATTATATTTATGTTGTTTATTTTTATATCTTTTAAATAAACTTTATGAAAATAATAAAAAGTCGAAATATATTTAATTTAGATTGATAAAATTATGTATGCTCTAAATATTGGTGTTAAACTTAAATTCGGTCAAAAAATACGTGTCTACAGTTTGCCCCTCTTTGACTGGAAACACCAGGAGTTTTTCAGACAAAGAAGTAGACAAAGTGACAAATTTTGACCGAACACTTATTTGAAAGACCAAAATTTGTGTGACCGAGTCCTTGTTTGGACATCCTACATATCCCGGGTGATAAGGGAATCAGGCCACTTGTAGTTCGAGGAGATAAAGTGATGAGTTGGAACTTAGGTGAGGTTCCATCGAGGCTCCAGATCGCGGCTCTTATCCTTACATAAAAATTGAAAACTATTAGTCAAAAGAAAAACAAATGTACAGACTTCTATCACGCAACTTTTCTTGAATCTTCAATTGAATTTTGACTATAAGATATCACCTTGATTTTTGAGTGAATATCTTAACTTAGAATTGGAATGGAGGCTGAACTTGCCACTTACACGGAACTTTTCACATTCTTCAAAATGACAACTTGAAAAATGCTCTTGAATAAATGCATGTTTTCTTGATCAAAAGTTGACTAGTAAAAGATGTGTGGAAATCAGGCTGCTGCATGCATTGAAGAAGCTAATTCTAACCATCATGGAATTGATTATTCTAAAAAATTTGAAACTTTGTTCTTGAATATTAAATCCCGGTCTCGCTTGAGAAAACTTGAGAACCACCACAAAAAAAAAAAAAAATTTGCCCCAGTTTTCACTGGGAAAATTTTTGTGAGTTATTAGCAAATATAAATATAAAACATAAACTTCGGCTACGAAGTGTTTATTTCAGGAGAAAATAAAACTAAAAATCTAGACTAGGAAGTGTTAATCTTATGAGAAAGTAATCTAAGCCCATTATTCAAGAGGGTCCTGCTAGTCCCATTATCCAGGACGGTCCTGCTAGTCCCATTATTCTTGAGGGTCCTGCTAATCCCATCATCCAGGAGGGTCCTGCTAATCCCATTATCCAGGGGGGTCCTGCTAATCCCATTATCCAGGAGGGTCCTGCTAATCCCCTTATCCAGGAGGGTCCTGCTAATCCCATTATCCAGGAGGGTCCTGCTAATCCCCTTATCCAGGAGGGTCCTGCTAATCCCATTATCCAGGGGGGTTCTGCTTGCTAATCCCATTATCTAGGAGGGTCGTGCTAATCCCATTATCTAGGAGGGTCCTGCTAGTCCCATTATCCAGGAGGGTCCTGCTAATCCCCTTATCCAGGAGGGTCCTGCTAATCCCATTATCCAGGGGGGTTCTGCTTGCTAATCCCATTATCTAGGAGGGTCGTGCTAATCCCATTATCTAGGAGGGTCCTGCTAGTCCCATTATCCAGGAGGGTCCTGCTAATCCCCTTATCCAGGAGGGTCCTGCTAATCCCATTATCCAGGGGGGTTCTGCTTGCTAATCCCATTATCTAGGAGGGTCGTGCTAATCCCATTATCTAGGAGGGTCCTGCTAGTCCCATTATCCAGGAGGGTCCTGCTAATCCCCTTATCCAGGAGGGTCCTGCTAATCCCATTATCCAGGGGGGTTCTGCTTGCTAATCCCATTATCTAGGAGGGTCGTGCTAATCCCATTATCTAGGAGGGTCCTGCTAGTCCCATTATCCAGGAGGGTCCTGCTAATCCCCTTATCCAGGAGGGTCCTGCTAATCCCATTATCCAGGGGGGTTCTGCTTGCTAATCCCATTATCTAGGAGGGTCGTGCTAATCCCATTATCTAGGAGGGTCCTGCTAGTCCCATTATCCAGGAGGGTCCTGCTAATCCCCTTATCCAGGAGGGTCCTGCTAATCCCATTATCCAGGGGGGTTCTGCTTGCTAATCCCATTATCTAGGAGGGTCGTGCTAATCCCATTATCTAGGAGGGTCCTGCTAGTCCCATTATCCAGGAGGGTCCTGCTAATCCCCTTATCCAGGAGGGTCCTGCTAATCCCATTATCCAGGGGGGTTCTGCTTGCTAATCCCATTATCTAGGAGGGTCGTGCTAATCCCATTATCTAGGAGGGTCCTGCTAGTCCCATTATCCAGGAGGGTCCTGCTAATCCCCTTATCCAGGAGGGTCCTGCTAATCCCATTATCCAGGGGGGTTCTGCTTGCTAATCCCATTATCTAGGAGGGTCGTGCTAATCCCATTATCTAGGAGGGTCCTGCTAGTCCCATTATCCAGGAGGGTCCTGCTAATCCCCTTATCCAGGAGGGTCCTGCTAATCCCATTATCCAGGGGGGTTCTGCTTGCTAATCCCATTATCTAGGAGGGTCGTGCTAATCCCATTATCTAGGAGGGTCCTGCTAGTCCCATTATCCAGGAGGGTCCTGCTAATCCCCTTATCCAGGAGGGTCCTGCTAATCCCATTATCCAGGGGGGTTCTGCTTGCTAATCCCATTATCTAGGAGGGTCGTGCTAATCCCATTATCTAGGAGGGTCCTGCTAGTCCCATTATCCAGGAGGGTCCTGCTAATCCCCTTATCCAGGAGGGTCCTGCTAATCCCATTATCCAGGGGGGTTCTGCTTGCTAATCCCATTATCTAGGAGGGTCGTGCTAATCCCATTATCTAGGAGGGTCCTGCTAGTCCCATTATCCAGGAGGGTCCTGCTAATCCCCTTATCCAGGAGGGTCCTGCTAATCCCATTATCCAGGGGGGTTCTGCTTGCTAATCCCATTATCTAGGAGGGTCGTGCTAATCCCATTATCTAGGAGGGTCCTGCTAGTCCCATTATCCAGGAGGGTCCTGCTAATCCCCTTATCCAGGAGGGTCCTGCTAATCCCATTATCCAGGGGGGTTCTGCTTGCTAATCCCATTATCTAGGAGGGTCGTGCTAATCCCATTATCTAGGAGGGTCCTGCTAGTCCCATTATCCAGGAGGGTCCTGCTAATCCCCTTATCCAGGAGGGTCCTGCTAATCCCATTATCCAGGGGGGTTCTGCTTGCTAATCCCATTATCTAGGAGGGTCGTGCTAATCCCATTATCTAGGAGGGTCCTGCTAGTCCCATTATCCAGGAGGGTCCTGCTAATCCCCTTATCCAGGAGGGTCCTGCTAATCCCATTATCCAGGAGGGTCCTGCTAATCCCATTATCCAGGGGGGTTCTGCTTGCTAATCCCATTATCTAGGAGGGTCGTGCTAATCCCATTATCTAGGAGGGTCCTGCTAGTCCCATTATCCAGGAGGGTCCTGCTAGTTCCATTATCCAGGAGGGTCCTGCTAATCCCATTATCCAGGAGGGTTCTGCTAGTCTCATTATCCAGGAGGGTCCTGCTAGTCCCATTATCCTGGAGGGTCCTGCTAGTCTCATTAGGGTCCTGCTAGTCCAATTATCCAGGAGGGTACTGCTAATCCCATTATCCAGGAGGGTCCTGCTAATCCCATTATCCAGGAGGGTCCTGCTAGTCCCATTATCCAGGAGGGTCCTGCTAATCCCATTATCCAGGAGGGTCCTGCTAATCCCATTATCCAAGAGGGTCCTGCTAGTCCCATTATCCAGGAGGGTCCTGCTAATCCCATTATTCAGGAGAGTCCTGCTAGTCCCATTATCCAGGAGGGTCCTGCTAATAAAATTTTCAACAAACTAATAATACCAACGAAACATTGTAAATTCTATCTTCATTATTTGGAAGTTCCTTCAAGGAGAAATAATAATAATAATAATAAATAAAATAAATATTCCAACATTCAAGTAATTGCTATTTTTATATGTATTAGCCAACTTTCATATAATATTCCACAAGTCTTTATTGTAGGGTTTCCATTTCGCTCGCTGCAGACTAGGTTGAACATCTAGGTTCCTCGTATCTTCAATTTCTAAACAACTTGTGTCCCTGCTTTAACAAAGAAAATTTGTGAGTTTGAAAAGGTGGTGGTTTGTTTGTTGTTCCATCTTTCGACAAGGGCGGCTCAAACACGTATGACACTTTGATTATTTCCAACGGTCAATACTTCTTATTGATTGATAGTACTTTCATCCAAATTTGCTTATTTTGGGACCTAAATCCGATGTCTTTATATCACAACAATCATTGTTTAGCCTTCATAGGATCAGAGAATTTTCGAATTCAACACTTGAAGACACATTAACTCAGTAGCCTGATGCTTTGCCTTGTACCGTTTAGAGACTTGGTAGCGAGTCTTGAAATTCCTTCCTAGTTTTTTGACAAAGACTCGTCTCAAATACATACCAAAAAAGTGACGGAAAAAAAAGTGTAAGAAAATTACGAACTATATGAGAATAAAAGAAAAGATTCGATGAAGACTTTTTTTTGTAAGAAGAAGAAATAAAAACTTATCTGAGTGTGGGAGCCGAGTCTACTGATCATGCCATGCAATTTGAATTGATTTCCAGACTTGTCTATCCAATCTATTCATCAACCACTATTGATTATTCAATCTTGATGTGGAATCCCGACACTTAATGAAGCCATAAATAATTTGAACCCTTATACACTTTGTGATATTCACAAAGGTCTTTGCCGCTAAAACTCTATCATGTTAATTTCTCCAGCTCACGTCCGCCTTATGATGCATGTCAGAATTTTCACCAATAAGACTCTTATTTTCAGCTCCTTTTCGCCTTACGGTGCCCACTTAGGGTTTTCACCAATAACACTCTCATTTTTATTTCTTTCTACTTACACTTGTCTTATGGTGCCCATTCAGGATTTTTACCTACCCTTAACCAACTTACTTTGGACATATCAAGGGTTGATGCAAAGACTTTTTTTTTTGGACTTTAGATGATGGGGTTGATTTTGAGCTTTGAGATGAGAACAAATGAATAAAAAAACGACTTTTGCCCCAGTATACTATAATATGAATTTTTGGATTTGTATTTGTTGAACAGAACCCAATATTAGGGCTGCCTACGTATCTTGCCGAAACAAGAATCAGGTCAAACGTAGTTCAGGCAATTTGTTTTTGTTTTTTTTTTTGTTTTTTTTTTTTGAAAATTCAAGGACACACCATAACCAAGAGATCCCATTGAATCAACCCTTGAAATGTCGAGCCCAAACATAAGGGTTTCTAATGTCGAAACTCAGTCATATATAATATATTTTCACAACATCAGCATTGACGACCGTTCTAGTCACTTTGCCTTCTATATATGCTAAATAAAGAGCACCATTGGGTAATACCCTTTTAACAACGAATGGTCCTCTCCAATTTGGAGAAAATTTTCCTTTGGTTTCGGCATGATGTGGCAAAATGCGTCCTCATGTTTAGCACAACTACCCAATGAAATATGGATGTTAGGCAAACGAAAAACATCTTTTGGACTTGCCTTATTCAAATCACAATAATCAACACACATTCAAACTTTGTCGTCTTTCTGAGGGACGGGTATGATATTGGCTAACCAAGAAGGATATTGAGAGACTTCAATGACTTTGGCCTCAAGTTGCTTTTTGATCTCCTCTTTAATTATTACACTCATGTCGGTTTTGAGTTTTCTCCACTTCTGCTTTATTGGAGGAAAATTAGGATAAATTGGCAACTTACAACCATGTCAGTGCTTAATCGTGGCATGTAATCATAAGATGACGCAAAAACATCTTTGTAATCAAGCAGGGCCAGGATAATATCGTCCTTTTGATGTCGAACATGTACACTTATCTTAGTCTCCTTAATAATTTCCTGATCCCCCAAATTTATCGTCTCAGTTTCACTCATATTTGGATTTGACTTATTTTCAGAATGATTGAAATCCCTCTTTATTTCCTCAAATACTCTGTCTTCATCATATTCGATTTCTTGACTTATTATTTCAATATTAGGTCTAAGATTAGATTGGATATTAAGATCTGGCGAATAATTCTGCATGCATGTCATATCACTAGAATCGGCATAGAAAGAACTGTATAAAAGAAAACGAACAAATATATTAGACTGAAATAAAGATGGAATTACATCCTATTGAAAAGGGAAATTGAATGTTTGAAATAAAACGACAAGATAAATCCGAATTACAATCCTTGAATGAATCGGACGACAAAAGGAAAAACAAGACAGACTACCAAGACTCGTCTTTAACAGGGAGAGTGGTGGCCTCCCAATTGTTTAGCTTGACATCAGGACCAATGAATTGTACATCTCTATCGCTATTGCCTTCTCTGAGTTCCACCATATCAAGCTCGACAAATAAATCTTGAAAATAGTTGATCATTTCTTCGCTTAATTTCATCACTGGCTCTGGAAAAGATGATTGATCAGATTCTGTTGCACGAGCTTTGATGAAAGATTTGTAGATTGGTCGTATAGGCTTGGTAAGTGACCATAAATCTCTCTTCTTCTTCTTTTCCTTCATTTTGTCCTCGACTCTAGGTTGGTAGCCTAAGCCAAAAGTACTGATGCTCTTTCGTAGACTCACAGGATAAGCTCTTCCTTGCAAGCAGATTCCTAAGAATTTACCCGGCTCAAATTCATGTTTCAGCAATTCATTCACCACCATTACAGACGCGATGGGCATATTTTCTTATGAAATGACACTCCCCTCGGGGACATGCTCAATAACCACTACCTCAGAAGCTTGATAAACTAGTGCCTCATTCTTATTATCCGCCTTGATAAAAGGGAAGGAAGAGTCTTTGTAGATTGACAAATCCCCCTCACCATGGACAATTACCTGTTGTCGGTCATATTCAAACTTAATTATTTGATGCAACGTTGAGGGGACTGCTCCAGCCCTATGCACCCATGGCCTCCCCAACAATAGATTGTAGGACGCGTTGATATCCAACACTTGAAAATTCACAGCGAAATCCACAGGCCCTATGGTTAGTACGAGCTCTATCTCAGCAATAACATCTGGTTTTGACCAATCAAAAGCTCTAACACATACATTGTTGGCTTGGACCCTTTCAGCACTAACATGCAATTTCTGTAAAGTTGATAAAGGACAAATATTTGCTCCAGATCCTCCATCAATTAGAACTCGAGTGAAATATAAAAGCTCACACTTTACAGTGATATGTAGGCCTTGGTTATGTCCTGTACCATCTTTTGGTAGTTCATCATCTGAAAAGGTCATGCGGTTTACCTCAAATATTCTCCCAGCAATCTTCTCCAACTGACTCACTGTAACTTTACTAGGAACATGTGCTTCATTCAAAATTTTCATTACAGCCTTACGATGTTCATCAGAATGTATTAGCAAAGACAACAAAGAGATTTGGGCTGGAGTTTTTCTTAATTGTTCCACCACGGAGTAGTCTGATAGTTTCATCTCCCTTAGGAATTCCTCTGCCTCTCGTTCAGTGACCGGACTCTTTATTTGTATTTGGTCATTTTTTGTTTTCCTTAATTCTATTGGGACATAACATCTTCCTGAATGGGTTATTCCTCCAACTTCATCTATTTATTCATCAATTTCTTTTCCCTTGTATGTCACGACAGTGGGCTCATAGTTCCAAGGACCAGCTTTGGGGTTAGTCATTGGGAGATGGGATACTGGCCTGATAATCACAAGAGGAATATGGGCCCCTTGCACGATCAAGATAGGTTTGTTTGGCCTTTTTGGAATAAACAATTTTGCCTTACTCGGACTTGCCCAAACATCTTCAAGGGATCTTTTCACAGTTAAGATGGGTGTGTTTGATGGACTCAACTTTTCTAACACACTTTCCGCCCCTAAAGGCATTATTTTTGTTAAATCAACAACATTTTCTAACTTCTCAATGCCAGTTCCAACCCTAAAGATTGGCTTATACAGAGATGTAAACTCTTCATGACCCTTCATCATTTCTAGCATGTTTGTTTCAGTATGCCTCGGCAATGGATTTTGATTGATGTTGGGTCCACTTTGACTTTCAACTATAATTCGATTAGAATCGACCGAATCCTGAATGGCCCTTTTAAAATACCAACATCTCTCTATGTTGTGCCCTGGGGCATTAGAACAATATGCGCAATGTTGAGAATAATCCAAATTTCTCGGGTAAGGATTAGACATATTTCTCTCAATAGGACTCAAAACATTCAACGTCCTTAATTTTTGGAACAAGCAAGCATACGATTCCCCAATAGGAGTGAACTCATCTTTAACGCCATTTCCCTTTTTGTATTGTGGTCTAGGACGGAAAGGAATTCTAGCAGTATTTTGATGAACTTGTGGGGGTGGTGGATGATTTTGTGGAGTTGGTGCACGCCATTGTGGATAAGAAAGGGGTGCAATTGGTTGTGCATTAAAAACATGATATAGAGTGTATGGGACAGAATATTGTGGAGCTTGGGAAGAAAAATAGTGTTGTGAGGAATTACCTTGGACATGAGTCCTAGGCACTGATACAATAGCGGCCACATCCACCCTTCTGTTCTTCCCTTCAATATTTCCAGAACCATTTTGAAGCACTTGTGTTGTGGCTTTTAAGGCAGCTTGACTTACAATCTCTACAGACTTTATGCCATTTTCCACCATTTCCCCTACCTTAATAACTTCAGCGAATGTCTTTCCTACTGCAGAAAGCAGAATGTGAAAGTAATCAGGTTCTTGCGCCTGGAGAAAAACGCCAATCATCTCTGACTCCTTCATCGGTGGTTTAACCCTAGCAGCTTGTTCCCTCCATCTGATAGCAGAGTCGCCAGAGATGTCATATTCACGAAAATTTTCCATGGTCTTTTTCCTCATGTTGGCTAACGAGGAGCGATCTGGAACAATGTCAATATTATATTGGAATTGTTGTACAAAACATCTAGCCAAATCATCCCATGTGTGAAAGTTGGTGATATCCTGATCTATGAACCATTCTGATACAATCCCTACAAAGCTTTCCCCAAAATAGGCCATATGTAACTCTTCTTTTGCCCTCTGCACCCCTCAATTGGTTGAAATATCTCTTTAGATGAGCTATGGGGTCTCTGTGACCATCATATTTTTCAAACATTGGAGTTTTAAAAGCAGCAGGTAAATGAACGTGAGGAAACATACACAAGTCACTGAACGAGACGCCCTTGTGGCCTCCTAGTCCTTGCATATCTCTTATACTCTGTTCCAAACTCTTTATTTTATTAGTCATTTCTTCATGTTCCTCATTCTTGACCATCTTCTCAATTTCGACAGGGGAACTACACTGATGAATGTAGGGATGAGAGCTTGGAATTTTAATGGCCTCTTTAGGAGTGTAACTCTGATCACGCCGAACTTTGGGCGGAGGATCACTGTTGGATTTGGGCATCATCTTGGCTGCGGGATGCTGTTACTCGGGGCAGTTGACACAAAGAGTGGATTACTTATCACAGGCGTATTCGAAGGGCGCACCATAGAAGTGCCAGCGACATTGAATGTATTAGCATAGGGGCTGAATCCAGGGGGATATATCGGATCTCTTGTCGACACCTGGATAGGGTGAGACATATTTGTATTAAAATCGTCTCGGATTGAAGACGGTGGAGGTTGTCCACTCATCCAAGCCTCGTACATCTCTGCCATTTGATGTTTTAACACCCTTATCTCTTCAGTTGTCCCTGTTTCTTGTGAAGTCATCTGGTTTTGGATCTCCTCATCATTCTCCGATTCATTTCCGTCTTTGGGGCCATTTTTTGTTTCCCTTTCGATCTTGTGTTGTAAGGATGTGGTGCCAGTTTAACCACAAACCAACCACCTTTAAGCTAGTATGTCTCTCTTTATTTCTCTCTCTTTCTCTCTCTGTCTCTCTCTCTTTCTCTGAATAGAGTAACCAATCGATTAGTGTTAAGATATTATGCACATTGTATCTACATACATACTTCTAATATGGAGGACCTTATGTTTCATCCCGGCTTACCTAGGGATTCTTCTCTTCATTAGTTTTTTAATATTTTATTATTATTATTTATTTATTTACCTTTTTATCTATTTATTTATTATCATTATGATTATCATTTTTTAAGAAAAAGAAGAAAGAAAAAAAAGAAAAGAAATAATAATAATAATAATAATAATAATAATAATAATAATAATTTGGATCGAACCCCCTGGGCTGCCTACGTATCATGTTTGGCCCATGAATCAGATCTTGCGTAGTTCGAGAAAAATATTAATAATATTTTTTTTATTTTTTTTGCATGACATATGCACATAAGGTGACCGAAAGTAAATCTTTTTCATTCATTTTCAAATATTTGAAACAATGATTTGAATAAAACAAACAAAAAAACAGAAGTACCTAGGACTTAGATAGACTCTAAATGAAATAAAATAACAAAACAAAAAGAAAGAGAAAAACCTAAAAATAATAATAATAATGAAATAATCACTACTAAGAAAATAGACTCTAAAAGAAACTTAATCCTCGAATCTCAATCATCTCCAAGGCCCTTAAAAATCTTCGCCAACGCTTTCGGTAGATATGGAGCCAAAGCACGGGCCTGTTGGCTCAACCTCTCATCGTTCTGGTGTAAATATCTAGCATAAACATTGTTGAGTTCATCCCTGAGTTGTAGTATTCGGTATCTGGCTTCATCCATATTGTCATAACAATTCTTTAACCAGTGGTGAGCAGTATTGACTTCATGCGTCAAATTTTCCCTTTGTTCTTGGAGTTCTTCAATTTGAAGGTGGAGTGCATCTCGCTCGGCTATTCTTTGACCTCTCTCAATCTCACTGTCTGCCTGATAAGCACTAAGACGCCTTGCTATTTATCTTTCCCGTTCCATAGAGGCTTTAACATGAGTTTGGAGTCTAGATTGTGCGCAGATAAGCTGGGCCTTTTCTTTCTTATGCTCCTCTTCCTGATGCTCCATAGCGCCTGTGTCAATGCCTAAGTCTTCTTGTAAGGTTAGAATGATAGAGCGGTGTTTTCTAACTATAACTTCAAATATCGCATCACGTAGGGCCAACTCCTCTTTAGCGTTTTTCAGGTCATTACTTAGGATATCCAGAGTAGATTTGTAGCTTCTTTCGACTTTTAAGCGAGCTTGCTTAATCTTAACCTCAATTTCTGCTTCTTGATCTATAGGTCCTTTTATTGACCCTTCTGGCATAACCTTAGGAAGGGGCTGGTCATGAACCCAGTCTAAGTATGCTTGGTCCACTTCGCCTCTTGTGGGGACTTGAGAGTACGCATCCCCCCCAAATCTTAAATATCTCAGATTGCCTTAAAGGTATGTTGGGATGAAACTCATGCATGAATTCACGCATATCTTCATTGGGTGGTTTACACTGGCGTCGCCCAAGTTGTCGCATGACTCTAAGTTGCATGTAAGGTTAGACACCTCGAAGACCCATTAGGACAATGAACGATTGAAAAGTAGACATGTATATCACCTCGGCCGATGGAAACCAATGATAATTCCACATAATATTGTCAGCAGTCAGATTATTGAGATGTTGCTTCCAAGCTTCAATACCCTTCGGAAAACTGTGATCTTTGATTCTTTCTTTGTGGCCTCCAATATTATCATTCCATTCTACTTTAAATTCCACTGCATATGGGTGATGACGAATGTGTTCAATCATCCATAGTTTTAATAACATATTGCATCCCTCAAAGTAGTCTTTTCCATCCTTGCAAATAGTTAAATTACGATAGATGTTTGCTACAATCATTGGTACGAGGGTGATATTAGGCTTTTACTCAAAAGCTGTAATGACTGTAGCTATGTTCATGCTAATCTTTCCTCCCTTTTTTGGAAATACGATGATCCCCAAAAAGGCCACCACGAAGGCATCATAACTGTGTGCTTCCCAGGTCAGACGACACCCATTATTACGGAGTTTCTTTCCATACACTTCGAATCCATCACTTTTGCCATATCTTTTGTACAAAAATTCTAACGGAACCCATCCATTATCGAGACAACCACCTATATAATTCTCATTTATATGTAGTAATTCTAGAAACCTCCTCCCATTAATATGTTTTTGTATCATAGGCTCTTCTTTGTGAACATGTTTACCCTTTCCAATGAATGCCCCTATCTCCTCAAGGGTGGGGGTGAGTTCACAACCAGAAAAACGGAATACATTCCTTAACGGGTCCCAAAAATGCACTAGTGCTTCTATCAA